>NC_044986.1:1385-313015 GCF_008728515.1 Papio anubis
ATCTTCCATTCCATTCCATTCCATTCCATTCCATTCCATTTCAGTCAGTCAATCAGCTGAATTGCAACCTCCAGCGCCGAGTTCAAGGGATTCTCCCTCAGCCTCCCGGGTGGCTGGGATTACGAGCCCTCCCACCATAGCTAATTTGTATTTAAGTAGAATGCAGTTCTACATATTGCCAGACTGGTCAGACTCCCACAGCCTCAATGATCCTACCACCACCTCAGCCTCCCAAAATGCTCAGATTACAAACGCACACCAAGCCACTCATGGCCTCATTTCGGGTTTTATTATGTAAGCCATTTCCCGATGCTGGGCTTCAGTTCATATTAGAGCTGGTGTAATACAGGGGGCTGGAAAATGGCTATCTGTCCAAGACTAAGACATAAATGTAGTGGTTTCCAGCTCCTAAATCAGCAGTCAGCGGCTGCTCAACTGCACACTGCATTACAAGAGTATTCCTCCTGCTGCAAGATTTTTTATTTTTAGGCAGAGTCCTGCAGCTCTGCTCCACCAGAGCTGGAGATGCAGTGGCCTTGATCTTAGTTCACTGCAACCTCCACCTCCCTGGAAACTCAAAGCAGATTCTCCTGCCTTGAGTCTCAAGTAAGCAGGACTACAGAATTACACACCTACCACGCCAGCTAATTTTATATTTTAAAAATGAGATGAGTTTCACCATTATTGTGAGCTGCTCTAAGACTCCTAACCTCAGGTGAAATCTACCCCTCAGCCTCCCATAGTGCTGGAATTATAGAAGCATGAGCCATGGCACTGTCGCAGGTTTTGGGCAGGCTGCTGGGAGTACCCAGGCGTATGGATTTAGGCGCGAGAATGTTTGGGTGTTTGTGGGCCTGGTAGCATAACGAGCATTGGGCGTTTTGGATGGCCGGGGTGAGGAGATAGAGGCCTCCCGGGTGAGACTGCAGACAGGTGGGGCAGGTGGGGCTCTGGGATTGACCTTGCGGCTGGTCCATCCACCCAGAGCAGCTGGAGTCTGCTATCTTGTCCCTGGGATAGAACTAGTAGAACCTGTCCTCAGCAGTAGATTTTTATGCTTAGAAGAGGCTACATTCCCTCCATAGTCCTGGGCACAGAAACCCTGTCACAAAACCCTGTGGAATTTGAATTTTTCTCACGGGCATCCCACAGTGGAGCAGGTGTCCACCGGGAGCCGATGCAGTGAAATGCAGGTGGGGCTGCTTGCTACCTGGAGGAGGGCTGGGGCTCTGGGCTTGGGGTCAGGGGCTTTCTGGGAGGTTTGATTGAGACCAGGGTGAGAGAGGTGCAGGTTCCGAGACAGGTTGGGGCCGGGAGGACGCCAGCTACAGCCTCCACTTTGGCTGCGGCATGCCCCAGCACGCGGGACCCCGGCGGCGCTGGCACTTCGCTGGCCACTTCCACCGCCCCGCCCAGCACCCCAACACACTCCCTAACCTGCAACACCCCAGCACCTTCCACTAGCCTACCCACACTAACCTGCCCACTAGCCTGCCTTAGCCACTGACACTGCCCACCCCAAGCACCTTTTAGCACCCCACTAGCCCTGCCCCACCTAGCACCCAGCACCCCAAGCACCTTCCTGCCCCACTGCCCACACCCCAACACCCCAGCACCCCAGCACTCACTGGCCTGCCCCACACACACTCCCAGCTCCCATGGGCCCAGGCACCCCTGTTTCTCATTTCAGGCCTTGTGGGAGTGTCACTTCCTCCAGAAACCCCCAGCCTCTGGATAGGGCACCTCATCTACAGTGCCTGCAGACCTCACCAAGAGTAGAAATCTAGCCTGTAGCAGTTAAGTAAAACAAGAAGGTTATCAGCTCATGTAAAATCATCCCAGGCAGCCATGTAAGGAATGCAGGGGGGCGGGAAGCAACTCCTAGGACTGGGATTCAAGGGAGACCCAAGTCACAGGAGCCATTAATGGTGTGGGGTTAGACAAGAAGCCTGGCTGTGGCCTGAGACAGGGCCGAGACAAAGAACAACAGCAGCAGATGCTGGGAGCCCCAAGGCAGGAAGGACGAGACAAAGTACTCGAGAGGGGCCAGGAGGGCCGGCTCTGGGCCAGCTCTTGGCTGCCAATGCTCAACTGTGCCCGGCATCTCACTTGTAGGCATCCGGTGTCTTAGCTCAAGTCAACCTGGCCAGACTCCAGCCAACAGACACAGAACTGAGAGGAGTGGCTCCAGTTACCAAAGAGCAGGACTCATTAGCATCCCCAAATATCAAGTCAGATTGAGAGAATCTGTCACTAGAGAGCAAGGGTCCCAGCCTCCCTAGCACAGGAAGAACAAGAACAGAGCTGGACCCAGCTAGGGCTCTCGGCCTGGGCTGCTGCTGCATGTAGGGGCCTGGACTAGGCAGGTGAGTCAGCCTCCCTCCATCTAAGCAACCAGAAACACCATCACGTAAATGGGAAAGGCGATGCGTTGTGGCAGGCGCATACAGGCAGGATCTGGGCTGCGAAGGCCGGGGTTAAGGATGGGGATTGCAGTTCGGACGAGCGGGGTCTGGGCGGATAAAACTGCGCGGAAGGAAGTGAACTCACGGGCGTCGCAGGGGTGGGAGGCGGCTCGTATATACTGGCAGGCGAGGAAGGGCTGGCCTTGCGTGCCACCAACGTAGGGAAACCGCGTTCGCAGTAGGCAGGAAAACGAAACTCCACCGCCAAGGCAGCTCCACATTCCACCAATAGGCGGGGCAGCTCCCTACGTATCCACCAACAGCCAGAAACAGCTCCACATACATTCCACAATGGGCAGAAAAGCAAGCTCTACATATCATCAGCATGGGAAGCGTCTCCACGCGTATCCATCAACCGGCAGGAAAACGGCTCACACACATTCACCAATGGGCAGGAAAAGAGCTCACATGCATCCACCAATAGGCTACGCATTATCCATCAACGGCAGGAAAGCGGCTCACATTCCTGTGGGTGGGAAAGAGCGAACTGCTCCCCACTTGGCTCAGGTGTGAACAGCATTTAGAGAAAACAAGGTGGTGTAAACACTGAATAGTGATGTGGCCACAACTACTGGACCATATATGGGGAGAGTTGGGGACGGATCTGGGAGTCGGGTGGGCAGAGGGGTGGAAGAAAGCTACAACTTTATCTGATGTAATGAGAAGTCAACTAATAACACCTGAAACTGAAAACGCACGCAGCAACATTTCCAAGCAGGCTCACTGAAGAGTGATCATGAGCTGATTGGAAAACTGAACACTGACTAAATATTGGATCATATTGAGGAATGATTGTTAGTTTTTAAGTGGGTAAATAGTATCATAGTTATATGGTTTTATTTGTATGTTTTCTGAGACAGTCTTGCTCTGACACCCAGGCTGGAGTCCAGTGGCGCAGTCATAGCTTACTCCAGCCTCAACTGGACCCAAGCCCGAGCAGCTGGGACTACAGTGCATGCTACCATGCCTGGCTACTTTTTTGTGTGTATGTGGAGACCGACTCTCACTATGTTGCCCAGGCTGGTCTCGAACTCTTGGCCTCAGCAAACCTCCTGCCTCGGCCTCCCAAAGCACTAGGATTACAGGTGTGAGCCACTGCCCTCGGCATCACAGTTAAGTATTTTACGAGCATGTCTTTATCTTTTAGAGACAGGCACCAAAATATCCCCAGGTGAATGTCCTGTGTGAGACATGCTTAATAAGTAAGGGCGGGGCCAGGTGGGGAGCAAGCTTGACTTAGGGGAAGCCTGGTGGGCACTCAAAGGTTCTACCTACTTTTGTATGTTTGACATTTTGCATAGGAAATGTTTCTCAAAAAGTGGTAGCAGAAACATGTTTTTAGAGATGCGGTAAACTTAGCAGTCAGAATCAGCTGGGAGCACAGTCTGGGAAGGGCAAAAGGGGCTCCACCTGCTGTTTTGGTTTTATTTTATTTTGTTAGCACTGCAGAATTCTCTGAGTGTGCTTTTTAAGCTATATGTGTGTATAATTCTCACAAAAACAATACATTTAAAAATTATTCTTAGTTTCAACAAGAAAATGGCTTCTGAGTCTGGGGTCCCAGCCCACCCGTCACTGGTGGGTGCTCCTGCAGCACTGAGACTCAGCGGGGACCTCTGCAGCCGGACCCACATCCCCCGACTGGGGCACACCACATACCTGGGCGCCGGCACCGTCTGCAGGAAGGGGCTGAGCCAGCAGGTCCAGGTCACCCCCGGTGCTGCCCACGGCCACGTAGCTGTAGGAGCCCCGAGTGTACGGGGCGCTGTGCCAGCGAGACCGCAGGACGCTCTTAGGCGCGGGGAGCTGTGGGTTTCCTGAGCCACAGAGACACTGCATGTTAACCAAGAACTCTCACCCACAGGTCTGCAACTGTTTGTGTCATTTTTAAAGATTGAGCCGTTTAACGTGAAAGATGCTACACAGGAAAAAAACCGAGCAGCAGAGTGCATCAGGAGAGGCCCTTCCTGCCGACCCTGACCGGAGAACAGCAGGCTGGGACCCAGGAGCCTGTGACAGCAGCATGCTCCTGTTTCTGAGCCTTGGGTTCCTCCTCTGTAAAACTCTGATCAAGGACAACGGCATTTATTTCAGTGGCAGAAGTAGGAAGTGTTTGCAAAGTCATTTCAGTTCCTCGGAGGTAAGAACTGTTACTGACCCCACTAACATGAGGAAGGATGGTCCCTGGAGATATACAGAGTCAGCCAAATTTAGTTCTTCTCTGTTCTGAAAAGCCTAGTTTCTGTTTAGAGATCAGCCAGTAACGAGCAGAGGCAGGAACTGGCGTGTGTGGTGAGTACCTGTCATTCTTCGGAGCACTTGGGTGAGACACAGAAGTACTTCTTCATCCGACAGAGTCTCCATGAACTCAGACTCAAGCCCAGCAATGAACCCACAGAGAACGTGGACAGACCTGCGTGGAGAAAGAGACCCGTGGGATGGCGGCGTCCAGCCCAGCTCTCTGCCCACATCTCTCAGCAAGGAGCCCCCTATGGAGCAGCGGCCCCAGGGGCACAAAGAGCCATCCCCACGGAGCGTCCCTCGGGCTGCAAAGTCCTGGGGGTCCGAAGACCCTGCCAGGGACCCTCAAGGTCACAGCCATCTTCAGATGCTAAGACAGCATTTGCTGTTTCCACCACGCCAACATTTCCACCTGTGCAAGAACTGTCCCTTAGCAGAATCGAGACAGCAACGGGACCCACACTCGCCTGCAGGCGTTCCCACCGCCACACAAGCAGGTTACAAAATGCTGCTTTTTGCAGCCGTAAAAGAACAAGATCATGTCCTTTGTAGGGACATGGCTGGAGCTGGAGGCCATTATCCTCAGCAAACTAACACAGGAACAGAAAAGCAGACAGCACATGTTTTCCCTTTCAAGTGGGAGCTAAATGATGAGCACACATACTGGGGCCTACGGGAGGTGGAGGATGGGAGGAGGGAGAGGAGCAGGAGAAATAACTAATGGGTAGTAGGTTTAATTCCTGGGTGATGAACGAATCTGTACAAGCCCCCATGACACACGGTTAGCTATATAACAAACCTGCACGGGTACCCCTGCCTCTGAATATAAAAGTTAAAATATATACATTAGAAAATAAATAAAAATGCTGCTTTCACCTGAGAATGTCCTTGATAGGCAGTAAAAGTTACTAATTTTATTAAATCTTGAACCTCGAGTTCATGTCTTTTTAACTATCTGCGTGGAGGGTCAGGCACGGTGGCTCATACCTGTAATCCCAGCACTTTGGGAGGCCGAGGCGGGCAGATCACAAGGTCAGGCGCTCAAGACCAGCCTGGCCAATATGGTGAAACCCAGTCTCTAATAAAAATAAAAAATTAGCCTGGCATGGTCGTGGGCGCCTGTAGTCCCAGCTACTCGGGAGGCTGAGGCAGGAGAATGGCGTGAACCCGGGAGGTGGAGGTTGCAGTGAGCCAAGACTGCACCACTGCACTCCAGCCCGGGCGACAGAGCGAGACTCCGTCTCAGAAAATAATAATAATCTGTGTGGAGAAGCGGGATCCACGTAGAACACTCCTGCTGTGCGTGGTGCACGGTGGCCGTGGAGGACTCGCCCTGCACAAGCTCATTCCTGGCGGGGCTGGCTCAGAACTCAGGGGAGCTCCGGACAAACCATGGTCTGGTATTTGGCGACATTTTCTTGAAAACGAGCAAAGTGTCTCTGTCACAGGAAAACAACTAACAAATAGGATTTATAGACACTGACAAAGTTTAAGCTCTCAAGCAAAAACTGCAGTTTTAGAAAAGCTTGTTTCTGCCACCAACAGCATCACAGCTTCCCGATACCGAAACTTTTCTGAGATCAGTGGTATGTTAATAATTTTGGTTTTTTTATATCGTATAAGGAAATGTATCAACATTTGGAAGACTACATGAACCAGTATATATATTTTTTCTTTTTTTAAGACAGGGCCTCGCTCTGTCGCCCAGGCTGGAGTTCAGTGGCTTGATCACAAGTCACTGCAACTTCCACCTCCTGGGCTCAAGCAATCCTCCCGCCTCAGCCTCCCAGTAGCTGGGACCACAGGCACACGCCACCATGTCTGGCTATTTTTTTTGTATTTTTGGTAGAGACGAGGTCTCGCTATGTTGCCCAGGCTGGTCTTGAACTCCTGAGTTCAAGCTATCTGCACACCTTGGCCTTCCAAAGTGCTGGAATTACCGGCATGAGCCACCACACCCAGCCTAGTATTTTCCAAATGACTAAAGTCATGGATAGGTAAAAGATCCATTTGAAGTACAAGACAGACAAATAGATTTCAGTGTCACAGAAGACAAAAAATTCACCGGTGTGCTCTCCGATTTCATATTTGGTCAACCTTTAAGGAACTACTACTACTTCTTGACTTTTGGTGTAGTATCAAAGAATACCCACAATCATTTGAAAAGCTGTTTAAATATCACTCCTTTGGCTGGACACGGTGGTTCACGCCTGTAATCCCAGTACTTTGGGAGGCCAAGGCGGGCAGATCACTTGAGGTCAGGAGTTCGAGACCAGCCTGACCAACATGGAGAAACCCCGTCTCTGTTAAAAATACTAAATTAGCCAGGCGTGGTGGTGCATGCCTGTAATCCCAGCTACTCGGGAGGCTGAGGTAGGAGAAATGCCTGAGCCCAGGAGGCAGAGGTTGCAATGAGCCAAGATTGAGCTATTGCACTCCAGCCTGGGTGACAAGAGCAAAACTCCATCTCATAAATAAATAAATAAATAATTACATAAATAAATAAGTTTCACTCCTTCTTCCAACCACATATCCATGTAGATCCAGATTTTCTTCCTATGTTTCAACCAAAATAAAACATCACCACAGAATGAATGCAGAGGAGGCCTGAGAACCCAGATGTCTTCTATTAAGTGTAACACTAAAGAGTTTTGCAGAAAAGGCCAGGCGTGGTGGCTCACACCTGTAATCCCAGCACTTTGGGAGGCCGAGGTGGGCGGATCACTTGAGGCCAGGAGTTCGAGACCAGCCTGGCCAACATGTCAAAACCCTGTCTTTACTAAAATTACAAAAATTAGCTGGGCATGGTGGCGCATACCTGTTAATTCCAGCTACTCGGGAGGCTGAGGCAGGAGAATCGCTTGAACCCAGGAGGCAGAGGTTGCAGTGAGCCAAGATCACGCCACTGCATTCCATGCATTCCAGCCTGGGTGACAGGGAGACCTTGTCTCAAAAAAAAAAGGTTTTGCAGAAAAGACAAAACTGCTGCCACCCTTCATTAAATTTTAAGAAAATGTTCATTAAAAAATGTTATTTATGCTAACATGGAATGGGTTTGTTACTATCATCTCAAATAATAATTTAATTTATCATGTGGTGGCCGGGCTCATGCCTGTAATCCCAGCACTTTGGGAGGCCGAGGCGGGCAGTTCACGAGTTCGAGATCGAGACCATCCTGGCTAACACGGTGAAACACCGTCTCTACTAAAAATACAAAAAATTAGCCGGGCGTGGTGGCGAGTGCCTATAGTCCCAGCTACTCAGGAGGCTGAGGCAGGAGAATGGCGTGAACCCGGGAGGCGGAGCTTGCAGTAGCCGAGATAGCACCACTGCACTCCAGCCTGGGCGACAGAGCGAGACTCCGTCTCAAAAAAAAAAAAAATTAATTAATTTATCATGGGGTACATTTACAGATATGACTCACATAAACAAAAGCTCTTTGAGATCCCCAACCCTTTGCAGGTATATAAAAGGATGGGATAGCTACCATCCCATGCCACAGACAGGGTCCCACCAAAGCACTCAGGATCCCACTGATGTCCTAAGCAAGAGAGCACAGGAGGTAGGGCTGGGGCTGGGGCAGGTGGCTACACAGTCACCCACCCGGCTGCCCACCAGCAACCCAGGCCTATCTCAACACCTGGAATGCCAGTTTTCTTTCTTTTTCTTTTTCTTTTTTTTCTTTTTTAGACAGAGTTTTGCTCTTGTTGCCCAGGCTAGAGTGCTGTGGCACAATCTCAGCTCACTGCAACCTCCGCCTCCCAGGTTCAAGCGATTGTCCTGCCTCAGCCTCCTGAGTAGCTGTGCTTACAGGTGCCCGCCACCACACCCAGCTAATTTTGTATATTTTTAGTAGAGACGGGGTTTCATCATGTTGGCCAGGCTGGTCTTGAACTCCTGACCTCAGGTGATCCACCCCCTCAGCCTCCCAAAGTGCAGGGATTACAGGTGTGAGCCACTGTGCCTGGTCAGAATGCTAGTTTTCTCTTCAGTGTGAAGGAGACACACAGGCTTCCCCCATCACAGATGCAGGGCTGGTCTGCAGCCTGCAGCCTCCCGCTCCCAGTGGACGGCGACTATGAACCGTCTGGCAGGCATGCTCTACGCTCCCACCCCATCCCAGGCCTTTCAGAACAAGAACTCAGTGCCCCCTCCTGCAGCATCTCTCAATGGAAACATGGAATTGTATCTGCCATCTGACTACAACAGGCTGTCTTTGTGTTTTAATCTTGCTGGAAAAGTCAGTCCCTCCATCCCCACATCACTCATGGGATTGTCTCCTGAATCACCACGTGGTCTATGTATGCTGTTTCTAAGAGGTCCAGCCCATACAAGTGAGCCCTTCCTCTATGGGTCCACGATTCCATTACTTCTAGGAATGTTTCCTTCAATTATTTCATCCTGGTTAAGTATTGTCTCCCCAGGTATGGGCAGATGGTGTTTCAAAGATCTTCTGTATCTACAAGCCCCAGCTCCCTGCAACATTCCAATAAACGCGTTCCCACTGACTGAAGACCGAGTCTGCCTGCAAGTCCACAGACACATTCTGGGCCCTGAGGGATGCTGACAACCTGCATACAGCAGGGCGCCATCTGTCCCCGCAGGGGTCAGGCCCAGGTGCAGCCAGCACCTGGGGGGGCTCATGGGATCCCTACCCATTAAACCCCCAGAAATGCCCTGCAGTGAACGGACACACTGCTGCGTTCTCCATCAGATGAAGGCCTATGAGCCAGCTACTCACAGAGCCTCTCAGGGAGCAAACGTACGCAAAGGCAGGCAGGACCACAAAGCCAATGAGCTTCCGGAACCAGGCATCCTGCAGCGCAGGGGCAGCGTCCTCCAGGGGCGACGTGTCGTCCCACACCAGCTGGATCAGCTGGCAGTCGGGCTCCCAGAAGGGCTCCTCAAACTCCAGGAAGATTTTATTATTGGTCCCGAAGCCTATCTTCCTGATGGCTTCTGCCTTCTCAGCCGGCAGTGGAGGGTCAAAGAACGTGTCCAGATGTTCCTTAAGAAAACCTGGAATTCAGAATTGGACTCTACTTACATCCTTGGAAGTCCTGTCTGTCTAGACCTTGGACCCAGCAATTTCCCCTGCTGGGATTTATCCTACAGACACATTCACACAAGGAGTTTTACTTTTTTTTTCTTGTTTCTGAGATAGAGTCTTGCTCTGCTGCCCAGGATAGAGTGCATGCAGCATCATGATCAGGGCTCGCTGCAGCCTTGACCTCCCTGGCTCAAGCAATCCTCCCACCTTGGCCTCCCAAACTGCTGGGATTACAGGCGTGAGCCACCGTTCCCCACCTTTCACACAAGTGTTTTTTGTTTTTTGGGTTTTCTTTTTTTTTTTTTGAGATGGATTCTTGCTCTGTCACCCAAGCTGGAATGCAATGATATGATCTCGGCTCACTGCAACCTCTGCCTCCCAGTTCTAGCAATTCTTCTTGCTCCACCCTCCTGAGTAGCTGGGATTACAAGCACCCAACCGCTAATTTTTGTGAATTGGCTCCTTATAAACAAAATGCTCACAGTTGTAACAATGTATCTACTGAAAATGTCCCCAGTGATCAGCACTTAGCAGGCCCTGCAACTACATACTCCAAACAAGAATGAACAAAGTCACTGGAGGGAAACAAAAAAGACTGCTGTAGATCTCTGTGTGCTGATTTGGAAACACTGACAAGTTCTATTAAGGAAAAAAAAAGAAAAGAGGCAAACTGAGCAGCAGATTTTTGGGTTTGTTTTTTTGTTTGTTTGTTTTTTTGAGACAGAGTCTCACTCTGTCACCCAGGCTGGAGTGCAATGGCACCATCTCGGCTCACTACAACCTCCGCCTCCTGGGTTCAAGCAATTCTCCTGCCTCAGCCTCTCAAGTAGCTGGGATTACAGGTGCCTGCCATCATGACCAGCTGATTTTTGGATTTTTAGTAAAGACAGGGTTTCACCATGTTGACCAGGCCGGTCTCGAACTCCTGACCTCAGGTGATCCGCCTGCCTCGGCTTCCCAAAGTGCTGAGATTACAGGCATAGGCCACCACGCCCAGCCAGCAGCAGATGTTCATGTGTGGACGATGACTGCATCTCTGGGAACAGCAGTGAGGTCTGAGTGCTCATCCCGGCCCTGGAGAGGGCACAGCCACCCCTTGGAGACAGGAGTTAGGGCTGCAGAGGCTCTTGCTTTTCATCACAACCTTCAATCACACCTAGATTTCCAAGTGAGTGCCAGCACTTGCTAGCTTTGTGAACTTGGGCAATTAAGTAACTTCTACTTGCCTAGATGTTCAAATCTGTCAAATGAGGGATGGTGACAGACACCTCCCAAGGCTGCCTGAGGAGTCAATGAGATAACTCAGGCAGAGACCCATGGCAGCGTGAAACCCGTGTGAAGCAAATGTCCAGTTGACAGCAATTATCCTAGTAACTCTGTTTTCAACCATCTCCACCTTTCACAAAACAGCTTCAAACCACCTCTACTCGAGGACAGATCTAAATCACCAAATCTAGAATTAAACAGAACTATACACATGGCTCCTTCAACAGGTCACCCCAGGCCTGACCTTGAGACCAGGCTTTCCATGCCTTTTCCTGTCTCCAGCAAAGTGCAGTGTGGTTAATCTCCAAGGTCGTCCCAATCCTAACGGTTACCTCCAAGCAAGCAGGACACATACTCACGTTTTTTCTTACAGTGAAACCCTTAATTCCAAAGCATGCAATTGCTACAAAACATAACAGAATCATTCCTTCCACCTATCTGGAAATTATTAGAATGAAAATGTGAGCTTCGTACACAAGCCAACGCCCCAGAGCCAACTGAGGCAGGGGCACTTGGGATAGGGATTTGGACTGAAAACCTGACTTACCTAAGGGCACGGTGACGATGACATGGTGCACTGGGAACTGGTCTCCATCCTCACACTCTACCGACACGGGAAAGGTCTCACCGGGAAAGGCTGCCTCCTGGAAGGACCCGTTCCAGTGGATGGTCTTCACAGGCTTCTCAAAAACCACCGTGTCCTCCGGCAGGGAGGCCATCATGCAGTTTGTGAGCCCTTGGTAGCCCCTAGGAAGACAGAAGTGCTGGTTTCGTAGAGCCCCAGTCCCTGGAAGGGCAGGGCTGGTGGAAATACCTGCTCGGAGTTCCCACCCACATCAAAGGTGGCTGCAGGGAGCTCTCCATCACTTGGGGCCAGCTGCACTCTGGTTTTCCACCGCAAGGATGCTCATACCTGCCCTCCAGGCCATAAAGGAGGGTTCAGTGGGCACAGAGCTCCCAAAGCAATTTGCCAGAACCAGGGCTTCCTCCTTACCACCCCAGAGTTCCTGACTCACAAATGCCCATCGCCTGGCCAGGAGCCTTGGGGACAACACCAGGGGTGACGTCTAGAAGAGTGAGGGGACAGCCCAAGGAGGGTCTCACCTGTACCGGGTACCCAGCAGCCACCCTGCTACAGGGATGTCTGGCCCCCTCTGCAGTCGAAGCCCCTCACAAATACAGGAGCAAGAGAAGTCTTTCCTTCTGGTTTTTGTTTGTTTGTTTGTTTGTTTTTTTCTTTTGAGACAGAGTCTCACTCTGTCCCCCAGGCTTGGAGTGCAATGGCATGGCATTGGCTCACTGCAACCTCCATCTCCCAGGTTCAAGCAATTCTCCTGCCTCAGCCTCCCGAGTAGCTGGGACTACAGGCACGTGCCCACACACCTGGCTAATTTTTGTATTTTTAGTAGAGATGGGGTTTCACCATGTTGGCCAGGCTGTTCTTGAACTCCTGACCTCGTGATCTGCCCACCTTGGCCTCCCAAAGTGCTGGGATTACAGGAGTGAGCCACCATGCCCCGCCTTACCTTTCGTATTTTAACCACCCTCTCTCAGAAATAACGTTTTTGGCTTACATGAGCAAAACTAGAGAAAGGAGCAACCAGTCTGTCTGAATGGGGAGGACAAATGGTCTCCTGTCCCTCCCATACCCAAGCAAGAGCAGAGAATGGCCAACCCCGGGGCCCTGGGGAGCCTGGTGGGAGGACTGGCGTGGCAGGGGCTCAGGCACGCACTTAGAAAAGGTGCAGTCCAGACCCGGCAGCACGGTGTACTCCCCAAAGGGTGCAAGGGCCACCAGGTCCATGCTGTGGGTGCCGCTCACACAGCATTCCAGGTTGAAGAAGGAGTTCAGGACGGCCAGCTTCAGCTTCCTGGTCTCCTCATCCTCTGTCCAGCTGGTCACGTGCTGGCCAATCTCCTTCTTGAGGTACTCCCCGACGCTGGGCACCGGGGTCTCCGCAGCATGCAGGAACTCCCGGGTCTGGTCTACCAGGCCGTAGAAGAGAGTCGCCATCTCCGCCACCAGTTGGAGGCTCACGCGGGCCCCGGAGCTGGCGTAGCTCACGGAGGGCAGGCCCACGTGACCCCCGGTCTCCACCAGCTGGTTCTCCTCGGACAGCTCCTTCTCCCCCAGCAGCCCGTACTCAGCAGCCAGCTGGAAGACGGGGTTGCCCCGGGAGGGCCCATGGATCCAGTGCGCGCCCACCTCCACCACGCCACCTGCGAGGGGACAGCAGATGCCACCTGGGGGTTCCTTTCTCAGAACGGTCACTCCGAGCCCTTCTCCTGGGCCACGCCCACGCTGCCCTTCCCAAGTAGGATGTGACCACACTGTCCCCAAGGGCCCTGTCAGACCCAGTTTAAGGGGAGCACCTGGGCAGGAGAGCACTTGTCGGGCGGTCTGGACCAGAGAGAGGGGTGCAGGGTGGGCGTACCCCGGGGCTGGGTGGGGGGTCTGTGGGGCACAACCAGGAAGGCCTTGTGGAGCCGTAGGTCGCCTTCTCTGGCCGGCGCCCCCCTGACTAACTCTGAGCCTTGAGTTTGGGGCGGTGAACTCTGGCCGATTAAGCGAGCGGGGATTTCCTCGGGGGGCCCGGTAAGGCGGCCGGGCCGGTCAGCTGCGCGCAGGGCTGGTGGGGGCCGGCGAGCTCGCGCGCAACCGGTTGGGTTCCGGGAGGGGCTCCGGGAGGGGCGGTTACCGAAGCTGCGCTCCGAGCGGATGCGGCCCCCGGCGCGGGCCGTGGCCTCCAGGACCCGCAGGTGCGGGAAAGCGGAGTGGCCGCAGAGTCTCTGCGCCGCGCCCAACCCCGCGATGCCGCCGCCCACCACCAGCACCCGGGGGCCGCCCGGAGCCTTCCCGACGCTGCCGGTCGCCTCCATCGTCCGATCCGGGCGGTCCGAGGGCTTCCGAGTAGCCGGGAGGTCTGGAGCTCTCGGAGGAGGCCGGAGGCGGGGCGAGGGGGCGGGGATGGGGCGGGAAAGGGCGGGGCCGGGCAGGCCCCACAGTGCGCCTCGGCCTCCGCGAGCCTCGGGACTGGGCTCGGGTCTCGGAGGGAAGCTCCCCGCGTGGGAAGGCCCGCGAGCCCGCGAGGACCGGCGTCAGGGAGCGTCCCGCGCTGCCGGGCGGTGCGCGCGAGCGTCCCCACGGAGGGAGAAGCCGGCCGGCCAGGCCAGAGTCTCCTCCAAGGGAGACAAGGGCGCAGCGAGCGCTTCCCGCAGGTACCCGCTTCGAGTGCGAGGGCGCAGTGGGCCTGGGGGTGCCACGGTGCCAAGGATGGGCCCTGGGTTAGCTTAACGCGTCCGGAGGGGCTGTGAGAGCCTCCAGCAACGCCAGCGAGCCCTCAGTTCGCGTGTGCGTGTGTGGTCACAGGTCTGCAGGGACACAGGACCAAAGCACAAAGTACACACGCAAAGTACAAAGTTCAGAAGCCGAGGGCAAGTGCAGAAACGTTCCTCGCCCCCCTCCCAGCTTCCGGAGAAGTTGAGTCTCTCGCCCCCTCCCAGCTTCCGGAGAAGTTGAGTCTCTCGCCCCCTCCCAGCTTCCGGAGAAGTTGAGCGCACACCCAGGCACGCCTGTATTTCTGGAGACCTCCCCCGGTGCAGGCGGCCGCGTTTTCTACTGCATCGCAGTCCGCAGGGGTTGGAAACGCTCCTGCCCTGTTTTCAGGGGCGTCCCCGCCTCCTGAGCCCCGGTCCTCTGCGGAGGGGCCGCGCACTCAAGTTTGCCAGTGTGAGCTTTACCCTTCGCTCCCGGCGTGGACCCCCAGAGCCGTGTCTTCCTTTCCTTTGATTCCCTCTCGTCCCAGCTGGAAAAAAGGCTCCCGGAAGGGTGACCTGGTGTCTGGATTCCACTCCCCATCACTCCCTAGCCAACCCCGCGAGCTGAGCTCCAGGCAGGGAGAGGTGCGGGTGCCTGGGACACGGGCTGACTCCCTGGGCGGTGGCGGTCAGTGGTGGAGCGTCCTCTGTCCGTCAGGGGCCCCCAGCGCCAGGAGGCGACACTGGATGCAGTGGCCATCTCCTCCTGCCACCAGGCCAGGGGGAACCCAGGGCGCCTCCCGGGTCAGCAGAGCCAGCTCTCCACCAGGCTGACCCACCTGACATCCCCAGGCTAAGGAAAAAAGGGCTGCCCCACCCCCATAGTCGGATGGCAAGTGTTGGGGTGCAGCCCCCGCCACTAGTGTCCCATGTTCTGCCTGAGCAGGCCTCTCTCTTACTCACTGCTCTTGGGCCTGAAGCAGAGCCAACAGTTCAGTGAGGGCTTCATTCTGAGGTCCCTGGCGTGCACCACGGAAGCACAGCAGGACCACCCACCCACCTGCCCCAGCTCCCCAGTGGAAGTCCTGAGATGGCAGATTAAATACTCCGGGGTCCTGAATTCCACAGATGAACTGGGTCCCCCATGGCTATGGCCAAGGGGACGGCCCATTCCCTGGTGGCACCGTCTGAAATCAAGCTGCTTCTCTGGCCGCAGGGCCCAGCTCACTGCCCAGACACAGGAGCACATCGCCCTGCACACGACTGGGTGGGCACGACTGTGAGGGATGCCACCCCGTGCCTCGGGCCTCCTGCACGGGCTTGGGCCTCCCCACTCTGGGTGGACAGGCTACTTTGGCCCCTCAGCCTCTGGGGACTGCTGCCCTGTTTTCAGTACAGTGTCAGGACCATCGGTCAGCCAGCTCCTCCAGCACCAAGACTCCCCTGTGTCCTCATTCTCCTGGGCCATTATGGTCGGCCAGGGCACAGCCTTTGCTGGAAGGCCGTCCAGTCTGGGCTCTGGTCAGGCATCGATGTCCCCCAGGCACCTGGCCTCACCTTGCATTGGGACAGCCTCTGCAAGATGGAACAGGAAGGGTCTGGCTTTGCCTCTGTCACCTCCTCCTGGTCCATCATGTCCTCCTGGCCAGCCCATTCCTGGTTCCTGCAGGGAGCCCAGCCCGAAGGGGACCTGAGAGATTCTAACTTAATTCTAGTTCAGCCTCCCGGATCTTCTTGTGGAGCAGCAGGATCGCATAAAAGCAGGAACTACCTGGCTCAGCAACTTGCTGGCCAAGCCTCCCCACAGCGGCCCACACAGGCCAGAGGTAAACATGCCCATGCCCCACAGCCAGAAGGCCTGGTGCAAGGAGGGGTGATTGTGGTGACTGAAATGGGAACTCTGGCTTGATGGCGCAGAGAGAAGACATGGACCGCAAGAGCTGCAGGTCGGGGACAACCGATGTACTCTTTGTCCCCTAGACATAGTGCCACAGCCTGAATCAAATAGCACCTGCTGCTGGCACTCTGACCTAGGGCTGGCTCAGTCACCTGTCCCCCTTGCTCTGAAATGGAGAGCGCATGTGACCACAGCCAGTCCTGGACAATCCTGCCATGCCAGAGCCACCAGCTGGAATACACGGACACAACCTCTTTTCCATCTGATTGGTACAAGGTATGTGCTTCTTCTAGCTCCAGAGCGCCTTGGGTGATGCCACCTATGGTGATCAAGGTGGGAACTACCCATGTGGCTTTGACTGAATCAAGCTTGTTGATTTTTTAAAATAGCTTTATTGACACAGACATCATGTTGTAAGACTTCTCCTGTTTAAAGTGTCCAATTCAATGGTGTTCAGTTTAGTTACAGAGTTGTACAACTGTCACCATCATCCACTTTAGAACTTTTTTTTTTTTGAGATGGAGTCTTGTTCTGTTGCCCAGGCTGGAGTGCAGTGACACTACCTTGGCTCACTGCGACCTCTGCCTTCCAGGTTTAAGCAGTTCTCCTGCCTCAGCCTCCCAAGTAGCCGGGATTACAGGCGCGTGCCACTATGCCCAGCTAATTTTTGTATTTTTAGGAGAGACAGGGTTTCACCATGTTGGACCAGGCTGGTCTCGAACACCTGACCTCAGGTGATCCACCCGCCTTGGCCTCCCAAAGTGCTGGGATTACAGGCATGAACCACTGCACCCAGCCCCAAGCTTAGAACGTTTTCATCACCCTAAAAAGCAAATGGGGATACCCCTCAGCAGTCACCCCCACAGCCCCCTCCCTCCAGCCCCTAGTGACCACTCTAGTCTCTGTCTGTATGGATTTGCCTGTCCTGTACATTTCATAGAAATGGAATCATTCAATGCATGGCCTTTGTGTCTGGCTTTTTTCACTGAGCATAACATTTTCAAGGCTTGTCCATTTTTTAATGTGTATCGGCGCTTCTTTCTTTTTTACTCCCGAATACGGTCCATTGTATAGTCTCATTCATTCTAATGTATCCGTTGTTTGGATATATGACATTTTGTTTGTCCATTCATGAGTTGATGGACAACTGGCTTTTTCCCACTTTTTGGCTATTGTGAATAATGTTGCTATGAACATTCATGTCTAAGTTTTTGTGGACATTTGTCTTCATTTCTCTGGGGCATACGCCTAAGAGTGGAGTTGCTGTTTGACCTTTTGAGGAAACAACAGACTGTTTTCCAAAGTGACTGCACCATTTTCCCTTCCCGCTGGCAGTGCACCAGCGTTCCGCTGCTCACATCCCCCACAACACTGTGACTGTTGGGCTTTTTATTGCAGCCACCACAGCAGGGGTGACGTCGTATCATTGAGGTGTCACTGCATTCCCTAATGATTCATGATGCTAAGCTCATCTGACATTGATTATCTTCACTGGAGGAATGTCTGTTCAGTGCTCTCACTATCTTGGTAGTGTCCTTTCAGACATAAAATTTTTAAATTTTGGTGAAATCCAATTTACATATGTTCTCCCTTTGTTGCTTGTGCTTTTGTTGCTCAATTGCTTGATGGAGGATGGGAGCTGCCTGGCCTCCTGGGTCATTAGAAAGGAAACCTCTTGGTGGGCACGGTGGCCCACTCCTGTAATCCCAGCACTTGTGGGAGGCCGAGGCCGGTGGATCACTTGAGGTCAGGAGTTCGAGAATAGCCTGGCCAACATGGCAAAACTCCCGACTCTACTAAAAAACTACAAATATTAGCCGGGCATGATGGTAAGCACCTGTAGTCCCAACTACTCAGGAGGCTGAGGCAGGAGAATCACTTGAACCCGGGAGGCGCAAGCTAAAATGAGCTGAGATCACACCGCTGCATTCCAGCCTGGGTGACAGGGAGACAAGAAAGGAAAGGAGAGGAGAAGAAGGAAGGAAGGAAATAAACTTCTTTTCTGTTTGAGCCATTTCATTTTGGGCCTGTCTGTCCCAGAGGTTTAACTACACTAATATAGAGCATCTTTTAGTAAAGGTTTGTTGTTGATTTGTTTCTACTCACATGAGATGTCTTCATTTTACCCTCAGTCTTGAAATAAAATTTTGGTGCATGTTCATTTTTGGTTTGAATTGAATTATTTTCTTGAACATAGTGAGGCAGGAGAACAGGGTCTGGAGGCCAATTCACCCCGACTCCCTAGAACTAAATCGAATGGAACACTTCCCGCTGACAGGAACTGTCCTCTCCATTTACATAGGGCTACACCAAATAACCAATGGAAACCTCTGGAAGGTATTTACACCCCCAAAAAAATCTGTAATGGGGCTCTTGAGCCCCTATGCTCAGCCGCTCCCACACTGTGGAGTTACTTTCCTTTTCTTGTTCCTTTTTTGAGAAGAAGTCTCGCTCTATCGCCCCGTGCTGGAGTGCAGTGCTGCGATCTTGGCTCACTGCAACCTCCACCTCCTGGATTCAAGCGATTCTCCTGCCTCAGACTCCCGAATAGCTGAGACTACAAGTGTGCACCACCATGCCCGGCTAATTTTTGCATTTTTAGTAGAGAGGGGGGGTTTCACCATGTTGGCCAGATTGGTCTCGAACTCCTGACCTCAGGTGATCTGCCTGCCTTGGCCTCCCAAAGTGCTGGGATTGTAAGCGTGAGCCACCGAGCCCGGTCATACATTTGTTTTCCATAAATCTCGCTTTATTTACTTCCTTCCTTCCTTGCATCTTGTCCACTTCTTTGTTCAAGACGTCAAGAACCTGCACACCCTCCACAGGTCACAATAGCAGTTTCGCTTTCCACTCCATTTTATCCAGGGTAGTTTTATCTCCACCCTGGCATTTGCAGAATCCGGGCAAGTACACGAAAGGATGCTCCACAATACTTGTCTAGATATAGACATATATATAAAAGTTACATATATATATAAAAGTTATAAAAAAAATTTTAATGAATCAAAATTTTATTATTTAAATCTGTTGAAGTCTTGACTGTGTACATGAAAATAAAACTCTTCCTAACGTGGCGTTCAATGCCCACGCCGCTGCCACCGTGCCTGGCCCCGCGCCCGGGCGCGCTGTGTCTGCAGCTGCAGACTTAGATGCGGGCGCGCGGGAGGCGGCGCAGAGCCCGGCAGGCGCCGCCGTTGCCTCTGCATCCGCGCGGTCTCCCCGGGGCCCCGATGGCTGGGGCGCGGGCGAAGGCGGCGGGGCCTGGAGGGGGCTGGCCCCAGCCCAGCGCGGGGTCCCCGGGGCGCCCCTGGGACTTAGATCCGCGAGCGGCCGCGCGGGCCTGGGGGCGGGGCCTGGAGGGCGGTGCCCGCTCCCTCTGCGCGGGCTGATCTCGCGAGGGCCGCCTGATCTCGCGGCGTTTGCCTGTGGGCGGGGTGAGCCCTGAAAGGCCAGGCGAGGCAGCTCCACAGGGTCCAGTCCATTTTCCACCCTACGTGTCCAGCTCCACCCACTGGGGCTCCAGTTCCACTGTCCACCACCCTCCATTAAGGCTGGGCAGCCTGGGCTCCATTTCCCTCCAGATCCATTTCCACCGCCCCATCCCCCATTCCACCCCCCCTCCACCCCTGGCCCATCCCCCTGACCCCATTCCCACACCCCCTCCCACATGACCCTGCACCCCTACCTGGCCCCGCACCCCATCTGACCCCTACCCGCACCCCACTCCGCCTGACCCCGCACCCCCGGCCTGACCCCACACCCCCATGGCCCTGACTCCCCCAGATCCCTGCCTGACCCATTCCATTGTTCCATTCCATTCCATTCCATTCCATTCCACCCCTTCCATGGATCCATTCCATTCCCTGTCCCCCCTCCATCCATTCCATTCCATTCCAGATCCATTCCATTCCATTTAAACCATGTCCCCCACACCCTATTGAATTCTCTAACCTCCACCCTAAAACCTAGTCTTGCCCCTAACCTGGCCCACACCAACAGCCTGACCCAGGCTTAACAACCCCACCACCCAGCCAACACCATCCACCTGACCCTGGCCCACACCCCATCCTCCCCCGCCCACGCCTACCTCTGCAGGAGGCCACTCTCACCAGGCCGCGTCCTGCGGGAGGCCCAGGAGGCCTGGCCGCTGGCTCTTACTGCCCCAATGCCAAGACCTCTGGCCAACTGGGCGCAGGGTGAGGGTTGTGAAAATCCCAGGTGATCCCTTGGCTCTAAGAGCAGGCATAGGTCCTCTGCAGCAGGCCAGCCCAAGAACAGGAGATGCAGGTACATTTTGTCCTGGGTGCCTCCTGACCAGGGCTGCCCCTCAGACGGTCCTAAGGAAAAAGCTGACACCTTCTCCCCAGCCACAGGGAGCTGCCCTCTTCCTCCCTCGGGGCTCACCCGGGGCCCCACTCATCAGTGGCCATCACCCCCTCTAGTATCTGAGGAATCTTGGGCCATGCCTTGGGCTGGGGAAGAACTCTTGCTTCCTCCTCCTCCCTCACCCTGTGTTTCCAGTGGACCGCTGAGTTGTGTTGTTTTCATCCCCAAGCTCTCCTTGGCCGTCGGCTTCTGCACCCTCATAGCAGCCCTTTCCTGGATCTTGCATAGCTGCCAGACACTTCACCTGTGATCTTCCAGTTACCCCTAGAAACCCACAGGATAAGGTGGGGTACAGTGGCTCATGCCTGTAATCCCAGCACTTTGGGAGGCTGAGGCAGGTGGATCACCTGAGGTCAGGAATTCGAGATCACCTTGGCCAACATAATGCAACCTCGTATCTACCAAAATACAACAATTAGCCGGGTGTGGTGGTGTGTGTAGTCCCAGCTACTCGGGAGGCTGAGGCAGGAGAATCACCTGAACCCCCTGAACCCTGGAGGTGGAGGTTGCAGGGAGCCGAGATTGCACCACTGCACTCCTGGGCGATAGAGTGAGACTCGGTCTAAAAAAAAGAAACCCACAGGACAGGGACTATGATCCCTGCTTTGCCACTAACAGAGCCAAGCATCCAACACGCAGGCTACCTTTGTCTTTTCAGGTTCACCTTCTCACCCTGAATGCCATTGTCCTTTGTCCCCTTCCCACCTTGCTGTCCACCCAGCAGGCACGGGTCCTGTGCAGCAGGCCAACTCGAGATGTGCTTGCGTCTCCTGTTTTCGGGCTGGCCTGCTGCACCAGACCTGACCTGTGCCTGATCTTAATGCCGCAGGAACACCCAGGATTTTCACAGCCCCCACCCAGTGTCCATTTGGCCAGAGGTCTTGGCAATGGGGAGGCACCAAGTGCAAGGAGCTGGCGCTCCATCCTGTTTGAGGCTTACACCCCCTCACCTGTTGGCATGTGTTGAAAGAAGGCGTTTCCTGGTTCCTTAGCAGAGTCCAGGGCTGTCTCCAGTGCGGTGTCCTGGAAAGAGCTGCCCAAGGCATATTAGGAGAAGGAGAGCAGCCGTGGGCTGCATTCTGTGCTGGGGATTTTTCTTTTTTTTTTTTTTTTTTTTTGAGACAGAGTCTCACTCTGTCGCTCAGGCTGGAGTGCAGTGGCACGATCTCAGCTCGCTGCAAGCTCCACGTTCACGCCATTCTCCTGCCTCAGCCTCCTGAGTAGCTAGGACTACAGGTGCCCACCACAACAACCGACTAATTGTTTGTATTTTTAGTAGAGACAGTGTTTCACCGTGTTAACCAGGATGATCTCGATCTCCTGACCTCGTAATGCGCCCGCTTCAGCCTCCCAAAATGCTGGGATTACAGGCGTGAGCCACCGCGCCCGGCCTGGGGATTTTCTTTAGGACATGTTCAAACACATGTGAAAGCAGAGAGAAAGGTACCAAGGCTACCCATCTATCGCTGTGGCTGAGAGCTACACCTGGAGCCACTGAGGACTGGGCAGGGAGCCCTCAGAGGGCATCTTGGGGTCACACTGTATCCACCGATGGGGCCACATCCCTTCCCCCACTCTCCCCAGTTTGATACCTGTGTGAATAGATACCCCTTTTTGCCTTCTTGCTCTAGGTGCTAACTTTGAGTACATCATCGCAGAAAAAAGAGGGAAGAATAACACCGTGGGGTTGATCCAACTGAACCGCCCCAAGGCCCTCAATGCACTTTGCGATGGCCTGATTGAGGAGCTCAACCAGGCACTGAAGACCTTCGAGGAGGACACGGCTGTGGGGGCCATTGTCCTCACCGGCGGGGATAAGGCCTTTGCAGGTGTGCGCAGCAGCGGAGGCCTTTGTGTCTGGGCAGATGTGGGAGGCACGTGTGGCCTTGGGAGAAGCCTCCAGACTGACTTGTACCCCTGTGATGGCGGAGGCACGCGCGTGAGGACTTCCTCACATATCCAGTGAAGACGGGCATGGGAACAGCTTGCATGAGCAGCTTTGTGTATGCTGCAGAACCGCATGTGCTCCCCCAGCAAAATAGCTTCTTCAAAGAGATTCAGGTCCTTGGCAGTCAGGCTTTACACAAAGCCTGTCAAGGGCTTACGCCCTGATGAATATGCCCCGCCTCTGTGGGCGCCTCCCTCGCACCTGCCACCTGCCCCAGAACCCCTCTTCATGACCTCTGTTATAGCTGGCATAACAGCATTCCTACAGCTGTCCGCGTGGCCTGGTGTCACCCGTGCCCAGCAACCCCAGTGCCCGTGTCTGGTGTGCTCCGAAGCTCCCTGTTGGTCTGGGGGATACAGGACGGGTGGGCCCTCTGCTGCCTGGTAACTGGAACCTCCTTTCCACTCCTGCCAGCTGGAGCTGATATCAAGGAAATGCAGAACCTGAGTTTCCAGGACTGTTACTCCAACAAGTTCTTGAAGCACTGGGACCACCTCACCCAGATCAAGAAGCCAGTCATCGCTGCTGTCAATGGCTATGCCGTGAGTATTGCTGCCGAGGGTCTCCTCTTGTGGCTGAAGGAACTGTGCTGTGCATACACAGCGTAACAGATTTTTATTTTGAAGAGGTCTTTAGTTCCCAGGCCAGCAGCCTCCTTTCCTGCCTCATGGTGCTAAAGAGCCAGGAACCGTGCAGAGAGGACACCTCCTGGCATCTGTTTTTTTCATGGCTGTTCACCTGACAGCTTCTCCCCAGCAAGCTTCTCTTCCAGGGCGGTGGAAGAGAGGTGCTGGCTTTGGCTACGTCTATAAACTGGCTTCTTTTGCCGCCCTTGAAAACTGTCCTGGGACTGTTTGAAGTGCTGAGGCTGATCTTGACTTATAGGGAAGCAGTGTGATCATTTCATGACGCTCCCTTCCGTGGAAGCCAGGGGTCTGCGGGTGGAGTTTTCTCGGCACAGCCACACCCCCCAGTCTCTGTGGCTGCGTCTCGGCCACAGCAACAGAGTTGTTTTTTTTGAGACGGAGTCTCGCTCTGTCGCCCGGGCTGGAGTGTGGTGGTGCGATCTCGGCTCGCTGCAAGCTCCGCCTCCTGGGTTCCCGCTGTTCTCCTGCCTCAGCCTCCCGAATAGCTGGGACTACAGGGGCCGCCACGTCACCCGGTTAATTTTTTGTACTTTTAGTGGAGACGGGGTTTCACCGTGTTAGCCAGGATGGCCTCAATCTCCTGACCTTGTGATCCGCCCGCCTTGGCCTCCCACTGTGCTGGGATTACAGGCGTGAGCCCCGCGCCCAGCACCCAGCAGCGGAGCTGAGTCGTCACAGCAGAGCCTGTAAGACCTTCATGGCCGTTTACGGAATGTTTGCCGGCCGCTGGTAAACAGCATCAGCCATCTGTAGTTAACTTATCACAACGATTATCTAGTTTGGTGCCACTATGTTAGTCTTTGTCATACGCCTGACACTGTTTCTTTTCAATGGAAAATTTGAATAAGCAAGCAGAGTGATTTCTGACTGGGTTCCCCTCGTGAGACTCTCCTGATGCTGAATGTTTTACAGTTTGGCGGGGGCTGTGAGCTTGCCATGATGTGTGATATCATCTATGCCGGCGAGAAGGCCCAGTTTGCACAGCCAGAGATCTTACTAGGAACCATCCCAGGTAAAGGGTAACACTGTCTCTGATAGGCATAGATGCCTTAGGTAATTCCTCAAAATTGACCTGTGTCTCAGGGCCCACAGCTCGTATCTGACCAGAGGCCCTGGATGGACAGCCCCATGTCTGGTCAGTGGTCTGTCTGTGGACAGCCACAGAGGCTGGAGTGGTTGTGACAGAGCTTGGCGCGGCCTCAGAGTCCCGGGACCGTGTCTGGCTCCTGTGACTGTGCCCGGGTCGCACATCTGATGGTGTTGGGAGAGGCAGGTCGTGGGTAACACTGGCTTCTAACCATGGCAGTTCTTGCTAGGTGTGTCAGAGAGGAGAGAGAACATGGTGACCCTGGGTGGCACTGGGAGCTCTGCCCACTGCCATCTCACTGGCCTGGAGGTCACGTGGCCTGAGTTCAGAGCGGGGAGTCAGACCCCCCACCATGCCCGTGGGAAGGGCCTGGGCTCTTGGCAAAGAGCAACACCCTCTACCCCCAGGGTCTTCCTGGTGGGCCTGGTAGAAGGGTGGGCACAGGCCGAGCAGCCAGGAGGGGCTGAGAGACCCTGAGGGCCTGGTAGAAGGGTGGCACAGGCGGGCAGCCAGGAGGGAGCTGAGACCCTGAGGGTGGGCCTGGTAGAAGGGTGGGCACAGGCCGAGCAGCCAGGAGGGAGCTGAGACCCTGAGGGCGGGCCTGGTAGAAGGGTGGGCACAGGCTGAGCAGCCAGGAGGGAGCTGAGACCCTGAGGGTGGGCCTGGTAGAAGGGTGGGCACTGAGGGGAGCAGCTGCACTCAGGGCGCTCTTCGCTGCCCTCTGAGTTTGACCAGGCAGATTCTGAGTCCTTGAGCTTCGAGCTTGGTGCGTTTTTTCAGGTTCTGATCCCTAGAAGAGCTGCTGCTCTAAGGGACCAGTGCCTGGGGTCAGGGAGGCCTATAAGCTTCTAAGATGTTGACCACAGAGGCTGGGGAGGGCCCCACGGAGCCACACACCTTGATCCAATGTCAGGGTGTTGGGGGAGTGTGGGGTCCAACCCTGCCGGGCTTAGCGGGTGTTCTCCCCGTGTGCGGAAACAAGAGATTGTAAGAAATAAAGACACAAGACAAAGAGATAAAGAGAAAACAGCTGGGCCCGGGGGACCACTACCACCAAGACGTGGAGACCGGTAGTGGCCCTGAGTGGCTGGGCACGCTGATATTTAGTGCATACAAGAACAAGGAGGCAGGGTAAGGAGGGTGGATCTTCTAAGTGATTGACAAGGTGAAGCAAGTCACGTGATCACAGGACACAGGGCCCTTCCCTCTTAGGTAGCCGAAGTAGAGAGGGAAGGCAGCATACGTCAGCGTTTTCTTCTCTGCACTTATAAGAAAGATCAAAGACTTTAAGACTTTCACTATGTCTTCTACCGCTGTCCTCTACGAACTTCAAAGAGGAACCAGGAGTACGGGAGGAACATGAAAGTGGACAAGGAGCGTGACCGTTGAAGCACAGCACCACAGGGAGGGGTTTAGGCTGCCAGATGACTGCGGGCAGGCCTGGATAATATCCAGCCTTCCACAAGAAGCTGGTGGAGCAGAGTGTTCCCCGACTCCTCCAAGGAAAGGAGACTCCCTTTCGCGGTCTGCTAAGTAACGGGTGCCTTCCCAGACACTGGCGTTACTGCTTGACCAAGGAGTCCTCAAGCGGCCCTTATGCGGGCGTGACAGAAGGCTCACCTCTTGTCTTCTTCGTCACTTCTCACAGTGTCCCTTCAGCACCTGACCCTATGCCCACTGGTTATTCCTAGGTTGTATAGTAACGGAACAAAGAGTAATATAAAAGCTAATGATTAATGTTTATAATAATGATTGATAGTTGTCCATGATCATCTCTATATCTAATTTGTATTATGACTATTCTTGTTCTATTTTCTTTATTACACTGAAACAGTTTGTGCCTTCAGTCTCTTCCCTCGGCACCTGGGTAATCCTTTGCCCACAGGGGAGCACCAGATGTGGGACCTGAGCTTGAAAAGGGGCTGCTGCCCCTGATGTTGCCGGGCTCCTGTGCTGCTCGGCCTCTGACCCCTGGACCTTGTCTCGGGGCCTATCTTAAGCCCCTTGGAACTTGCTGGCTGCGCAGCTGCGATGTCCTCTTGGGTTCACTCACTGCGGTGCCAGCCATGACCAGCCCCTCCCCACAGGTGCGGGTGGCACCCAGAGACTCACGCGTGCTGTTGGGAAGTCGCTGGCAATGGAGATGGTCCTCACCGGTGACCGGATCTCAGCCCAGGACGCCAAGCAAGCAGGTATGGGTTGGGGCTGCCCACGGAAGCCACATGGAAACCCGGGGCGGCATCCAGGTGTCCCCCTCGTGGGAGCCCCACAGAAACCTGGGGCAGCATCCAGGTGTCTCCACGGTGGTTGCATGAGTTTTTGGGTCCTGAGGACCTGGGAGAAGACTGACTGCCTTTTGTTTTTACGTTTTGAAGTACTGTACGCACAGAAGTGGAGCCACGCGTAAGTATCTGGTGCGGAAGAACAGCCCAGCAATTACGTCCCCAAAGTCCGGTGTAAGCAACGGGCGTCTCCGGGCCCTCACTGGCCAGTCCTCCCACTGCCCTGTTGGGGATCATGGTCCCCAGGTCTGGCTGCCTCTGCCGTCAGAGCTATGGACAGCCTGGCCTGCGTGTCTGAGAGCACAGGGACTGCGGTGCCAAGAGCGCTCAGCACTCAGCACTCAGGAAGGGGCACGTGCGGCACTTACCGTGTGGAGCCACCCTTGCTAATGCTCAGAGGCTGGGATGCTCCAGCACGCTGCTCCCCAGCGGCCACTCCCTCGAAAAGGAATAGACAAGCGCTCTGTCTGCACTCACTCACCGACGTTCTTGTGTTTCAGGTCTCGTAAGCAAGATTTTTCCTGTTGAGACACTGGTGGAAGAAGCCATCCAGTGTGCAGAAAAAATTGCCAGCAATTCTAAAATTATAGTAGCCATGGCCAAAGAATCAGTGAATGCAGGTAGGGGATCCTGCCAGGAAGACAAGGTAGAGAGGTCTCCGGGGCTGTCAGGAGTATCCCTGAGGCGTCTCTGACTGTCAGGAGCCTTCCTGAGCGGCAGGCACGAATGGAGATGCCTTAAGCCCTCCTGGGCAGAAATGGTTCTCAGTGTCTCAGTTCTGCTGTCTCTAGAGTTGTGGTTTCTGGTCACGCCCTCAGGAACTCTGCTGAGATATTCCCAGCTCCCCTTGTACCAGGGCCCAAGAACTGAGCCAGGCCTGGGAGGTGAGGGCAGTACAGAGCTGACCATGGCAGGGAAAGGCTGAGAAGGGAGCCGAGGTCCCAAAAGTAAAATGGTCTCGCCCACGGGGAGGCTCGGTTCACCTCCCGGGACCTGGGGTTGGCGGCCGCGTCTGCGCCTGGCAGGTGGCTACACAGGCTTGCAGGCCAACGCCACGCTGTTCATTCTTGGCCTGGATCCCTTTTAGTCTCCCTCTGCCAGGGAAGTGGATCTGATCTTCCCCCTCCTCAGAAATGCTCAAGTTCTATTGTCACAATTTATTCTCGGCATGAGAATGAGATGGTGGTTAGCTGGCTGAGTCCGGACAGGTGTGGGTAGCCCCAGGCAGGTCCCCTAACCTCTCTGAGTGTGTTTACCTCGAGGGTGTGGCCGTCCGCCGGGCTTGCCGTTGGCTTGAGGCAGGATACAGTGAGGAGAGCATTTTGAAAAAAAGGGAGGCTGCTGTTGCCCAAGGTGTTTGGCGAGGTCGGGCTCCTCTCGGAGAGGATGCTGGCTGCAGCCCCGGAACCACCGCGCCTGCCTCCATCTGTGCATCCAGGTCTGCCCTGCTTGGCCTCGTGCAAAGAAGGGCCTGGAATGAGCAGAGCCAAAGGCGTTCTTGGTGCCAGCCACGCCCAGCTCTGGCTCCCGTGCTGTCCTTCCTGGTTTTCATCCTTGTTTACTTTTCTCTGTTTGCAGCCCTGTTGCTGCCTCACAGCCTCTCCTCAAGGGCGCAGTTTGCCATCTCACCTTTCATCCAGTTCCTGTCCCTTCCTTGGGGCCCTGGGCCACCCGAGTGTGACGCGTGGGGCCATAGGAGAGCTGTTGGTTTTGCCAGGTCTCCGCTGGGGCAGTGCCTTTGAGAAGGGCAGCGCCGTGGAAGCCTGCGCAGGGCCGGGCCACGTCGGAAGCACAGTTGTGCGTGGGTCGGTGAGGAGGGAGGAGAAGTTCTGCATGGAATAGCTCTGTTCATAACTCTAGGACTTTGTTTTTCAGCTTTTGAAATGACATTAACAGAAGGAAGGAAGTTAGAGAAGAAACTCTTCTACTCAACCTTTGCCACCGTGAGTAAACAGCGTGCAACTGGAGAATCTAGCACATTTCAGTCACACAAGTTGCTGGGAATTTCCTTTTACATCTTATCATTAAGTGTCGTTTCTTTCTGGACTGCCAGCCTCACCTTTAGCGGGATCAGATTTGTTCTATCAGTGGGTCTTGATGTTAGAAAAAAAGTAGAACATGTGGAAGTTCAAAAGTATGAAATCTTACAGGCGCTTTTCTTGTCTTTCCTGTTATATGAGGTCTAGGAATTGCACCCTCAAGCAGCAGCTCCTTTTTTTTTTTTTTTTTTTTTTGACAGGGAGTCTCACTCTGTCCCCCAGGCTAGAGTGCAGTGGCTGGGTCTCAGCTCACTGCAAGCTCCGCCTCCCGCCTCAGCCTCGAGTAGCTGGGACTACAGGAGCTCGCCACCACGCCCGGCTAATTTTTTGTATTTTTAGTAGAGACGGGGTTTCACCGACTTAGTCGGTATAGTCTCGATCTCCTGACCTCGTGATCCGCCCGCCTCGGCCTCCCAAAGTGCTGGGATTACAGGCGTGAGCCACCATGCCCGGCCTGGCTACTTTATTTAAAATGCGGTTTCAGCTGGGTGTCATGCATCCATAGTCCCAGCTTCCTGGGAGGCTGAGGCGGGTTGTTCGAGTCCAACTGGTCAACAAAGCAAGACCCCGTCTCAAAAAAAAGACTTTTTTAAAAAATGAGGCCGGGCGCCTCATTTTAATTGTTCGGTAAAATTAAAAGTGGTTTGGGCACTTGAGGAAGGGGTACAAATGCATGCGCGCCTGGGGACGCTTGCACACAACTTGAGAAAAGCAGATGCAGAATTGAGTTCTCATGTCCTGCTCCAACACAGGGTAGCCCCTGATACAGGTCACCCATCGTCCACTTGATGACTTGGTGAGTGACCCATACAGGTGCATCTGAGGCTCTTTAGATGTGAGCTTGTTTGACATACACAAGCTCCTGAATGACCATCACCTAAACTGGTAGAGAGAGGCAGTGAAAATCCCCGTGCCCAGGTCCAGCTCTGCTTGGGCGGGTGTCCCTGCCGCTGAGTCCCCTGCCTGGCCCCCTGGGCCCCTGTGAGCATGAGGAGTGAGGCAGGACCAGGGAGACACGGGCGGACAGTGGCATCAGGCTCTGTGAGGAGACTGCACGTCCAGCTCTGTTTCTGCCCCTTTTCCTACCAGGATGACCGGAAAGAAGGGATGACTGCGTTTGTGGAAAAGAGAAAGGCCAACTTCAAAGACCAGTGAGACCCAGCCGACCCCTCCCTCACACCTTTGCTTAGAGAGGGCAAGTGCAGCCTGCTGTCAGTTTTAGAAGCAAGTAAATCATCCTCTTTTCGAGAGCAGCATCCGTGGTGCGCAGTTTCTCTCTGACTGCTGTGTGGTCACGGCCCGAGTTCTCACGGCATGACTGCCTTCTTCACCCAGCCTGTGAGGGTCCGTGTTCACATCCTGATTGGAGCACCTTCTTCTCAATGTTAAGATTCTGCTGAGGAGCCCCTGCTGGTCCCTCTGGGCATGCTGTGCTTGGGCGGAAAGCAGGGCCTGCGGGTCCTTGTGTCCCTGCCGCTGGAGAGTGGGGCTGCTCTGAGGGAAACACTGCTGCCTTCACACAGATGCTCTGTTGATTAAAGTGACAGCGATTCAGGTGACACCACGCCTCGTAGGTCATGTCTGGAATGAGTATTCTGTCATGTTAGTTTTTTGGTTTTTTTTTTTTAACTTTTTTGTTTTTTCACTGTAAGGAACAACATTCAAAGAAAAAAGGTTTGTATAGTAAGTCGCCCCACATCATACTTCCTGGGTATCCACTGTGAACAGCTGGGCCCGTGGCTTCCTAGAGACTTCTGTGCGCACACACACATCCCTGCACACGTGCACAGGCATGGACTGTGGTTTTCTTCCATGCCCACTTACGTAGAGCCCTTTCCTCACGAGAGCCCACCTTGTTTCCTTTGTACTTCTGTCATAAGGAGCTCTCTGTTCAGTTTCACTGCTTTCTTCGCTGTTGTGGTAACACACGACGTAAACTTGACCATCTTAACCATTGTTTTTTAGAGACGAGGCTAGAGTGCCGTGGTCAATCACAGCTCACTGCATCCTGAATCTCCTGGGCTCAAGTGATCCTCCCTGCTCCCAAGTAGCTGGGGCCACAGGCCTGCACTACCACACCCAGCTAACTTTTAAAATCTATCTTTTGTAGAGATGGGGTCTCCCTGTGTTGCCCAGGCTGGTCTGAACCATTTTAAGTCCACATTTCAGCAGCATTAAGTACATTCTCCTTGTGCAACCATTACTGTCTATCCAAGAAAGCTTTCATTTTCCCAAACGCAAACTGTCCCCATTAAACAATAACCCCTTTCCCCATTAAACAATAACCCCGGCCGGGCGCGGTGGCTCAAGCCTGTAATCCCAACACTTTGGGAGGCCGAGACGGGCAGATCACGAGGTCAGGAGATCAAGACCATCCTGGCTAACACGGTGAAACCCCGTCTCTATTAAGAAATACAAAAAACTAGCCGGGCGAGGTGGCGGGCGCCTGTAGTCCCAGCTACTCGGGAGGCTGAGGCCGGAGAATGGCGTGAACCCGGGAGGCGGAGCTTGCAGTGAGCTGAGATCCGGCCACTGCACTCCAGCCTGGGCGACAGAGCAAGACTCCGTCTCAAAAAAAAAAAAAAAAATAACCCCTTTTCTGCTTCCCTCCAGCTCCTGGCACCCATGCTTCTACTTCCTGTCTCTATGGAGGGACCTCCATTTGTCCCTTTGGGTCAGGCTCGTTTCAGCCCCACGCCAGATCCCTGGGTTGAAATCCTAACCCCTACTGTGCTTTAGGAGGGAGGACTTTGGGCAGTGACTAGTCATGAGGGCAGAGCTCCTCCAGTGGGATTAGTGCCCCATGAGGGGATGGAGCTCCTCCAGTGGGATTAGTGCCCTATGAGGAGGCGGAGCTCCTCCAGTGGGATTAGTGCTCTATGAGGAGGCAGAGCTCCTCCAGTGGGATGAGTGCCCTGTGAGGGGGCGGAGCTCCTCGAGTGGGATGAGTGCCCCATGAGGGGATGGAGCTCCTCCAGTGGGATTAGTGCCCTATGAGGAGGCGGAGCTCCTCCAGTGGGATTAGTGCCCTATGGGGAGGCGGAGCTCCTCGAGCGGGATTAGTGCCATATGAGGGGGCAGAGCTCCTTGAGCAGGATTAGTGCCTTATGAGGGGGCGGAGCGCCTCGAGTGGGATTAGTACCATATGAGGGGGCGGAGCTCCTCGAGTGAAATTAGTGGTCTATGAGGGGGCAGAGCCCCTCCAGTGGGATTAGTGTTCTATGAGGGGGTGGAGCTCCTCGAGTGGGATTAGTGCCCTATGAGGGGGTGGAGCTCCTCCAGTGAAATTAGTGCCCTATGAGGGGGCAGAGCCTCTCCAGTGGAATTAGTGCCTTATGAGAGGGCGGTGGTCTTCCAGTGGGGTTATTGCCCTTAGGAGAGCCCCGAGGGCACTCTTTTGCCCCTCCCGCCATGTGAGTGCTCTGTGGGAAGGTGCTGCCTGTGAACCATGGGCCTCATCACCCACAACCTGCCTGGAGCCGTGGCCTCCAGAACTGTGGAAAGTCAGTGTTTATCAGCCACCCAGACCATGCCACTGCATCACAGCAGCCCAAGCTAAGGCACATACCGTCCAGAAGGTTTGTGCCTGTTGTGGCATGTTTCACCATTTGATTTTTTTCACTGAATGACGATCCTATAACATGCTTTTTAGTGGCCCTGATGTTTCATACTGTGGACGTGTCATCGTGCCCATGGTTCTAGATATTTCCCCCAGGGAAGCCCACCTGCCCCCTAGCTCAGTGCGGACTCTAGAGAGCGTTCACAGGTGTCTCCTCCACTTGGCCCCGCAGCTTGGTGTGGGTAGTGGCCTAGATTGTGATCATGGCCTTGGGCTGGGTGGGCAGAGTGTGTGAGCTCCCACCCCTGAGTTCTTGGGCTGAATACCAAGGACAGATTCACCTGCATCAAGAAGTACAGAGACCTTTGCTGAGCTCTGGCTCCCTGAATGCGGCAGGTGCCACGCCCGTGTGTCCGATTACATTTATACGCAAAATGGGCACACGCGTGCTCTGCGACCGCTCGCCTTGCAAGCATTGGCTCTGCACTTCCACCCACCCCGTCTGTCCTCCTGTGTGCCATGATTGGAGTCCACTAGTTCAGAGCTGGCTTTAGGGTGGAGCAGGTTTATCTCGCCTCTGCCAGGGCAGGTGGGAGTTCTCATGCAGTTTACCTTCAAACAGGCAGATGTTCTTTTCAGATAAGCCTTGGGATCTGGGACTGTTTGACAAATACTGAAATAGGTACAAAAGGAGTTTGATTCAGGTCCAACGGGGCAGAACAGGCTCTTCCCTCGGGGTAGGGAACCTGGAACCTGCTCACTTACTGGAGTGGAGCACATGGAGGTTCGTGCAGGTCATGAACCACTGGCCCTGGAGCCTGGAGTAAACACGCAGGGATAGATAGGCACCAAATGTTCAAGTATCCAAGGGAGGAAGCCTGAACATTGGGAAAATCCACTCCGTTTAATTTTTCATGTGCACTGGGGGCAGCCTCCATAATTTGATTTCAAGCAATGGAACCCCAGAGATTTGGAGGGCCGGTTACAGCCTCGTGTTCACACCTGTGTCAGCCACGCTTGGCTGGAAGCCGCGTCTCAGAGGTCTGCGTCTTAGTTATCTGGTTCCAGAGTTTGGCAGGGACAGGAGCCCAACTCGTAGGCGCGGGAATGGACCTCGTCTTCATGCTGGCCCCAGGGAGCCTGGAGCAGGGGTGCCACTGTCCCACGCAGGGGAACCCCAGACGCAGAGTGAGGCTTCCACTCCTGAGCTAGTTGACCTCTGGCCCCAATATTGTTTGGGGTTTGATTAGGTGTTTTTTGTTTGTTTGTTTTGGGTTTTTTTGAGACAGAGTCTCTCTCTGACACCCGGGCTGGAGAGCAGAGGAGTGATCTCAGCTCACTGCACCCTCCACCCTCCGGGTTCAAGCAATTCTCGTGCCTCAGCCTCCCAAGTAGCTGGGATTACAGGCGCCGGTCACCACGCCCGGATAATTTTTGTATATTTTGAAGAGATGGGGTTTCACCATATTGGCCAGGCTGGTCTCCAACCCCTGACCTCAGGTGATCCACCCACCTCAGCCTCCCAAAGTGCTGGGATTACAGGTGTTGAGTCACCGTGCCCGGCCTGATTTGGTTTTGAAGCTGAAAACTTTCTTGCCCATCTCTCTAAAATCGGCTTGCCCTTGTATATTTGGGTAAATGGTGACTCTCCACTTATAGGTTGGAGTAGAAACTGCCCAGGGACAGCTCCGAACCCTGGTGGCCTCGGTGCAAAGCCGCCCTCATCGGCAGGCCCTGGGTAGCCCCAGTCTTCTCTCTGCCCGAGCGGCCAGCCCAGGGCCAGCTGTTCAGGTGCTGCTGGGTGCCAGCCTGGGTGGCCCCACCAGGCTTTTCTGACGCAGCCCAGGCCACTTCCCGTGGGGACAGGCTCCTAGGGCGAAGCAGTTCAACATGGAGACGTCTGTTTCCTCTGGGTTTTCTGAGGCGGCTTTGTCATTTTTCACATACAGATTGATTTTCAGAACTTTTTAGGAGCCACCAGGTCTCGGAGCATTTGTGTCACCTCAGGGCTGAGAGCCAGGGCCACAGAGCTGGCCCCACAGCTAGCGTCCAGCTGGGAATCAGGTGGAAGAAGATGGCTTCGTGGAGGGAGGGCCCGGCCAGCCTGAGCCCAGCCAAAGGTCAGGACGCCGCCATGCTGGGAAGGGGGTTGCAGGCCGCTGACACCGGGGGATGACGGAGGACCCTTAGGTGTCCTGGCACTCGCGGCTGAGCCTGGAAGCTGGGCCTGGCTGCCCTCCTGGACCCCCTCCAGGGGGTCTAATGTCCTGGCTCCCGTGTCCCGTGCTCCCGCCCCTCGGGAGCGTGGGCTGAAGGCCTGGGTCCAGCTGCCTGCCCTGGTGACTCCAGGGACCCGGTGCGCTCCGGCCATTCTGCCAGGCCTAAGGGCAGCACGATGTGGTCAGAGGGCAGAGACCCTCATGAGGGGAGGCCGCAGAGGGCGGCAGTTGAACCCCTTCTGCCTGAGGGAGCTCGAGGTGGGAAGCTCGGGTAGGGACACTGGGGAGCCCCGGCCACAGCGCGCGGGCGCCCAAATCTCGGACCTGGCGAGGCGCCCGTGGGTTGGGTGGGTGTTGCCCCCACGCTCCGACTCAGCCCGAGTGTCCCCCGTTCCCGGGGCTCCCCGCCCTTCCAAGAGCCGTAAGTGGACCCCAGCCCCGAACCCCAGCCCCAGCGGATCCCCAAGCCCCGAGCCCCAAGCCCGGGACCCAAAAGCTCCGTCCTCCCCACAAACCCCGCCCTCCGTGTAAAGCCCCGCCCCGGCCCGTAAACCCCGCCCCGCCCCAGGCCCCGCCCCGCCCCGTCCGCCAGGCCATGGTGGCGCTGAAGGGTGTCCCCGCGCTGCTGTCCCCCGAGCTGCTCTACGCGCTGGCGCGCATGGGGCACGGGGACGAGATCGGTGAGCGCAGCGGGCCGGGGCCGCGGGGACCACGCCGGGGCAGGCAGGCGGGCGAGGCTTGCGCGGGGACCCCCGAGCCGAGAAGGGCCGGGTCCTGGGGTGGGGGCGTCGCTCGGGCCTCCCTGGCTTCCCCCGCGTTCTTTAGGGAACCGCGACCTCGTGGGGCTCTGGGCGGGGCCGGCCGGAGCTTCTCCCCGAGTCCCTCCCCAGACGGCCCGAGGGTTCGGCGCTTTTTCTTCTCCTGGGGCCTGGGGTCCCGGGGCAGGGGCTGGGTGGCCGGGGGCCTGGTCCGGGCATCGCGGGCGGCTGCGCGTCCTCTGGCCCCTGGGGAGGCGGCGGGGTCCGGGTCGGCCCCCTGGCCTGGGCAGCACCCGACAGCCTGGCGGGCAGCTGTTGACGCCTCTCCGCCTCCCCGGCGGGGACCTTGCCCTCCCCACCTCCCCGCCTCCCCGCCTGGCTTCCAGCCCTGCAGACTGACTGCGGCCGGCGGTGGGGGCGCCCAACCGGCTGACCTGAGACCCCCTGTGGCCACGATCTGCCGCCGTGACTGGGTGGGAGGATGGGCGGCGCCGACCCCGAGGGCAGGGATAGGTGCTGACCACGCGCTGTCCTCCCGGCTGTTTAGTTCTTGCGGACTTGAACTTCCCGGCCTCCTCCATCTGCCAGTGTGGGCCCCTGGAGATCCGTGCAGACGGTGAGCGAGCCCCAGGTCCCCCAGGGCAGGGCGGGCGGGTGAGCAGTGCTCCTGGCTCTGAGGCTCCTCTGTGGCCTGTGGTGGCCCCAAGTCCATGCTTGCAGTGTGGAGGGTGCAGGCGGGCAGGCGGGCTGGAGACTGAGTGCCGCCCCCTCTGCCCTCCAGGCCTGGGCATCCCGCCGCTCCTGGAGGCCCTGCTGAAGCTGCTCCCCCTGGACACCTATGTGGAGAGTCCGGTGAGGGTTGAGTCGCCCCTGCACCCTGCTGCTCCGCGCCTCGGTTTCCCCTTTTGCGGGCTTCATAGGGCCCACCTGCCTTGGAGTGGGGGGGAGAAGCCATGTGTCCCCAAGGGGCCCTGATCCTCACCAGGGGAGTCCTGAATGGTCACCTGACCAGGAAGGCTGGCAGCACCCAGGGCCCCAGAGCTGACCCCTCCCTCTAGGCTGCAGTCATGGAGCTGGTGCCCAGCGACAAGGAAAGGGGCCTGCAGACCCCGGTGTGGACGGAGTACGAGTCCATTCTACACAGGGCCGGCTGCACGGTGAGCCTGCAGCCCCAATTGTGGGGAAAGGGCCAGGGACCCCCTGTCTCCTGGAGGCTCAGTGGGAGCCAAAGACAGGGTCCCAAGCTCTGTCCTCAAGCGGTCTCCCACCCATCACCCTGAGAACCCCGGACCACTGGGCGCTCCCTCACCAGCCAGGTGGAAGAGGTGCACATGGGCAGTGTGGGCCCTCTTCCTCTGCCCCCGAGCTTTCCACCTGCCCCCCAACTCCGCCCAGGATCCTGACCTGCCGGGGCGAGGTGGGAGGGGTCCTCACCCACCATAGCCTGTGAGTGAAGCCTGGAGGACGCAGGATGCCTGGCCTCCACCTCCTCAGTCTCCCCTGGGGGAGTACCCCCTGGTCCCAGGTCTCTCGCCCCATCCTGGCTATGGTTGGTCAGAGGCCTAGCCCCCTCCTCACCTTGCCCTGCAAGGAGACAGGCCCATTCTCCCGGGCAACCCACTGGCAGGTCTCGGGCAGGGCCTCCATAAGGGGAGGCCAGAGTCTCTCGTCCTGGGCAGGGGACCCCCTAGGACAGCTGGCAGGGGCTTGACAGTCTGCTGAGCTGGCTGGGTGGTCCCAGGCCAGGCAGAAACCAAGCATGGCAGGTTCCTCATCCACAATGTCCTGGGGCCCCCGTCCTAGGCCTCGGGAGCCAGAGGCTGAGTGACCCTGGGGCCCCTGCAGAGGGAGAGCCCAAGAAATGGAACTGAGAGGCCCCATTTCCTGGTGCCCTCCCTACTTGGGGCCCTGGGGAGTCCAGGGCTGGCCCATGAGGGTTTCTGGACAGGGTTTCCTCCAACCCTGCCATTTTGTCTTCCAGAGAGCCCTGGCAAAGTTAGAGAGGTTTGAGTTTTATGAGCGGGCTAAGAAGGCTTTTGCTGTTGTGGCAACGGGGTGAGTTCCAGCTGACTCAGACCTGTCCCCATCCCCACCGGGCCCTCAGGAGCTGCCCCCATCCCCACCGGGGCCTCAGGAGCTGCCCCTACCCTCTTCTCAGCTTCTGCCTGGCTGAGGCTAGATGTCCCACAGAGTGGAGAGACCAGGGAGGAATTTGGGGGGCAGGGCCCCCATTTGCCTGAGCATCAAGTGGGTGAAGGTGGACGGGGTCTGCTCCGTCCCCCAGAGGCTGGAGAAAGGTCTCAGCACCCTGGCCCTGCAGCCCAGCTCAGTGCTGGGCTTGGCTCCTCTGCAGGGAGACAGCCCTCTACGGAAACCTCATCCTCAAGAAGGGGGTGCTTGCCCTCAGCCCCCTGCTGTAGGCCTGGTGAAGACCACCTGGGCCGGAAGAGGAATTGGGGGCACCCTGAGCTCCGGTACCACCACTCACAACAGGCCTCCCAGCAGCAGCCCCAGACCTGGGCCCTGGCCAGGGCTCTAGGGGGCCGGCAGTCATGGGGTGGGCCCTGCAAATTGGTACAAATGTCCCTGATTTGTGAAAATGATGAAAAAACGTAGTCGCTGGTAAACGTTCAGTCTAAAGGTTTTAATTCTGTTGTCACTCAGGCTTGTTTGGTGCTGAGCTCAAGGGACGCTGCTGGCTCCAGAGAGGGCCCCCCATGTACCCTTGACAAAACCTTGAGTGGGAAATCAGGCCTGGGGCCCTGGGGTCTGGGTGGGTGCCTGGGGCCCTGGGGGCTGGGTGGGTGCCTGGGCCCTGGGGACACCAAGGGCTGGAGTGGGGGCAGTGGCTGCCCTGGAGGCCTTGAGAGGGGTGAAGGCTTCTGCCACAGCCTCTGGACTGCGGACACTAAGGGGATTCTTCACCCAGGTCCATTCTTTCCGCCCAGCAGGAGGGCAGGTGGCAGGGGCTGGCCTGGACACTTCTGGAGGAACTGTGGGAGCTCTGTTGAGGGAGGTGCCGGCTGGAGAGGCCTGGGTGTGGGCCATGCCCTGTGCTTGTGGCAGTAGGTGGCTGCCTGCTGGAAGCCTCACTTGCCCTGGCAGGCAGGGGAGGTGAAGGACACGAGGTCATTTGGAGCCCAGTGCCGGGCAGAGGTGGGATGCAGGGGGCTCCTGAAAGGGGGCGCCTGGGAGGCTTCCCTATGGGATGCTTGGACTGGTCTCCAAGGATGGGGAAGAATAACCACCCGCTACTTTCCAGACCCTGGGCCTCTCCCCAGGACCCTCCCCCTGCTCCCCAGAACTTGCCTCAGTGACACAGGTACAGGAGGAAGATGGGGCAGGGCTGGAGTTTAAGGGACCAAGGGCAGGAGCGGGGATGACAGGGGCTCCCCCAGGGCCAGGGGCTGGTGTCCCCGGGATTCTAGGGGGCAAGTCCCAGGGTCCCAGACCCACACTCTGGACCACAGGAGAACCTTGGGAGTGCAGGCAAGCCCCCCCCAGCTGAGATCTGGCTCCAAGTCTGGGGAAGGGATCCTGTCTGGGCTTCGCTGTAGGCTCTGGGGACCTGTCCGCCTGCTGCCCCCAGATGGCAGCCAAGGCCTTCTCCGTGCTCACTAGCGGTCAGCCTTGGCCCCATGGGCCTTGCGCTTGCCTGGCCAGTCACTGCCCGTCTCCAGACCCCATGGCCACGTTGTGGTCTGACATCAGAAGTGTGCGAGCTGATTGCACACACCCTCGCCCATCCCGTTTCAGCCCCGCAGATGGGCCTCTGGGGCTAGGGTGCCCTCTCTAGCATTTTATGTAAATGAAACCATATATGAGCAAACTAATGAAATCATGAGAAAAAACAAAGTAATGGGCAAAACAAAATAAAGTCAAGATAGCTTTAAAAAAAAAAAAAAAGCCACAAACACCAGCTTGGGCTGTCTAGAGCCAGACCCTCCTGCGACCCCGGAGATCTAGGGTCTTCTCCCTGCCTGGGGCCCCGGGAGCGGGGAAGGAGCTGCCCAGACCTCCGCCCTGAGCGTGTTGATCCCTCAATGCCCTCCCACCCCATGTTCTTATCAGGATGACAGGGGAAGCTGCCAAGAGGGAGACGGGGAGCCCAGCTCTGGCCCTTTCAGGACAGAACCTCAAAGGTCACTGGCCTCTCCAGCTCATCCGTAAGCCAGGGTAACAGCTCTTACACTGTGGGACACCATGGGGCACCCTTGGGCAGTTACTCTCAGCTGTTTGTGTCCTGGGAGAGCAGGGGACTTGCCGGCGGTGCAGGGAGCTCTTCCGCACCTGGGCAAACCCTCGGCCCCCTGAGTGGCCGCACAAGGGCTGAGCATGGCAGGATGGAGGTTTGGGTGGCCTCTCTCCCTTGCTCTGTTGTGTCTTAGCTGCTGGAGCTGGCAAATGTGTGTGGCTCAGCCCCAGGCTTGGCACCGGGTGCTTCTCTCTCACCATAGGGATGAGATCGCCACGCAGGAACCCCACCCATATTTGCACGTGCCCAGGACACGTGGCGTGTGAGTGACTGCAGCAGCCTGGACCTGCACTGCAGCATTGGGCCTGCTGGGCCAGGCAGGGCAGGATGGGCACCCAGAGTGGGAACTGCACAGAACGTCAGGAGGGCAGAAAAACCACGTCCTGGGCCTGGGTCTGCCCCCCTCACCTGAGACCTGTGCACTTTCCACCTGAGCACATGCCCGTCCGTCCAGCTGGGCCCTGAGCCCCAGGCACTCGGCCTCCCTCCTCCCCTGGCCCTGTCTCAGGCCCCTGCTGTGGGGAGCCCAGGGTGAGCTCTTTCCCGGCTGAGACTGGTCCCACGGGTGCCCTCTGGTCCCAGCCCCTAACTGCTGCCACACCCCTCAGCATCCCGGTATACAAGGAGGGGGCCTGGGGGTAGTGCAATGTTCTGGGAGCTAGGGGTCACCTGGGCCTTGTGCAGCCCTTAATTCTCCTGGGCAGAGCAGGCTGGGCCCTGGTCACCGGTCTTCCAGGGCGTGTGGCCTCCTGCCTGTTTGCAGGGGTTTATTATTTATTATTTATTTTTTTGAGACGAAGTCTTGCTCTGTTGCCCAGCCTGGAGTGCAATGGCGCGATCTCAGCTCAGTGCAACCTCCACCTCCCAGATTCAAGCGATTCTCCTGACTCAGCCTCCCAAGTAGCTGGGATTACAGGCGCCTGGCACCATACGCGGCTAATTTTTGTATTTTTAGTAGAGACAGGATTTCACCATGTTACCCAGGCTGGTCTGGAGCTCCTGATTTCAGGTGATCCGCCCGCCTCAGCCTCCAAAAGTGCTGGGATTACAGGCGTGAGCCACCTCGCCCGGCCTGCTGGGGTTTATTTGCCTACCTCTGGCAGGGGGAGGATAGGAAGGGTTCCAGTCCCAACAGCCTGGGCCGTGGGACAGGGAGGAGCAGTGGTGGCCCCTGGAGCCCTACTGGGGGTGGTAGATGTGGTCTTGGTCTTCCTCCGGTCCCCGGAGCACCTGGCGATTTGGCATCACCCACAACCGGGGCCCCTCCTCGCCCTGGTCCTCCTCGGGTGGAGGGTGGTGCAGGCTGTCATGGTCGGGCTCAGGACCCTGCTGGGGGCTTAGGACATGGCCCAGGATGTCCTCGGTCTCCACCGAGGCCTTAATGCCTAGGGACAAGCAGATGAAGGGATAGCCTCAGTTTCTCTCCCGAGACCCTTGGTCTGTCCAAGCCAGCCCCACGAGCAGGCTTTGCTGCTGTGGCCTCGTGCCCACCTGGAAGGACGGGGCCCCTGCCCTGATCTGGTGACTTCTCAGCGGTCAAGAGCTTCGGCTTCGGGACAGGGAGCAGCCCCACCAGCTGGTCGTCCTTCTCTGGAGGCTCCACCACACGGGCGCCCCAGGCCCTGCTGGCACAGTTCGGTCTTGTCCACACGCAGGTGGGGGAGGGGGACAGAAACCCCCGCAGGAGGGTGCCCACCATCCCGGGGCAGCCACTCCAGCCCCCACCACCAGCAGCCCCAGGACAAGACCCTCTCTCAAGAGCCGCAGTGATGAGTGGCCCCCACAGTGCTCCCGGCCAGGCTTCCACACCACGTCCCTGGGCCACTGGGTCGGGGGCAGTGGTCAGAGCCTTGGTTGAGCAGCGTCCCAAACGTGGATGTGGGGAAACCTCAGGAGCCAAGACTGAGCCACCCTGGCTGCAGCCACCGGCCGTGGAGTACAACCTGCCCTGGAGGCCGTGGGGAAGCTGAGCTGGGGGACGCCCGGGAGCCCCAAGCCCTCTGGCTGTACTCTTTTCTCCCTGCACGGGGGCTGTTGACAGATCCCCATGAGGCTGGAGTGCCGCCTCCTTCCGAAAGCTGCTGGACAGGGTTCCCCTCTGCATCCGTCTCGTGCACTCCAGGTTCAGGACGGGCCCAGAAGTTCCGGCCGTAGCTTCAGGGAATGGCAGGGGTGCGGATGGGCAGGTGGGGCTGGGGGGACTTACTTCTCTGCCTCCTGCTCTGAGGGCCGGTGTTTGACGTGGACCTTGATAGGGAGAGTCACAGGTGTGGGCTCAGCCACAGTCCACACGGATGGAGGACACCTAGGGAGAGGCTGCTCCGAGGCCCACCTGGGGCTGCAGGGGTGGGGACAGGGCCAGCTCGGCACAGCCCGAGCGTCTCTAGTGGGTGTACCACTCTCGGGTGACGGGATTTGGCTTGGGAGTAAGAGCTGCTAGCCTGTGGTACAGAATGACCATGGCCTGGGACTCAGAGGCGGCTGGGACTGGGATGTAACCTGGCACGATATCCCCGACCTAGCACTCCCCAACCCAGCTGTCAGCGCACTGGCTGGGCTGAGGTGGCCTGGTTGGGCTGCATGCCACTCCTGGCAGATTGCTAGAAGGCGGTCTAGCTGCTCAAACTAGCTAACGCTTAAGTTGTCAGTTCTCAAGCTAAAAGCCACCCTCAGTGGGGCAAAGGACAAACAGGAGAGCAAAGCAGGTGACCCAGTGGAGGACCAGTGACCCTGGGGAGGGATCAGGCGGGGAGGGCCAGTGGCCCTGGGGGAGGATCGGTGATGCAAGCAGAGGACAGTGGGGAGGACTGAAGTGACCCCTAGAGGACCAGTGACCCCGGGAGGGACCGAGTGATCTCAGCAGGAGACCAGTAGGCCCGGGGAGGGACCAGGCGATCTCCAGCGGAGGACCAGTGACCGGGGAGGACGGTGATCTCAGCGGAGGGGCCAGTGACCCGGGGACAAGTGGCCGCAGGGTTGGTGGCCCGAGGGGAGGACCAGTGATCTCAGCGGAGGACCAGTGACCCCGGGGAGGACCAGTGATCTCAGCGGAGGACCAGTGACCCCGGGGAGGACCAGTGATCTCAGCGGAGGACCAGTGACCCCGGGGAGGACCGAAGTGATCTCAGCGGGGAGGACCAGCAGGGAGGGCCAGTGATCTCAGCTGGGAGGACCAGTGACCCTGAGGGAGGAACAGGCTGGGGAGGGACCAGTGGGCAGGAGGGCAGTGACCCGGGGGAGGACCGAAGTGACAGGGAGGGAACAGTAGGCCCGGGGAGGACCAGTGACCCCAGGGGAGAACCAGTGACCCCGGGGAGGACCAGTGACCCCAGAGAGGGCCAGTAACCCCAGGGGAGGACCAGCACCGTGGGAGGCTGTGCCCATGTTCCTGCGTCTCCAGTCAAGGAAGGCGTGGACCTCCTTCCTCCTGATCCATGCCAGGTGTGCAAGACTGAGTGGTCTTGACATGGGCCAGGGAACAGGGCACAACCCCAGGCATAGTCCCAGCCAAGGACACCACTGTCAGCACAGACAGCACAGCTGAGCTGCCGGCACATGGAGTCACCTCTGGCCTTCAGGGCCCAGGTGAGCATCAAGGGGTATCATCCAGGCCCTCCTCCACCTGAGATCACGTGGGTTCATCTGGCCCAACCTCCTCCACCTGGGACCTCCTGGGTGTCCTGAGGCCTGTCCATCTGACCCCAGTGAAGGGAAGCCTGCCCCCTCCTCGTCCTCAGGTGCCCAGGCATCAAGAGTCATGAGCGCACCCGCGCCTCTCTCCTAGGCCAGCCTGGGGTTTGAAGACGGAAGAGGGGACCTTTGTCCACATCCCCTGCTGTGGGGGCAGAAGGTGACAACTGGAGTTGGTGGCCAGATGGGAGGGGCTCACACCTACCTTGGGTGCTGAGGCCGCACCTGCCTCCCACAGCAGCACAGCCACCAGGCTGGTGACCATGAGGACCCTGAGGGGGGCCAGAGAGGAAAGTGTGGGGTAGGGGAAGGGCCGAGACTGGCCATCAGTCCCGCCTCCCCTGAACTCCAGGCAGCACCCAATGGGCAGCTGGGAGGCCTGGGCTGGGTTCTTCCTTGGGAGGGCAAGTGGTTTTACTGGACTCTGCTCACATGGGCCAACACACAGGCACAGAGCGGGGAGAAGCCCCAGGCCCACCTGCCTCCAGCCCCGCTCAGGCCAGAGCCCACAGCCCCAGCCCCAGACCCTGCTCCCCACAGTCTGGGCGGACCCCACTGTGGCAGGCACTGGTGGTTGGCTCGGAAACTCCAGAGGTTCTGCCGCGCCTTTCTGCCGCCCTCCACGTGGGGACACGTGAACACACTTGCACACAGATTGGGGTATGGGAGGGTATGGCACAGCGGGGGCCCACAGCCCCACACCCACAGAGCCCTGAGGCTGCACACTGCCGCAGGCGGGCACCCGCTGTGTCCCAGAGCTGCGGGGCCACAGCTGGAGGGCTCAGGGGTGCATGGCAGCACTGTTAGGCAGGCAGGCAGGGTGTCAGGTCTGTTTGGACACGGGACGTGTGTGTTTGTGTATGTGGTGGGGGGTGTGCATATATGTTGTATGTGCACATGTGTTTTGTGGGTGTGGACTATGTGCACAATTGGGTAGGCGTGTATGCTGTGGGTGGTGTGTTTGGGTGTGTGTGCACCGTGTGCTTGAGTGTGAGATGCGTGGTGGATGTGTATGTTGTGCATGGTGTGGAGTGTGTGGGTTTGGGAGTCCATGTGCTGTGTGTATGTTATGTGTGTTATTATTATTGATGGATGCATGTATGTTGTGTGTGGAGTGTGTGGAGGCAGGTGTATTATTATTATTGCTGTGTGCGTCATTATGTGCCTAGTAGATATCATGTATATCTTCTATTGTTGGGGAGTGTGTGTGGTGTGTGTGTGATGGATGCATGTGTATCATTAATTAATGGAGTGGTGGGGTTTAGGGATGTGTGCATGCGTGTGCTTGTGTGTGTATTGGATCCATTATGTTGGTAATTATTAGTGTGGGCCATTAGAGGGTTTAGAGTGTATGTGTGCTGTGTGCATCTTGTGTCCCGTCAATCTATTATTGTTGGATGCATATGTATGTTGTGTCTGGTGTGGAGCATGAGGGTTTGGGGTGGGCGTGTGCTGTGTGCATGTGTGTGTGTGCGTGCACGTGTGTGTCGTCATATGTAGTGTCGATATAAGTGAGTTTAGGAATTAATAATGAATTATTAATGTATGCACGTACGTATGTATGTCACCTTAGCGATGTGGAGTAAGCGTGTAATTGTAGTGTAGAAGATGAGGTTCTGGAGTGTGTGTGTGGGTGTGTGCTTCACCGATAAGCTGATGCCGTGCGTGGTAATAATGGTGTAATATAGAGGTTAGGAGGTAATGGTAATGTCACCGGAGTGTGTGTATGCGGGTAATACCTACGATAGTAATGGCGTAATAATGCGCCATATGCGCGATAAAGCGTGTGTGGTATTGCCGAAAGTTTGGTAATACGATAATGTCTGAAAGCGTCAATAATGGGTAATGTAAAGGTTTAGAATAATGTCACAGATGTAAAGTGTGGCTGTGCCTAAGCGTGTGTCTGGCGTGTGTGGTGTGGTGCAGTCTTGTCTCTTCAGGCCCCTCTTGTGAGGAGCTTCTGTCACAGGGAGGCTTCGGTCTCTCAGTGGGGTGGTCTTGGGGGGTGGGGTGAGGCTCTGGGTCTGCACGGGGCTCAGCATGGCTGCAGTCAAGGGTGTCTGGGGCTGGGCACGGTGGTTCCACGCCTGTCCCAAGACTTTGGGAGGCTGAGGTGGGCAGATCACCTGAGGTCGAGGTTGAAACCAGCACAGCCAGCATAATAAACTCCGTCCTCTCCTCTACTGAAAATATGAAACTGCCGAGGTGTGATTGGCTCCACGCCTGTAATCCCAGCACTTGGGGAGGCTGAGGCAACAGAGCACTTGAGGTTAGGCATTTGGAACCAGCAAGCCCAGCATGGTGAAGAACCTGTCTCAAAATGCAAAAAAAAAAAAAAAAAAATTAGCCAGGTGGCGAGTGCTTTGTAATCTAGCTACTTCCAGGGAGGCTGAGGCCAGTCGGCAGGCCGGAGTCGGGCTCGCGGTGAGCCAAGATCGAGCCACTGCACTCACTCCAGCCTGGGTGACGGAGCGAGACTGTCTCAAAAAAAAAAAAAAAAAACACTTAGCTGGGGTGGTGGCACAAGCCTGTAATCCCAGCTACTTCTGCGGAGGCAGAAGAGTCAGTGTCTGGGACGCCCTACAGGCCTGGATTGCAGCTCCACAGGGACCTTTGCCCCTTCTCTGGGTGACTCAGCCACAATGGGAGGAGGTCAAAAGGCAGGGGGGATGCCCCAGACAGCCCCGGGGTCGGGGCCTGGCCTGGTCTGGTTCGGGAGCCCTGCTTCTCCTCAGGACCCCCAGCTGGTTCTGATGCTGGGCAGGGGCTCTTGTCCGGGCATTGGACCCCACTCCCACTGCCGTGCTGCCGTGGCCACCCCTGGAGCCCACCTCCCGGACACACAGCCTGGGGGCCCAGAATTCAGGACACAGTAGCCCCTAGAACAATGGTTGGTGGTGACTGCCAAGCAGCCAGACTGTGGGACTCTGAGGGTCCCCTCTCCAGACAAATGGCTCTGGGCACCAAAGGGTCCCCACGCCACCCAGAGGCCACCTCTCTACAAGGGAGAAACACCAGGAGAGGAGGGGCAGGGAGGGCCCTGGCTTAGAGGAGGAGGAAGAGGAGGAGGGACCCCCACAGAAGGAGGGGGAAGAGGGACACCCCCACAGAAGGAAGGCAGCCTCTGATTCCAGGGTCCAGCAGGAGCCCAGGTGTTTCCCTGAGCTCCAAATCACAGCCACGCCCTGGCCCCAGCCCCCTTCCTGTTGGGCAGTCATAGGCCTGCTGGTTTCAGCCTGGCACCACCCCCTTCCTTGTTCTGGGTGATTCTCCACCAGGCCAGGGGAACCAAGGAGCAAGGCACTGTCTCATGCGTTTGGAGCCCCAGAGGAGGTGGAGCCTGGTGGCAGACCCCAGACCCTCAGAAGGCCCCTCCTTCTCCCTCCCACCTGCATACTCCCCTGAACCAGGTCCCTGAGCGCAGCGCGGCCGGGCCCCCTCTGGCTAAGGGCCAGGCCTCCAGGTTTGGGTGGGGTGGGGATCGGGGCTCAGGGATGGTGGGCATTACCTCCTCATGTCTGGGTCCCCGTCTCTGTGGAGAGAGTGCTCAGGGAGCTGCAGTGGCTGATCCCAGTATCTGGCACCCGGCCCAGCTCCTCCTGCCCAGGCCCAGGCTGCTTGGGGCTTTATTGCTGCCGCTTGGGGCGTGTCAGGACAGAGGTCAGAGTCAGGGATCCCATCCTGCGCAGCCCAAGTGACTGGCTCTGCAGCCGCCCAGCCCACTCGGGCCTGGATCTGAGTGGGGACACCCAGCTGCCCCCTCAGGGCCTGCCACACCTGACTGAGGAAGAAGTTTGCCTTTAAAAACCTGCTTGGTGGCCGGGCGCAGTGGCTCAGGCCTGTAATCCCAGCACTTTGGGAGGCTGAGGCAGGAGAATCGCTTGAACCTGGGAGGTGGAGGTTGCAGTGAGCCAAGATGGCGCCACTGCAGTCCAGCCTGGGCAGCAAAGAGCGAAACTCCGTAAAAAAGCAAAACAAAACAACAACAACAACAACAAAAACCTGCTTGTCATGAAGGCTGAACTGAGCTCACAGCCAAGGCAACTTGGAGGGGTGTCGCAGGCAGCTGTCCCCATGGAGGGGTGTCGTGGGCGGCTGTCCCCATGGAGGGGTGTCGTGGGCGGCTGTCCCCTTGGAGGGGTGTCGTGGGCGGCTGTCCCCTTGGAGGGGTGTTGTGGGCGGCTGTCCCCACCTCGGCTGAAATGCTTCCTTTCTCAGGTGGGCGTGACAAATCCCCCATCCAGCCCCACCCCACCTGCCTGTCACACCCGCCCCTGCCCACCACCTGCGGCAGCACTGTACCAGCTCAGCTCCACCATCCCGGAACCCTCAGCCCCAACCCCACCACCTTCCCCACCCCTGCCAGGTGCTCCCACCAGTCCTTCCTTTCTGGCCACACCAGCCTGAGGAGTCTTACATGCTGTGTGGCTGAGGTCTGCCGCTCCACGGGGCCCAGTGCCCTGATTGCCTTTTTTATGTTTTTATTTTTTTTGAGACAGAGTCTCACTCCGTTGCCCAGGCTGGAGTGCGGTGGCGCAATCTCAGCTCACTGCAACCTCCGCCTCCCGGGTTCAAGTGATTCTCCTGCCTCAGCCTCCCGAGTAGCTGGGATTACAGACACGCACCACCATGTCCAGCTAATTTTTGTATTTTTAATAGATACAAGGTTTCACCATGTTGCCCAGGCTGGTCTCGAACTCCTGACCTAAGTAATCCACCCATTTTGGGCTCCCAAAGTGCTGGGATTATAGGCGTGAGCCACTGCACCTGGCCCTGACCACTGTCCTTAGCCATCCCTGGTACACCCTGTGAAACAAAAAAGATTCCAGTGTTCCCCAACCCCACCCGACTGATGGACCTCCTAGGCCAAGGGCATTCCACCGTTCACCTACAAACTAGTTCAGGCCACAGTGGGAAGTGGGGGTCTGACAGGCCTCATTGTACCCTCTCCTCCTTTTGGAATTCAGGCAAAACGGACCAGCATTAACATTAAAACAGAGACCTTAAGACTGAAAGAACAGACTCTTTAAGTCTGACAAGAAATAGTCCCTTTTATTGATTCTATCTGCATAAACTTTGTCTCCACAACGCCTTGTCTTAACCCTGACTTTCCCTGCTATTGATTCTAGGTCTTTAGACAATAACTTAACTCTTTTGACCAATTGTCAATTGGAGAATTACTGAATCCACCAATGACCTGGACACCCCCGGCCTTTCCGGACCAAACCAATGTACATCTTCCGTGTACTGAGTGATGTCTCGTGTCCCGAACATGTATGAAACCAACTGCACTCCAACCCAAACCAGCTGCACCCCAACCCCTCGGGCCGCAGGTGTTCTCAGGATCTCCTGGGACGGCGTCATGGGCCTTCCTTCACTCATATTTGGATCAGAATCACTCTCCAAGTATTTTACAGGATTTTACTCTTTTCCTTGACAGCCCCCAGTGTGCAGCTACTGTTGGGGGCTCTGAGCCCGCCGGCTGCAGGGTATGGGTTCCTCCCAGAGCTTCATGTGCGGACACAAGTGGAGGCAGTGCTTCCAAGCGGGTGGAGTGAGGGCCCTCAAGAACGGCCAACTCCGGGCTTTCCAGCGCGACCCGCAGCGTCTGAGCTGTTGAGGAGTGGTCACCCGAAGAGGCAGCTGGGCTTGGGTGAGAACAGATGTTTCCGGGGGCTTCTTGCTGGGGCTGTTCCTGAAACCACCTTTGCAAAAGCTATGATGGTGAATCTGACCTAACCGACTCCATCTTACTTCTAACCTTCAGCCTGTCCTTGTTCTTTCCTGGGTGCAGGTCACACAACTTTGGGAGGATCTTAGTTTATAGTTTAATGTTAAAACAAAGATGAAAACAGCCCTTTCCTGAATAAACTCCCTTCTTGCCTGGGGACCAGACTGCCTTTATAAAACTAACAAAGTAGCCACAAGATTAGAAATTATGGTTTAGGAAACTTCTAGTGGCTTGAGGTATCGGCGGGAGTGGCCAGGTGGTGGGAGGAACCGTTACGGGAACTGAAGTTGCCAATTAAGCCTGATCAAGATGCCAACCTCCCAAAAGCACTGAGACTTCAGGGCAGAGCCCATGGGGGAAAAGCCAGTGGGGAGCCTGGCCGGGATGGGTGAAGTCCTGGGCAAGAAGCTGGAGGAAAGGGGCTTTGACAAGGCCTATGTTGTCCTTGGCCAGTTTCTGGTGCTGAGGAAAGATGAAAACCTGTTCCGAGAGTGGCCGAAGGACTCGTGGTGCCAACGCCAAGCAGTCCCGGGACTTCGGATGCCTTCGAGAGCATGTGACGCCTTCTTGTGATGCTCTCCGGGAAGCTCTCGATCCCCAGCCCTCATGCAGAGTTTACAGCTGAGCAGGGACTCCTCCCCTGTCCTCTGCAAAGGAAAAGATTGCTACTGTCATACTCACCTCCAACGTACTCTGGGATCTTTTGGGAGTTTTCTCCCCTAACCATTTCAACTTTTTTGGATTCTCGTTCTTGCAGGACTCCCACTTCCTTTTTCCCTTGCCAGTTCCCTGGCGACAGTTACCAGCTTTCCTGAATGGACTCCTGGCCCCGTCCCTCACCCCCACTCTCACTTTCAGTCCATTTGATACCATTTGGCTCTTTTTTGGCAGGACAGTCACTGTCCTTGTAAAGTTCTTTAGATCAAGAAAGTCAGTGGCTTTCATGAAAGAAAAAAAAGTAAAATAAAAAGGAAATTATGGTTTAGGAGTCAGGCAGCTGGAGGCCACGAGATTCTAAACCTCCCCAATTACTCTTAGGGAAAACGTCACTATTGTAAAACCTAAGATTGGTGCTCGAGACATTTTTCGGACTCTGAACTTGGTGAAACAGCTGGTGCCACCCAGATCCGTGAACCGGCTTATCTCGTCCTGTGGCCCCCACTTAGGAAGCACAAAAGGACAGACTCGGCTCCCTGTGATTTCATCTGCAACCCAACCCATCAGGACTCCTCACTTCCCAACCACTACCCACCAAATTCTCCTTTAAAATTTGAGTAGTAATAAAACTCCAGTCTCCCATTCAGCCGGCTCTGCGTGAATTAAACTTTCTGTGTTGCAATTTCTCTCTGTCTTGATAAATCGGCTGTCTCTGGGCAGCAGAAGGAGCCTGTTGGGCAGTTACACTCCCACCCACCCCCCAGTGGCCGAGGGGCTCCACGGGGGAGGCAGCAGAAGGCCAGCGGCTCAGGGAACTGGGGTCCCCAAGGGGATTATGAGCAGTGATTGGCAGGCCAGTCACGGGGAGATCAGATCTGGAGTGAGAAAGTCACAGGGAACCTCCCTGGGTTCCCACATAGTCCCAGCCGACGGCACAACCTCTCCCCATCCCTCTGGCCCAACACAAGTCTGTGCATTCACACCGAGGAGCCAGGAGACACCTGGTGGGAAGTGAAGGCTGGGAGCCTTAAAAACTGCATCAACACAGAGCGTGCCCCCGGCCCCCCCTCGAGGCGCCAGCAGAGTGGGTCCTGCAGCCTGAGGTCTGTGCGCACAGTCTCCAACTAAGGGAGGAGACCACCCCTCATATTGTCTTATGCCCAATTTCTGCCTCCAAAGAAAGGAGTAAAAACTAAAAGGTGGAAATGAAATCCACAGGCAGACAGCCCAGTGCTACGCCCTGGACCTGGTGGTTAAAGATCAACCCCTGACCTAACTGGTTATGTTATCTATAGATTCCAGACGGTGTATGGAAAAGCATTGTGAGAATCCCTGTCCTGTTCTGTTCCGTCTGATTACTGGTGCTCGCAGCCCCCGGTCACATACCCACTGCTTGCTCAATTGATCACGACCCTCTCACGTGGACCCCCTTAGAGTTGTGAACCCTTAAAAGGGACAGGAACTGCTCACTCAGGAAACTGGGTTGTTGGAGACGTGAGTCTTGCCGAAGCTCCTGGCCAAATAAACCCTCTCCTTCTTTAACTTGGTGTCTGAGGGGTTTTGTCTGCAGCTTGTCCTGCTACACAACCACACAGTCCAGTGTGATTCAAGGAAGACAGGCTTAAAAAAACTGGGTGGAGATACCAGGCCACATGCTACAGAGGAAACCATGTCCACTGATTTCAACAAAACAGCAACAACAACCCTTGGGAGAAAATATCAGAACTCAAAATGTTTGCAATATATTATCTAAAACGTCTAGTCTTTAGTAAAATGAGACAAGTCCCCAGGCTGGTCTCGAACTCCTGGGCTCAAGCAATCCTCCCACCTAGGCTTCCCAAAGTGCTGGGATCACAGGCATGGGTCACTATGCCTGGCCTGTTGTATATTTTAAATTAATAAAAAGCATAGAATTAGAATGTTAGCACAAAGAAATGATATATTCTTGAGGTTATGGATACCCCAATTATCCTGATTTGATCATTACACGTGGCATCCATGTACCCCATGGATATATGCACCTATTATGTACCCATAATAATTAAAACTTTTTTAAAATTAAAAATAAAGGGCCAGGTGCAGTGGCTCACGCCTGGAATCCCAGCACTTTGGGAGGCCGAGGCAATCAATGAGGTCAGGAGATCAAGACCATCCCACAACACAGTGAAACCCCATCTCTACTAAAATACAAAAATTATTGGGCCAGGTGGCTGCCTCTGTTGTCCCAGCTACTCGAGGTTGGAGGCAGGAGAACATGGAACCCGAGGCGGAGCTTCAGTGGAGCCAAGATTGCATCACTGCACTGGAAGCCCACACAGAGCAAGACTGGGCCTCACAAAAAAAAAATAAATACAAAAAAATTAGCCGAGGGTGGTAGTGGTGTTTCTATAAATGTCCCAGCTACTAGGGAGGCTGGAGGCAGGAGAATCACTTGAACTGGGAGGCAGAAGTTGCAGTGAGATGAGATTGTGCCACTGAACTCCAGCCTGGTTGACAGAGTGAGACTCCTTCTCAAAAAAAAAAAAATAAGAGAGAGTAGAGAAAGAGAGAAGGAGAGAGAGAAAGAAAGAGAGAGAGAGAGAGAGAGAGAGAGAGAGAGAGAAAGAAAGAAAGAAAGAAAGAAAGAAAGAAAGAAAGAAAGAAAGAAAGAAAGAAAGAAAGAAAGAGACTTATACCCAGAATATAAAACAAACTCTTACAACTCAACGATAGAAAGACAAGCAACCCAACTGAAAAATATTCAAAACATTTGCACAGACATTTCACCAGAAGACGATAAATGGTGACTCACCTGTTAGCGATGTTTGGCACCACTTGTCATTAGGATGTGGACGTAACCACAGCTACACTTATAGATCTAAGGCCATGGGTTGTGGCCCCCTAAATCCATAAATTGACGTCATTAGGGCGACACGGACTCAAGCCACAGCTACACTCCTATAGGACGGCGTTATGAGCTGTGTCCCCCCTAAATTCATACTGTGATGTCCTAACCCCTCAGAATGTGACGATGTTTGGAGGTGGGTTTTTAAATATGTGAGTAAGGTAAAACGAGGTTATTAGGGTGGACCCTAATTCAACAGGACTGGTGTCCTTATGTGAAGAGATTAGGACACACAGATACGCCAAAGGGAAGACCATGTAAAGACACAGGGAGATGTGGCCACCCACAAACCCAGGGAGCGGCCTCAGGAGCTGCTGACAGCTCGATCTCAGACCTCAGCCTCCAGCGCTGAGAGAACATAAATTTCCGTTGTTGAAGCCGCCCAAGCTCTGGCAATTTGTTATGGCAGCCTGAGCTAAGACCGATGGCTAGCATAAGAAGACAAAACCAAGGATCAAGAGTTGGCTGCTGGGCACAGTGGCTCACACTTATCATCCCAGCACTTTGGGAGGCCAAGGTGGGTAGATCACGAGGTCAAGAGATTGAGACCAGCCTGGTCAACAAGGTGAAACCCTGTCTTTACTAAAAATACAAAAATTAGCCAGGCGTGGTGGCACGAGCCTATAGTCCCAGCTACTTGGGTGCCTGAGGCAGGAGAATCATTTGAACCTGGGAGGGGAGGTTGCAATGAGCCAAGATTGCGCCACTGCACTCCAGCCTGGCGATAGAGGGAGACTCTGTCTCAAAAAATAATAATAATAATAATAATAATATTAAGAGTTGGTGAGGATGTGGAGAAACTGGAGCCCTCCTACACTGCAGGTGGGAATGTAATATGGTACGGCCACTTTGGAAAACACACTTTAGCATTTTCTTTAAAAGTTAAATGTCAACTTCCCATCAAATTTGGCAATTCCACTCTTAGTATCTACCCAAAAGAAATAAAAGCACACGTCCACCACGACTGGAACGAGAATGTTCATCACAACATTGTAAGCAGCTGACAAACTGGAAGGAGTTCACGTGGACGAATGGATGAAACCTGGATAATCCATGGGTTAACAACAATAATGGTCGGGCTGTGGCCTCACCTGTAATCCCAGCATCTTTGGGAGGCCAAGGCCAGGATCACCTGAGGCCGAGTTCAAGACCAGCCTGGCCAACATGGTGTGCAGTGTCCCCGCCTCTACTAAAAATACAAAATTAGCCGGATGCGGTGCATGTACCTGTAGTCCCAGCACGGGAGGCTGAGAGGCAGGAGAATGTGGGTGGAACCCGGGGCGGAGCTTGCAGTGAGCTGAGATCACGCCATCACCGCATTCCAGCTCAAGGCGACTGAGCGGCCCCGTCTCAAAAACAAAAACAAAATTCTAGCCCTCAGGTAATTTAAGCAAACCGGCGGGTCCGCATGTGAAGGGTCGACAGGACCGAGCAAGCGGGAACGTGACTGGCGGCCGCATGCATCAGCTAATGAACAGAAAGTGGGTGCAATGCTCTCACAGTCAATGTCTTGAATTTACAGATAACACACAAGTAGTTTGGCCAGGGATCGATGTTACTATTTCCTTTTAACTACTATGGGTTGGTGGTGGCGCCAGGCTGTTCATGTTTATCTTACTCTTTGTTTCCTTTTAATTGTCTGCTTTCTTTTTCTCCTGTCTTATAAACTAGGCAAGGAGTAAGGCAGGAGAATAGTGGTCTCCTGAGGATGTATGTGTCAGGTGTGTTTGTGAGGTGTGTTAGGTATGTGTGGAGGTTCAGTGGAGGAGGTAATGTGGAGGGGGGAGGGGAAATGGTGGAAGGGAAACTGGGGTTGGTGTGTGGAGGTGTGCATGTGTCTGGAGGGTGTGGGTGTGGTGGGGTGAGTTGCATGTGAAGGGGCCTGCCCTTGTATTTCATCAGGAGACAAGAGGACTGAGAAAAGAAATAAGACGAAAGTATAGAGAAAGAACAGGCCCAGGGGACTGGCACTCCAGCATGGAGGTTCTTAAATTATGCTGGTCTCTGAGTTTCATTTATTGATTACTTACTAATTAATGGCAAGGGAGGCAGGAGAACAGGGTGGATGGTGGGGAGAAGGTCAGCAGGGAAAAAGATGTGGAAGGAATTCCAGGCCAATGTTCATGGAAAGGTAATGGAAGCCTGGATGCATGTATGGATTTATGGAATGAAATATTCAGTAGTAGTATTAGTGGACAATGGCCAAGAGACCTCAAATTCCAGCCATAGGGCAGTTTTCTCCTGTCTCTGTAATAAATGAATGTTCAGCCTCACACCGAGACATTCCATTCCCAGGGCTAGCGCAGGAAACAGAGAGGCCTTCCTCTGATCTCTCAACTGCAAAGAGGGCCTCTCATTAATCCTCCTCAGCACAGACCCTTTACAGGTGCTGGGCTGGGGACAGCAAGGTATTTCCCGCCAACGAGGCCATATTTCAGGCTGTCTCAGTGAGGGGAAACCTGGACAATATCCAGGCTTTTGAGCAGAGGTCCCGTGGTTCTCCCTGGCACGTGCTGGATAGAGAATGGAGAATGGCAATGATCTTTACCAGCACACTGCCTACAAACATACTCACACAAGGCACATCCTGCACAGGCCTAAACCTCAAACCTTGATTCAACACAGCATGTTTCAGGAGTATTGTAATAATTGAAATACAGGTTAACAGCATCCCAAAGCAGAACACCTTTCAGTAGAAACGGAGTTTCCTTCCTTGTCTCCCTCCATATGACACAGTAACAGTCTGATCCTCCCACAGCATGGTTTCAGGTTCACTGTCAGGCGGGTGGTCCGGCATTGGTGCCATCCGGCGGAATGTATGTGAAGGTGAGGTCAGGTGTGGGCAATTTTGGCCAGGAGGTGTGTGGTCGGGTGCGTTCTGCGGTGATGCATACGTGCAGGTCTGGTGTCTGGCGGTGTTGGGGTTTGCGGCAGGCGTGGTGGTGAAACGCAGGTTCTGCGTGACTGGTGCTCAGGTGGCCTGGGCGTGAGGCAGGTCTGGGTGTAATATCAGTGTCCAGGTGATCCAGCATGTGTCAATGAGCGCGGCATGTGGAGGTGGTTCAGATGGCATTCAGACGGCAAGAGGCGTGACGTGCGTAATGACGCAAGGTCCGGCGTATCCGATAAGTGAAATTTCGCGGCGGTCTGGCGGTCGGTCTGGCGCGGATGCACCCATCGGTATAACGCGGATGTAATCAGGCGCGTCAGGCGGCGGGGTATCCGATAAGCGCGGTGATAGTGCGGTCTGGCGTTATCCAGGTCTGGCATCGCAACCAGCATAACCCAGAAGTGGCGAACACCGGGTTCACGGCGCAAGTATTCCAGACCCATGCGCGGCGACACGCGATATGCGCGGACGCATCCGGCGCGATAGCGCGGTCCGAAGCAATGCAGCGCGTCCGAAGCGGATATGCGCAATCTGAAGCGCGATACGCGGTCCAGGATCGCATCCGATATCCGATGTATCCAGATGCAAACGCGTGCGCAAGGCGATTGCAGGCGTCTGGCGTCCGGCGTGGGGTGCAGCAATACGGGACGTAACGTGGCGTGGCTGCAGGTTCGGATCTGGTCTGGCGTCTGAAGCTGCGTCTGGCGTCAGGCAACAGGCAGACGTCCGGCGGTCTGACGCCTGGCGGCGTGGTGAGGATATGCGGTCTGGATGCATCCGGCGTCTGATGCGGCCCTGGCGTGGCGTTCGTATATTACGCTGTCTCCAGGCGTGATGCGGCAGGTCAGGCGCATCCAGGCGTCAGGTGGCAGATCCGGCGTGGCAACAGGCGCGGTCCGGCAACAGGCGGCCCATACGTGCGGATGGTCTGAACGTCCGCGTCTGTACGGCGGCGGATCCAGCGCGCCCATATCCAGGCGCGGCATCCGGTGCTCTTGATGTGTCTGGTGCCTGAGGTGTGTGGCCAGGTGCAGCCGATGTGTCCGGTGTGTGGGGTGTCTGTGAGGTCTGTGGGATGCGTGTGAGGTGTGTGGGTGGATGTTTCTGGTGTTTGAGGTGTGGTTTCTGGGGGTGTGTCAGGTGTGTGTGAGAGGTGTGTGGTGAGGCCCGGGCAGGGTCCGAGGGGCGCATGCGCGGCTCCCTAGCAGGGGCGGTGGGGGGAGTGGGGGGGTGCAGGGCCAGAGCCCAGGCCCCGCCTCCAGCCGCGTTTCCATGGCGACCGCAGCCTCGGTCTCGCCGCTGCAGCCCCCGCCCCGCCCGGCTGCGAAGCGTCTGGAACCGCATCCTCCGCATCCACATCCGCACCGTCGTCCTCCCCGACCGCGTCCTGCAGCTGCTGCCAGTGGAGCCGCCTGTGAGCTATTTCCACATTTCTCCTTGCAGAGTGGGGGCGGGGGGCCCGAGTGGGTGCGGGGGTGCGAGGCGCGTGTGCGGCAGTGTGCGAGGTGCGTGTGCTCGCAAGTGCGCTTGTGCGTGGCGCGCGTGCGGATGAGGGTGTGAGTGTGCGTGTGTGCGAGGCGCGTGTGCGGATGCGAGTGTGCAGGGCGCGCTGCACGGCCGGCCCCCTCCCGCGGGCCTCCTCTGGTTGTCCCAGGCCAGGCCGACCCCGCGGACCCGAGGCAGTGGTCTCCAGGCTTCCCGTGACGGCGGGGCCCCGGCACGAGGGTCGCAGCCTGCAGTTCAGGGTGTCTCCGAGGTGGGCAGGGGGTGCCAGTTCCAGCTCCTGCCCAGCTCTGTCTGCCGGGGGCGGGGTGGGGCGGGCGGCAGAAGGGGCGTCGGACCAGAGCACCGAGGAGCGGCTGCCCGCACGGTGGTGCGGGGTGGGGGTTGGTCTTGATGGGGGCGTCTGCGTGACAGGCAGGAAGCGGCCAGAAGGCCGGGAGGGGCGCGGCTCCGGAACCACCTGCAACAGGCGCGGGTGCGCGGCCACAGGTGGCTGGAGTGGGAGTGGGAGTGGAAGCGGTAGCAGCTGCGCGCCCACTCCCCTCCGCGGGGCTGCGCCGGCCCCGTAGTGCAGCTGCCTTTGAATCAGCCGGGCAGCCACGGCCGCCTGCAGCGCCAGGGGCAGGAGGCTGCGGTGGCGCCCGCGGGGGAGGGGCGGGACCCTCAGGGATCCGCAGTCACACGCTCTTGTGCCCCCCACATAAGCCCACCTGCGCGCACCCCCAGCGTGACGCAGCATTCCAGGTTGGGGGGCGCATGCGAAAGCGAGTCTGTGACGTGACCTCCAGCCGAGCTTCCGTGGACTTTCGACTGAGAGCCTGCACCCCCGCCCCCGCCATCCATCTGTCCATCCACACGGCCTCGCTCACCCGCGCCCCCACCCATCTGCCGTCAGCATCCCACGCCTCCCCTTGCCCCAGAGACAGGAGCCGGGCACTGCCTCCCTGCCAGAACGCGGCGGGTGGGGCGCAGGGGACCCGCAGAAGATGCCGCCACAGCGCAGGTGCAGGGAGGGGCCGGGAGGAGGAGCAGAGGCGGCCCCCTAGTTCCACGAGCCGCGTGCCTTCCGTGGAAGGAGGCCCCCATGACGCAGCAGTGCAAAGGGACGGTCTGGTGTGTGGGGTGGGAGGGTTGGACCCCACACACAGGCCAGTCCCCCGTTCCAACCCCGCATTCCGCATGGGGCGCTGGGCCTGGAACCAGAAGCGAGGCTCCAGTGGGCCCCCAACGGCTTTTTCTCCCTAAAGACGCTTCTCGGCCTGTCTCCGTTGCCATGCACACCCGCGATGACGTAAATTGGCCGTCCGAGGAGTTGGAGTTGAAGTTTGGCTCGAAGGGGACCCCAGAAGCGAAGCTCCTCCTGGCGGGGTCCTGACCCCTGGCGCCGGCCCCCCGGGGCGTGGCTCTACCCTGTGGCGCTGCGGCCGTGACTGCGCCCCTCTCCGCCCCCTCCCGTCTGTACAGAGGCTGGGCTTGCTCTGGGAGTCCGCTCCGGGGAGACCCCGACCCCTCCTCCTCGGTGGTACCCCCACCCCCGCGGGCCAAGCTCCACCTCAAGCCCCGGCGCTCGCCGCCCTTGCCCCACGACCACGTCATTCCCCGGCCTCTTGGCCCTCGGCTGCTCCAACTCCGCTTCCATGGATCACTCCTGTATTTAAGCCCCGTAGGGCCTCGTCCGTCTCCACCTGCACACACACGGACGCTGGCTGCACCGTGAAACCTCGTCCGCCGAGTGCCCATTGCCCCTGCCTGGGCCACGTGGGGACCCACCTCAGGCAGAGTCTCAGCCCGGGATGGGTGTTCGGGGGACCCTGCACGGCCTCTTCCGGAAAGGCCCGGCCGGGCACAAGGTCGCCTGTGATGAACGCCCAGCAACAAGGGGCACGGGTTAGGGCCCCAGAGCGCGTGGTCAGGTCCAGGACTGGGGACCCTGTCTCCGCTCACCCAGCTCCTTCCGGCTCAGAGTGGCCTCCCCCATCTCCTATCCAGCCCTCGCTTTCCAGCCTCACTCCCGCCCACGCAGATCCTTTCCCTCTCTGGTCGTTCCTTCTCAGTTCTTTCCACACGCAGAATCTGCCACCTCCAAATCCTTCCCCCTCTGATCCTTTCCCTTCAGATCCTTCCCCCCTCATATCCTTCCCCCTCAGGTCCTTCCCCCCTCAGATCCTTCCCCCTCAGGTCCTTCCCCCTCATGCCCTTCCCCCCTATGCCCTTCCCCCCCAAAGCCTTTCCCCCCTCATGCCCTCCCCCCCCATGCCCTTCCCCTTCAGATCCTTCCCCCTCAGATCCTTCCCCTTCATGCCCTGCCCCTCAGATCCTTCCCCTTCAGATCCTTCCCCCTCCGATCCTTCAGAGCTTTCACCTTCAGAGCCTTCCCGCCTCAGATCCTTCCCCACTCTGATGATTCCGCTTTCAGATCCTTCCCTCTCAGGTCTTTCCACACCTCTCAGATTCTTTCACCCTCCCTTCCATATCCTTCCACCTCCATTCCTTTCCCCCTCCGTCTTCCTTCCTTCCTCCATTCCTTCCACCTGAATCCCTTCCATGGCTAATTCCATCCTTCCCTGAATCCTTCCGGTCCACCCCCCCCATTCCACTCCATTCTTCCACCCTCATTCCATCCACCCTGTCCTCCCCGTTAAGATCCCTCTGCCAGATCCCTTCCCCCATTCTTTCCACCAATCCTTCATCCTTCCCCTTCTGATCCTTCCACCTTGCAATCATTCCACCCTCAGCTCCTTCCACCCTTAGATTCTCCTCCACGCAGATGCCTCCACATTATCTCTACTTGAGTGGCAGCAGCTGGGCAGAAGCTCTGCGACCGCGGGTCCTCTGCTCCTGTTCCCCTGGCGCCTTCCCACACCTGGAACCCGCAGCGGAGCCTGGCCACTGCAGGGCGAGAAAGAGTGGTCACTGCTGGCTCTGGCAGTTAACTGGACATCCTAGAGCTGCTGTCACAAATTACAAGCGGGTGGCTTAAAATAAATTCTTTCACAGTTCTGAAGTCAAGAAGTCCAAAATGAAGGTGTTCGCGGGGCCATGCTCCCTCCAAAGCCTCTAGGGGAGCTTCTTCCTCACTTCCTCCAGCTTCTGGTGGCCCAAGCAATCCTTGGGTTTCAGCTGCATCATTCCAGTCTCTGCTCCGTCTGCACATAGCAGTCTCCTACATCTAATTTCCCTGTAATAAAGATGCCAGTTTTGGATCAAGGCCCACCCTGATTCAGGACGAATTTATTTTAGCTTGATTACATCTGCAAAGACCATATTTTCAAATGAGGTCCCATTCAAAGGCACCCCTCACACAGATCCTAGGACTTGGATGTATTTTTGAGGGAACATCATTCAACCTACAATGTACCCTCCTCATTTAGCCGTTGCAGCTAATCTTCTCCCATGTAGTTTTCCTACCACCATTTTTTTTTTGAAGGCTGTTTGATGGCTTGAAGTTTCATAGTTTTTAATGAATCATTTTATCAATATTTTCCTTTTTGTTGTTGTGCCTGTGTCTAATGAAAAATTTTTTCCTCCTGGGATCAGAAAAAAATCTTCTCCTGTATTATCTTTGAGGTGCTTTAGTGTTTTGCTTTTCCAGTTCAGGTTTATCCACAGATGAACTTCTCCTGTGTAATGTGAGGTAGGGATCAGGCTCACTGCTTTTGATGCAGACAGAGGTTTACTGAGAGGCAGCTAGGCTGCAAATCAGGGTCCGTGTATGAAAGTGTGTCATGTGGGACTTCTTCTACCACAGTAGCCCCACACCACTCCATTTCCAATGCTGTGCAACAAGCCAGACCCTGGCAGATGAGACCTCCTCCATGTTTTTGTTTTTGTTTTGTTTTTGGTTTTGAGGCAGTCTGCAGCTCTGTAGCCAACCCAGGCTGGAGTGCAGTGGCCAGTCTCGGCTCTCCTGGCTCAGCCGCCTCCCGGATTCATGTTCTCGGCCTCCAGCCTCGGTAGCACAGGACTACAGGCATCCGCCACCCTGCAGCGCCATATTTTTGTATTTCTTAGTAGAGAGCGGGGTTTCCTGCCCGTGTTAGCCAGGATGGTCTCGATCTCTGACTTCGTGATCCGCCCATCTCGGCCTCTACAAAGTGCTGGGATTACAGGCTTGAGCCACCGGCGCCCGGCGGAGTTTTTTAATGGGTTTTGCTCTTGTTGCCCGAGCTGGAGTGCAGTGGCACAATCTCATTCCTGCAACCTCTGCCTGCCCAGGTTCAGCGATTCCTGCCTCAGCCTCCCCGAGTAGCTGGGATTATGAGTGTGTGCCACCAGCCTGGCTAATTTTGTATTTTTAGTCAAGGCGGGGTTTCACTATGGTAGCCAGAGTTGGTCTCGACTCTGATCTTGTGATCCACCCACCTCTGCCTCCCAAAATGCTGGGATTACAGGCGTGAGCCACTATGCCCGACAGTCCATGTTATTTTCCAAGATACTTGGTGTGTTCCTGCCCCTCTGCCTTCCATGTAAAATGACAGTGCTTGTCAAGTTCATTTAAAAAACTGTTGGGATTTTGATTAAGATTTACTGCATCTACAGATCGGGGGGTGGGTAATTTGTTTAAACATGGAAACTCCCCAAATCCATAGACACAGCCTTCCCCATTTACTTGGGGGATTTAGCTTTTCTTGGTGTCTGTCGACAATGTTCCCTGGTTTCCATGTGGAGGCCCTGCCCTGTCCCTGTTCCTCAGCTCTTTTTACACCTATTCCTGAGGATTTGATAGTTTTGATATTATTTAAATGGAGTACTTCAATAAATTATGTATTTATTTATTTTTGCCACTGACATATAGGAATGTAACTGATTTCTGAATACCTTAAATCCAACAGCCTTGCCAAACTCACTTTTTGATCCTTATGATTTGTCTATAGATTCTTCTGGGGTTTCTAAACACAAAGTGTTTAATGGGTGAATAATCAGAGTATTATTTATTCTTGCCTGGCACTAGAGCTCATTTCTTTGTCCTACCCTACAGCATTGGCTGAGACCTCTAGCGCCATAACTTGTAGAACCGCAGATCAAGGCGCTTTCAGGATTCACATTCAGTGAGGTTTGCTGTGGGGATTTTGTGGTTCACTGTTACTGGGTTACAGCACTCGCCTCCTGCCTTAGTGTGCTAATGGGTCCGAGGAATAGTAAATGAGTCTTACCCAGAGTTACTTCTACTTCTCTAGCAATTGATCAGATACGCTTTTTCGTTGTTCTGTTAATACGGTGAAAAATACGATTGCTTGCCAAATGTTAAGCCAAACTTCATTTCCAGAATACACCCAACCTGTCATATGTTACCTTGTTGTATTCGCTGGACTCATCCTGCTTGAGCTTTGGGGCTTCGCAGTGGTGTGTGCGTGTGGAGGAGGCTGGCCTGTGAGCTCCTCTCCGATGCTGTCCTTGCTGGGTTAGGGGACTGAGGCTAGTTGGCCTCAGGAGCTGGTGAGTGCTCCCTTGTCTTTCTGGAAGAGTTTTGTGGACGTTTGCATTACTTTCCCTGTAAATGGTTGGTAGAATGCTGTGGTGATGCTGTCTGCGCTTGGAGTTCTTTGTGAGAAGGTTGCAATGGCAGATTCTTTCTTCTTTTTTTTTTTTTTTTTGAGGCGGAGTCTCATTCTGTCACTCACGTTGGAGTGCAGTGGCGCGATCTCGGCCCATTGCAACCTCTGCCTCCCGGGTTCAGGCGATTCTCCCGCCTCAGCCTCCCGAGTAGCTGGGACCCCAGGTGCCACCATCGCACCGGGCCACAGGTTCCGTTTCTACTGCACACAGGACCTTTCTTTTTTTCCTTTGATTGATTGAATACATTTTGTTTTTCTGCTTTTTCCATTGATCAGCTCGGAGGTCATCCGCTGCATTCTTTTTCTCTAGGAGGTCCGCCTGAAGGCGAAGCCGAGCACCCTCGGCCTCTCCGGGATTGGTGGGGCCCCGCTCTCCGCGGCCTTCAGCGCCGGGCTCGCAGCTGGGCTGACTCGCGGGTGCCCTCTTGTGGCCGCTCTCACTTCCTGCGTCTCCGGCAGAGTCGCCGGACAGAACGAAGACTGACTTCAGGATAAGCACGTCCCATGCCGCTTATTGCGAGGGATGCTCTTATATTAAAAATGGGCTCGTTGCTTATCTGAAATTCAAATTTAGCTGGGTCTCCAGCATTTTTATGTGCTGAGTCTGGCACCCAACTCTCCAGACTGATGTCCAGGATTGTCGGCTTTAAGAGGTTGTCTAGAGTCAGGCGCGGTGGCTCATTCCTGTAATCCCAGCACTGTGGGAGGCTGAGGCAAGCAGATCGCTTGAGACCAGCCTGGGCAATCTGGCGAAACCCTGTCTCTACAAAACATGTAAAAATTAGCCAGGCGTGGTGGGGTGCGCCTGTGGTCCCAGGTACTCGGGAGGCTGAGATGGCAGGATTGCTTAAGCCCAGTAGGCAGAGGCTGCAGTGAGCCAAGATCACACCACTGCACTCCCACCTGGGCCACAAAACAAGATCCTATCTCAAAAAAAAAAAGAAAAAAGAAGAAGAAGAAGGAAAAAGAGGAGATTGTCTTGTCTAGAGCAGCCGCTGGTGGAAGACTCCCCCAGCTTCATGGACAGTCACTGGTTGGGGTGCTTTCCCCTCAGTGCTGTGGGGTCTAGAGGGGCTGTGGGGGTCAAGAAGGTACAGTACCCAGCATCTGGCTGGATTTGACCGGTTTGCCCAAGGAGGCTGGCCTGACCACTTACAGCCTGTCCCTGGTTCTGGTGTGAGGAGCATTAGGACCAGCTCAGGGTCCTCTGGCTTTAGAGCCAGCTGGCGTGGGTGTCCAGGGGGGCAGCCTGTGGGCAGTGACCCTGTCTGTCTCTGGACAGGACAAGCACTGCCATCCACCATGGTGAAGCTGGGCTGCAGCTTCTCTGGGAAGCCAGGTAAAGACCCTGGGGACCAGGATGGGGCTGCCATGGACAGTGTGCCTCTGATCAGCCCCTTGGACGTCAGCCAGCTCCAGCCGCCGCTCCCTGACCAGGTGAGGGCCTGGGCCAGCGTGGAGTCCCTTCTCAGGCTCCCCTGGGAACAAAGGGGTGTGGGGTGAGGTTTGTCTAGATGTGGCCTCTTCCCAGGTGCAGTAGAGCAAGCAGAAGAAGGACCGTGGGGACCAAAACCCCAGTTGGCCATGGGCACTCTATGTGACCTCCTGGTCAGCTCCCCCATATGCCAGAGCTGGGCAAACTGGCCGACGGGTAACCAAGAATTCACACACTGACTCCTAGACAGCAGCCCGCCCACCTGCTGTCCATAGGGCACCCAGCAGGCAACGCTTCCCACCCTTCCCTCGGGCCATGGCCCTGTCCTGGGTTGAGCCTGAGATATGGAGGTCCTTGGGCAAGTGACCACTGGGGGTACTTATAGCAGAAACTGGGGAGAAGCAAAGAGCTCAGTTCTAGCCCAGCCCAGTTTGACCCCCTAGGGAGTTGTGCAGCATGAAAGGCACCCTGAGTTGTCCCTGCTGGAGGTGGGGGCAGCATCTATGCTGGGGACCCGGGACAGGAGGACCACCCCTGCTGGCCAAGGGCAATTCTCCAGCACCCTGAATTGAAGGCAGCAGGCAAAGCGAGGGGCTCCGTCAGCAACCAGGCCAAGCCCAGGGCTGCCATGTGCCCAGCAGACTTTCAGTGTCCACCTTCCCTTGGCCTAACTTTGTGGCTGCTGGAGCCCTGCCATCCACCAGACGGTCCTGGGAGATGGTCAGGGTCAACACCACTGCCACGAAGCTGACCCTGGCTCCCTCCCCTCTCAGTTCAGGGCTCTCTTGGGTCCCTCCCAGCTGCCCACTGAGGCCATGGCCATCTCTTTTCACAGGTGGTCATCAAGACACAGACAGAATACCAGCTGTCCTCCTCAGACCAGCAGAAGAAGTTCCCTGACCTGGAGGGCCAGAGGCTGAACTGCAGCCACCCAGAGGAAGGACGCAGGGTAACCACACTCACCCCACCCACTGTGGGGACTCAGGGCAGGGGGAGAAGGTGGAAGGCAGCTGGGGGTGCCTGGGCTCAGGCCAGGCCGGGCTGGAGTCCCCTTGCTGTCTGGGAGGAGAGGGTGGCGGTGAGTCATCCCACCCAGAGCTGGCCTCCAACTGCCCTGCAGTCATCAGGCCCCCTGGCGAGGCTGCAGGTGCGGACTGACCAAACGGTGGCGCTCCTGAGATATTTCTCTTCCTGGGAAGCGCTGGCCAGTGCTGCTTGCCTGTTTGCCCAGAGGGTCATTGTCTCATCTTCAGTGACTTACGGGCTTTCTATGTAATACTTTCTTTCTGCAGTATATCTGGCAAATATCTTCTCTCATCCTCTTGTTTAAATCTCTCAACGTTATTAAGATAGCTTTAGTCATTTTTAGTGGACTGTTTCCAAAGCCTTCCATTTTCCAGTAGTAAGATCTGCTAGGGCTCCCCGCCCCTGGCTTCACGTTCCAGTCTGCAGCTCATGTTACAGCACCCACTGTGGGAAGTCCCCTGGGAGGCCTGGTGAGTGCAGCCTCCGACTCACCTGAGGCTGTGGCCCCCATCCCCTGTGGAGCCCACAGCGAAGGAAAGCTGCAAATTCCCGCAAGACCCACCTGGGTCAAAGGCCACATTACTTTACCTGGTGGCAGATGTCTCCAGAACCCCAGTGGAGGGGCCGCCAGCAAGGCCTGGCCCCCAGGGGTGATGCCTGCACACTTGACCCTCGGAAAAGTGGGAAAAGCCACTGGCTGCCCAGGGCGGGGTGGGGTATCAAGACTGGAGGGCGGGGATGGTCCTGTGCCAGCACCAGCCCCTGAGGAGCTCCCCACAAAGGCGACCCCTGCCTGGCGTGGCTGAGCCCCTCTCTGCCCTCCTGCCAGCTGCCCACCGCGCGGATGATCGCCTTCGCCATGGCGCTGCTGGGCTGCGTGCTGATCATGTACAAGGCCATCTGGTACGATCAGTTCACCTGCCCCGACGGCTTCCTGCTGCGGGTAAGGGGGCCAGGGCTCTGGTGGGGGGCGGTGGAGCCGCGCCTCCTCCCATAGCCTCCAGGCAGGGGGTGGCAGGGGTGTCTGCTGCTGCTGGGGGAAAGTGGTCTCCAAAGCCATGTTCCCGTTACTTCTCTAGAACATGAAAGTCTATCTTTTGAAAATTTAAAAGAAAAGATGTATTAGTGATGGGTTTCTCTTCTTGTAATTTAAAAAATAAGTAAAAGACGAGGCAGAAAAGGTCGCCCTCCAGCCGTCTCTCTAGGGGTCATCTGTCCTCCTGAGTGACTTGTGTGAGGTTTTATTTTTATATAACATGATATTAATGCTCCCTACATATTTGGCAAATATTTTTTCCATCCTTTTTTTTTTAATCTCTTTGCCAATAATAGTTATAGCATTTAGTGTGTTTTTAGAAAGCCTTTTATTCATCAGAAGTAAAATCTGCTCCTTTTCTCCTTAACTCCATGGTTTATGCTCTGGAGCGCGCTCGCAGAGGCCTTGCTGGGCTGAGCAGGTCCACTGGTGTCTGCGCCCCTCTCCCTGGGTGGCCCCCTCCCCTTACAACCCGCGACCTCCTGGCTCCGTGCCCCCCCCAGGGCCCTGAGTTCTGAACCGGAGGCTGACCTTCGGTGTCCTGAAACCATGGCTCCGTTACAAACTGTCCGCAGTGCCCCCAACCGCAGAAGCGGGAGGGCCCGGGCCCGGGGCGCACAGGAGGGCTCGGCCCGCCGGCCCTGACCCGGCCCCTCCCGCAGCACAAGATCTGCACGCCGCTGACCCTGGAGATGTACTACACAGAGATGGACCCCGAGCGCCACCGCAGCATCCTGGCGGCCATCGGGGCCTACCCGCTGAGCCGCAAGCACGGCACGGAGACGCCGGCGGCCTGGGGGGACGGCTACCGCGCCGCCAAGGAGGAGCGCAAGGGGCCCACCCAGGCTGGGGCGGCGGCGGCCACCGAACCCCCCGGGAAGCCGTCGGCCAAGGCGGAGAAGGAGGCGGCGCGGAAGGCGGCCGGGAGCGCGGCGCCCCCGCCCGTGCAGTGATGGTCTCCGGCCCCGCAGCCCGGTCGGGGGTAGGTGCGCGCCGCGGGGCCCCGCCGGCTCTGCCCCGGTCTCTTCCTGGCCTCCCGCACCGCTTCTGAGCCAGAGACCCCGGCCACCCCCCTCTTCCTCTTCCCTCCGACCCGGCCCGCCAGAACGTCGGGAGGGGGGGTGTGAATCCGAGCCCGCCGTGGGGCGCGGTGTCCGTGGGGAGCCCCCGGCCGCGTCGCCGCTCTCAACCCTCGGGCTCTGTCTCCGCAGCGTCCCCCGCCAGCTCCTGTGACCAGCGCGTCGCCCGATGCTCTCCGCCGTGTTCGTGTCTCGCCCCCAGGCGCCCTCGCTGCAGCCCTGCCCCCGTGGGTCTCTGACTCTGTCGCTTTTCTCTAAGTAAAGATTTCACGTTCACCGGAGTCTTCCATCTCTCCTGCGCGTCCTCTGCCCGGCTGGCCTTTCTCCCGCCCCCCACCCCGCCAGCTGTGAGTGAGGCCGGCATTGTGCTCCCCCCAGGGACCCCCGAAGGACCCAGGAGAGATTCCGTGGGAGCAGCTCCCGGGAAGCCGTGGCGCGCCCAGGCGGAGCACGAGCATCCTCGCGCTGGGTGGTCCCGGCCTTGTCCAAGCCCCACCGGGATATGCCTTAATGGCGGGGCTCCGGCCCACCCAGGGGAGCCTCGGGTCCATCCCTAACCGCTGTCCAGCCCCTTGTCCTGCTGGTTCCACCCCCACCATCTACCTGGTGCTAGGCCTGGGTCCCGTGCCTCCCCCCTCTGACAGGAGTGTCTGCCTCCCCGCTGACCCCCGGTTCTGGGCGGCACCCATGAGCAGCTTCTGCCTCCTAGATGTGCGGCCCACAGGCATAAATGACCAAGTGAAGAAAGAAGTGAATGGGGGCGTCTGAGTGGGGAGTGGCGCCTGATGAGGGGTGAGCTCTGGCTCCTGGGGTCTGGGTTCTCCCGTGTCCCTGGAGCCAGATGAAAGATGGTAAGGCTGAAGGGCCAGGGGAGCCTAGAGCTGCTGTGAGTTCCCCCCCAGCATCCCCACCTCAGCCCCAGCCCACTCCCGGCACTGAACACTACAGGGAATGGACTCTGGCAGATCTCACCCACCGCCTGCACCACCCCAACCAGCTGCAGCTCTGCAGCGCCGCCCACCCAAACACCTGTCCTCCTCGGATCCCTTTCACGTGGGGCCCAGACGCCCCACCTGGTGGGAGGGGAGTTCGGGCCTTGGGACTAAGGGCTTGCAGCTGAGAGACAGCAACAGAGCCTAGACAGTCCCGCCAGCCACTGGAAGCAGCTTCAGGCAGGAGGGGCCGGCATTTCCTGCACTGCGTGGTGGAGGGTGGGGGCCTCACACACAGGTGGGATCCCCTTGGGAAGCCCGCCTTGATCTCAGCATGGAGCCCAGTGACTTGGAGAACAGCCCAGAGCAGCCTCTACGGCATCAAGGGAGCTGCCAGAGCCAGCGCCAGTGGATCTAACCTGTTCCTGGGCACTGGGCTAGGGGACTGGATGGTCACTGGAGTCCTGGTTGTGAACACAGGGCTGGATGCTCAGACCAAGAGTGGATGGAAGACCCCCACCATTGGCTCCCAGGCCTGCTGGCAAGGTGGGGGTCTAGGCAGCTTCCCAACTCCGTGGGACTGGCCTGCTTTGGAACAGTGGGCAGTGCCCAGGAAGCCTGTGAACTGGGCCTGCCAGGGAAGCCGTGGTGAACTGGAGGCCAGCCAGGTGGGGTCAGGGAAGGCAGGGCCGTGCACACCACACCCTTCACTGCTGGGCTTCTAAGGACATTGAACAGGCACACGCAGAACTGAGTTGGCCCTAATGGCCTGCAACGGAGGAGGGTGGGGGACCTGGGACCTCAGCTGGGATATATGAGGGCAGGGAGTCTCTGCATGGCTGATGTTTGAATTAAAATACAGCTTTTTCCCTATATTTTATTATTTTTATTTTTATTTTATTTCATTTTATTTTTTGAGATAGAATCTTGCTCTGTCGCCCAGGCTGGAGTGCAGTGGTGCGATCTCCGTTCACTGCAAGCTCCGCCTCCTGGGTTCACGCCATTCTCCTGCCTCAGCCTCCCGAGTAGCTGAAATTACAGGCGCCCACCACCACGCCTGGCTAATTTTTTTGTATTTTTAGTAGAGATGGGGTTTCACTGTGTTAGCCAGGATGGTCTTGAACTCCTGACTTCGTGATCCACCCGCCTCGGCCTCCCAAAGTGCTGGGATTACAGGCTTGAGCCATTGCACCTGGCCATGCCAGACTCTTTATAACAATCAGTTCTCAGCTAGAAGCAAGCAATGGCTCACGCCTGTAATCCCAGCACTGTGGGAGGCCGAGGTGGGCGGATCACTATAGGATCCAGCCCTACGGGGCTTAGCAGGTGTTCTCCCCACGTGTGGAGATGAGAGATTGTAAGAAATAAAGACACAAGACAAAGAGATAAAGAGAAAGAACTGGGCCTGGGGGACCACTACCACCAAGACGTGGAGACTGGTAGTGGCCCTGAACGGCTGGGCACGCTGATATTTATTGCATACAAGACAAAGGGGCAGGGTAAGGAGGGTGGATCTTCTAAGTGATTGACAAGGTGAAACAAGTCACGTGATCACAGGACACAGGGCCCTTCCCTCTTAGGTAGCCGAAGTAGAGAGGGAGGGCAGCATATGTCAGCGTTTTCTTCTATGCACTTAATAGGAGTGATCAGACTTTAAGACTTCTCACTATTTCTTCTTCTACCTCTGTCTTCACGAAATCAAAGAGGAACCAGGAGTACGGGAGGAGGCATGAAAGTGGACAAGGAGCGTGGACTGCTGGAAGCACAGCACCAGGGAGGGCTTAGGCTGCCAGATGACTGGGCGGGCAGGCCTGGACATCCAGCCTTCCAGAAGTTGCTTGAGCAGAGTGTCTCACTCCCTCCAAGGAAAGGAGACTTTCACGGGTCTGCTGGCAACGTGGTGCCTTCTAGACACTGGCGCTATCAGCTTGACCAAGGAGTCCCTGTCTCTTTCACGCGGGCGACAGAAGGCTCACTCTTTGTCTTCTTCACACTTCACAGTGTCCCTCTTCAGCACCTTAGTCCTTGCTGCCCACTGGTTATTCCTAGGTTAGGCTTAGTAAATACAAATGTATTAAAAGCTTGGCCAAGCTTATACAATGATTGATAATGTCCACGCATCATCTCTATATCTGAATTTGTATTATAAATCATTCTTATTCCAACTACTCTTTATTATACTGAAACAGCTTCAGGCTCCTCAGTCTCTCTATTCGGTAATCTCACCACAGATCACAAGGCTCACTGACCATCCCAGCCAGCAAACCTTCACAAAAAAAAAAAAATTATCTGTGTGGTGGCGTGGGCTTATAGTCCCAGCTACCAGAGGCTGAGGCAGAATGGCATGAACCTGGGAGGCAGAGCTTGCAGTGAGGCCAAGATGACACCACTGGTACTCTATTTTAGCCACAGAGCAAAACCCGGCCAAAAAATCAATTATCAACAGTGCTGTGGTTCACACCTGTAATCCCGCACTTTGCCGCCAGCCATGGATCAAGGTCAGGTGATCAGACCATCCTGACTCAGCACAGTGAAACGCTGCTGAGAATAGCCAGCTGATTTAATGGCGGAAATTTGGAGAACTTTTCTGTCTCTTACAAGAGGATTGGCGGCAAAATGCAATCTGGCACCTTGTGTGTGCTGAAGGAGTGCCTGCAAAACGCACAAATCAGTGCTCTCAAAACCAACGAACGGTACCCGGTGAAATAGCTAGAGGTTTGTAAATGCACCACCAGTTTCATAAAAACACACCACCCGCCTGTGAAATAGCTAGGAGGTTTGTAAAATGCACCAATCAGTGCACTGTAAAAACACACCAATCAGCACTCTGTAGCTAGCTAGAGGTTTGTAAAATGGACCAATAAGCACTCTGTAAAATGGACCAATCAGCAGGACATGGGCAGGGACAAAGAAGGGAATAAAAGCTGGCCACCACCCCCCATATCCCCCAGCCAGCAGGGGCAACCTGTTCGGGTCCCCTGCCACAATGTGGAAGCTTTGTTCTTTGACACTTCACAATAGATCTTGCTGCTATATATACTTTGGGTCCGTGCCACCTTTAAGAGCTGTAAAACTCACTGCGAAGGTCTACAGCTTCATTCTTGAAGTCAGCGAGACCACAAACCCACCAGAAGGAACCAACTCCAGACACACTACACACCGTCTCTACTAAAAATACAAAAAATTATCTGCGCGTTGTGCTGGGCGCCTGTAGTCCCAGCTACTCAGGAGGCTGAGGCAGGAGAATAGTGTGAACCTGGGAGGTGGAGCTTGCAGTAAGCCAAGATTGCACCGCTCACTCCAACCTGGGCAACAGAGCAAGACTCAAAAGAAAAAAAAAAATTCCTCACAGTAAGTAATCAAGCAAGAATTCACTCATTACCTTGAGAGTGGCACCAACCCATTCATATCTGCCCCATGACCCAAACACCTCCCATCCAGGCCCCACCTTGAACGCTGGGGGTCAAATGTTAACATCCAAACTCCAGCATCTGGCATTCCACCCCATCCGCTCTATCACACTCCACCACCTCGTCTCTCTACCTACCAGCCTATCAATTATCTGCCACCTATTGTCTATGGCCTATTATCTATCATCGATCACCTATTGTCTATCACCTATTATCCTCTATCATCTATCACCTACCGTCTATTACCTATCATCTATCAATAATCTGTCATCTCTTTAGCTGCTACCTACCTAACGTTTTTTCTGAGCCAATGAGTGAATGGGGCATCTGAGTGGGGAGTGGGGAGTGGGGTCTGAGGAGGGGTAAGATCTGCCCCAGGGATGGGCATCTCCCATTCCCTTGGAGCCAGATGGGAGCTGAGAAGGGCCCAGGGGCTCCTGGAGCTGCCGTAAGTCCCACCCTCCCCACCCGGCCTGGCAACTCCTTGCACTCAGAGGAAGTGACCTCTTTATCCTTAAATACTTCAGTGTGGATTCCCCGCAAACAAGGGCGTTTTCTTACGTAAGCTTCATGCAATGATCGAAATCAGGAATTTAGGTTTCCAGATCCACACAACCCACATGAGAGCCAACAGGGTGGGGGTGGAGGGGCTCCTGGCTTCCCTGTGTGCGAGCATGGATGCACGTACAGAGAGGGGGGGCATGGATTGTGTGTGTGAGTGTGTGTGAGTATGAGCACAGACGCACAGAGAGGAGGGAGTGTGGATTATGTGTGTGTGAGCGTGTGAGCACGGACAGACAGGAGAGGGTGTGCATTGTGCGTTAGCATTAGTGTGAGCATGTGTGTGAGCACAGATGCACAGAGAGGGGGTGTGGATTGTGTGTGTGTGTGAAAGTGTTAGTGTGACCATGTGAGCACAGATGCATATACAAAGAGAAGGGGTGTAGATTGTGTGTGCGTCTTAGTGAGAGCGCGAATACAGATACACATAGAGGAGGTGGCATGGATTGTGTGTGTGCATGAGCATATGAGTGTGTGAATGTGAGCACAGATGCACATACAGAGAGGAGGGGCATGGATTGTGTGAATGTGAGCGTGTGTGTGTGAGCAGGGATGCACATACAGAGAGGAGGGAGTGTGGAGTGTGTGTGTGTTAGTGTGAGTATGTGTGTGTGTGAGCACGGAACCACAGAGAGGAGGGGTGTGGATTGTGTGTATGAGTGTGAGCATGTGTGTGAGCAGAGACACACATACAGAGAGGAGGGGCATGGATTGTGTGAGCGTGTGTGAATGTGAGCACGGAACCACATACAGAGAGGAGGGGCATGGATTGTGTGAGCGTGTGTGTGAGCACGGAACCACATACAGAGAGGAGGGACATGGATTGTGTGAGCGTGTGTGAGTGTGAGCACGGAACCACATACAGAAAGGAGATCGAGTGGATCGTCTGACTGTGCACGTGAATGAGCGTGAGAGGCAGAGGGGCAAGGGGGACAGTAGGAGTCAAGGAATGTGTCCACTGTGTTCCCAGCACTGGGCTTCAAATCTGGCTAATTCTTGGAGCTCACCTGTCACCTGCTCATCTACAGATGGGTAAACTGAGGCCCGCGGCAGAGGCCTTACATTCGTGCAGGGTGGCTGGAGCCGGGAGGATCACTGCGGACCCCTGCCTGCTCCCACACCTCCTCCCACAGGCTCCCAGCCGCCTGCCCCTGGCAATGGGAGGCCTGGAAGCTGGGCCAGGACCACGGCGACCGCCGACTCTGCGCGGCTCTCCACGGGGCCACCCACATCCTCCAAGCGCGTCCCTCCTGGTGTCCGAGCTGACACCCAGCGGAGAAGGCGACACTTTGCTGACGCCTCCAGGAGGGGGCGCTGCAGCCGGCCGTGCCGCCCCGGGCCGCGGGGAAAGGGAGGACCGCGACCGGTCGCCTGAGGTCTTGTCTCCGCACGCCCCGGGGTCTCGTCCGGCTGGCGGTGGAGCAGACACGGGCACAGCCTGGGCTGTGGGAGGCGGGCACAGGGGCCGAGTAATAGGAAGGATGGCTTGGCGGCCCCGGCCTCCCTGTTTCCTGTGAAGGACGGAGACCGGCACCGGCACCCACGGCTGCACTTCAGCCCGGAGTCATCCATGCACAGCTGGGCCCTGGCCTCCGCCTGTGTGTTCCGGGGAGGGGGGGTGCGGCCTCCGGCCCGTGTGTTCCGGCGGGGTGGGCACGGCCCCTCCACCTGTGTTCCGGGGATGCGGCCTCCGCCCGTGTTCCTGGGGATGCGGCCTCCGCCCGTGTTCCGGGAGAGGGGGTGGCCTCCACCCCTGCAAAACTGGGGTGGCAATGGCCTCCACCTGTAAAACCCAAGCGGCCTCCACCCAAAATCTGGCCAGTGGCCTCCACCTGTGTGTGTTCGGGGTGGGGAGGGATGCTGCCTCCATCTGTGTGTTCGGGTGGTGCTGCCTCCTCGGGCCTGTGTTCCGGGAGAGGGGGTGTGCCCCTCCACCCAGGAAACCTGGGGAGAGGGGGCGGCTGCCTCTCCACCTGTGTGGTTCCGGGGATGCAGCCTCCCACTTGTGTGTGTTCGGGAGAGCGCCCCTCCACCCGTGTGTGTCTGGGGGTGCTGCCTCACGTGTGTCTGGGGGTAGGTGCACGTCTCCACCTGTGTGTGTTCCGGGGGTGCGGCCTCTCCACCTGTGTGTGTTCGGGGGAGGGATGCCTCTCCATCTGTGTTCCAAAAGCGCCTCCACCTGTGTGTGTGGCCTCGGGAGGGATGCGGCCCTCCATCTGTGTGTTCGGGTGGGGGTGCTGCCTCCACCTGTGTGTGTTCCGGGGGGGTGCGGCCTCCTCACTGTGTGTGTGGGGTGCGGCCCACCTGTGTGTGGCTGGGTATGGACTCTCCACCTGTGTGTGTCTGTAGGGTGCCTCCACCTGTGTGTGTTCCGGGAGGTGCGGCCTCTCCACCTGTGTGTGTTCTGTGGGTGGGGGGTGCGGCCTTTCCACCTGTGTTCTGGCTGGGCCTCCACCTGTGTGTGTTCAAAAGGGCTTTTCCACCTGTGTGTGTGTTCTGGGGTGGAAGGCCTCCACCTGTGTGTCTGGGGGTTTAAGGCTCTTTCCAATCTGTGTGTGTGTGGGGGGTGCAGCCTCCACCTGTGTGTGTTCTGGGAGGCCTCACCTGTGTGTGTGTACCGGGGTGCGGCTTCCACCCAGCGTGTTCCAGGGGGACGCGGCCTCTCCACCTGTGTGTGTTCCGGGGGGGGAGGCCTCCACCTGTGTGTGTGGTTCCAAGGGAGGAGAGGCGCAGCCCCTCTCCACTGTGCGGTTCGGGGGGTGCGGCCTTCCACCTGTGTGTGTTCCAAGGCCTCTCCACCTGTGTGTGTGTCTGGGTGCTGCCTCCACCCAAAGTGGGTTCCTCGGGGGCTGGGCGGCCTCTCCACCTGTGTGTGTGTTCCGGGGGAGGTGCGCCTCCATCTTGGTGGGGTGGGGTGGGTTCGGGGATGGAGCCTCCCACCTGTGCGTGTTCCGGGGTGCAGCCTCTCCATCTGTGTCCTTGGGGAGGGGAGGGTGCGGCCTTTCCATCTCTGTGTCCTGTGCGGCCCTTCCATCTCTGTGTCTGGGGGTTGTGGGCATTCCATCCTGTGTCTTGTCTGAGTCTTCTCTTGACAGCTGTGACCTGGAAGCCACGTCCAGGTGTGTCCAGAGTTGGTTCCTTCCAGTGGGTTCATGGTCTCGCTGACTTCAAGAATGGAGCCACGGACCTTAGCGGTGAGTGTTACGGCTCCTAAAGATGGCATGGACCCAAAGAGTGAACAGCAGCAAGATTTACTGTGAACAGCAGCGGGTTGCCACTGCTGGCTGGGAGGGGTGGAGGGGGCAGTAGGGGTGTAGGGGTGTGTGTGTGTGTGGGGGCCACGGCCCCTCTTGCATTTGTTCCTGCCCATGTCCTGCTGATTGGTCCATTTCCAGCAGGGTACTGATTGGCTCCATTTTAAAACGTCTATTAAAGGAAGCACTGATTGGTGCGTCTTTACAGAGCCCTGATTGGTGCATTTTATAAACCTCTAGCTAGCTACAGAAAAGTTCTCCAAGTCCCTACTCGACCCAGGAAGTCCAGCCGCTTCAGCTCAAGAAATCTCTTGCAGCAGAAACATGAGCATCCGCTCACGCCGGTGGCTTCCCATTTACTGTAATCCCAGCACTGGAGGCCGAGGTAAGGTAGATTACCTGAGGTCAGGAGTCCAAGACCAGCCTGGCTAACATAGTGAAACGCTTGTATCTACTTCAAAAATACAAAAAGTAGCCGGTATGGTGGTGCGCCTGTAATCCCAGTTACTCAGAGGCTGAGGCAGGAGAACTTTGAACCGGGGCTGATATTGCAGTGAGCCAAGGTCATGCCACATCAAGAATTCCAGCCTGGGCAGCTATGACTGTCCTAAAAAGGGAAAAAAGAAAAGAAAGAAAAGAAACATAAGCATCTCCTTAGAAATGGATGCAGCCCACGCATAATTGGCGATGCTGGCTTTAAAAAATCAGGTCGGGTGCTGGGTGGCTCGGGCCTGTAATCCCAGCACTTTGGGAGGCCGAGACGGGTGGATCATTTAGGTCAGGAGATCGAGACCATCCTGGCTAACACGGTGAAACCCCGCCTCTACTAAAAATACAAAAACTAGCCGGGCGCAGGGCGGGCTCTTCGTAGTCCCAGCTACTCGGGAGGCTGAGGGTGGAGAATGGCTGACTCCGGGAGGCATGAGCTGCAGTGAGCTGAGATCCGGCCACTGCACTCCAGCCTGGCTACAGAGCCGGCACTCCGGCCTCCAAAAAAAAAAAAAAAAAAAAAATCAGTAACATTCTTCATACTGTGTCTCTAACTTCCCACTTGTCAGAAGAAAAACTGAGACAGAATAAACAAACAGCTTCCAGGCGGAGATGAAGCTAGGATTGGAACGCAGGACCTACAGCCCCCAAAGAGTATAAAACAGTCCTGCTGTGAACAAAAGAGTTTCAGTGCACCGGCTCTGGAAAGGGCTAACACATCTCCTGGTAGTGTCAGCCAAAGGCCAGCGCTGCTGCCTTGTGCAGGGAGCTCATGCAGGAGCTGGAGAAGGACTTGACGCGGGCTGGGTCAGGATCTCTTCGGGGAGACAGAACGAGCAGTAAATGTGCATGTTTGCATTTTTTTGTGTTGTGCTTTCTCAAGCGGCTGACGGGCCCCGGGCGACCCCGCCACAGCCACCCTCAGTCGTTGCTCATCTCCCACCCCACACATCGCATGTTGTTTCCTCTCGCTGTGCAGCAATTCCAGGCCTGGGCTTCAGGCTTTAATGTCTTCCCTTGAGTGCTTGGGAGCCTGCCTCCAGTTTCCAGATCACAAAGCACTGAGCGATGTCAGCTCTGACCCTGAGGGGTTCCTTGGATTCCCCTGATCTTGTGCCGCCGAGCATTCTCAAAGACGCCTGTGGAGCCGGGCGTTAGCCGAGACCACCGGCTGCCTCCAGCCAGACCCGGAGCCCCAAAAGGAGTGGGCTGTGAGGTGATGCGGGAAGGGGGTGGATGCTGGGCGTGGGGTGGATGCCTGGGCTGTGGGAGGTGGATGCCGGGGTGGGGTGGATGGGGGGTGGATGTTGGGGTGGGGTGGATGTTAGTGGTGGAAGGTGGATGGTGGATGTTTGGGTTGTGGACATGGGTGGATGCCGGGTGGATGGGGTGGGGGGAAGGAGAAGGAATGGAGTATGGTCGGGGGTCGAGAGCCCTAATTTTATCAAAACAGAGCGGTTTCTCCAGGACACACTGCTCCCAGTGTTCTCTGCAATCCAATGCCAGCCCCAACCTCCCGGCCTGCGTTTCCTGCTGCAGGTTCTGTGGTCCCTGCTGGCACCAGTGATGGGTCCTGCGCCCTCTGGGGCAGCACCCTCTACCACCCCATATACCCCCAGCACCCCACACCCCCAGAGCCACTGTGCCCCTCCCTGTGGGCATCACTGCCTACCCCCACCAGGTCTACTTCCGGAGTGGTGTGGCAGGGACAACCGGGTGTGGCTCCCAAAGCCAGGAGGTCTGGGACAAGGCAGAGTGCTGTATTCTACGCCATCACCCACGTCTGAGGGGTGTCAGGACTTTATAAATCTTCCTGAAAACCGAGGGTGGAAAACAGAATACACATGGGTAACAATGACCATTCCCCACCTGACTCAGCACAGAAATGAAGACACAAGACCATCAGTGAAAAATACTCATTTCATGTGTTTAAAAATACATTCTTAGGGTTTGCCCTGCAGGGGGAGGCAGGCCGTCCACATCTCAGTCCCAATAGTGTCTCGAGGTCGTTTCCAAAATCTGTGGGTCCCTCACTGCTTCTGATGATGGCTGCTGATGCCATTTGTTGAGGAACAGGGACAGGAAGGATGGCGAGGGCCTGGCCCCAGGGCAGCCACACCAGAAGGTCGGAGAAAGGCCCACGGTGGATGCCACTCCCACCAGTGGTGACTGCCCCCCACTCCTTTTCTGAATCTATCAGCACTGTTTGGTTTTCTTCTTGTTGCTTTTAAATCCTCGAGCAGCACCCTGACCAAAGCAGATGGTAGAGGGTATTCTGGGATGGAAGAAAGTTTGTATTAGACGCTGCATTTGCCAACCAACAACCCAGGTCATAACAGCAGTCGTGTGTCTCCTTCTCATTCTCTTTCACTCTGGGAATATGCGGGATGCAGAGCCAGCCCTCCTGGGCCCTGGGGCAGCTCCCTTTCCACAGCCTGTCTGAGACCTACTTCCTGGGGGAGATCCCCGCCAGCCACCGACATACACCCACTGGGAAGAACTCAGCGGAGACGGCGGCTCCTGCCAAGTCCTCTGGGGCTGAGACTTCCTGCTACCCCACGTCTGTCCAGGGGAAACCCCTACTGCCCCAGCCCCCTGGGGCTCATCCACAGGCCAAAGTCCAGGCATCTGTAAGGGGGTGCAGGGAACGCTAAGTTCATCTTTCCACCTGTTCGGAATCTTTGATGATGTTTTTCCCCAATTGTTCACTGTTTTCCCCAAATTAATTTGAAATCGACTTTAACCCAAGACAACTACAGGTAATGCTAGGAAGGCAGACGGCACAGGTAGCGCGAGAAAAGCAGACGCCTGGGTTGTAACTGAAGCAACTGCAAGTGGGACTCTTTCCATCCCACTCAGACAGTGAGGAAAAGGGAGTGGGGCTCGGCATTCCTGCACTTCAGCGCCTCAAAAACAGAGTATGCGAGAGAAACTTAGCTATTCACAGGACCTGAAACATCTGGACTTTCTTCTCCGGCAAAATCGGAAGCCGATTTTCTTTCCCAGCGTTACCTTTCTGAATTCAGTATGAGAAGCGCAGCGGCCCAGGGTGCAACCCAGAATCCTCAGCACCGAACACACATTGAGAACGTGTTTCAGAAACAGCTTGGACACTGACCTATGACTGTAGGTCCGCCTCTCACCGGCCGGTGCAGGGGAGGCCGCCACAGGCTCGGAGCAGATTTCCATGGCCTCCCCTTCTGACCGCTCTCCACTGTCCCCTGGGACTTCCGCTGAGGCTGGGCTGCAGGGACAGAGCAGTGAGCAGCAGCCCTGCATGGCTCCTACAGCCCCCGTGTTCCCCAGAAATGAATGTGCAAGAAAGAAACTGGATTTCCTTGTAAGTAGCATATTTTCTTTTTTCTTTTTTTTTTTTTTTTGAGATGGAGTCTCGCGCTGTCACCCAGGCTGGAGTGCAGTGGCCGGATCTCAGCTCACTGCAAGCTCCGCCTCCCGGGTTCACGCCATTCTCCGGCCTCAGCCTCCCGAGTAGCTGGGACTACAGGCGCTGCCACCTCGCCCGGCTATTTTTTGTATTTCTTAGTAGAGACGGGGTTTCACCGTGTTAGCCAGGATGGTCTCGATCTCCTGACCTCATGATCCGCCCATCTCGGCCTCCCAAAGTGCTGGGATTACAGGCTTGAGCCACCGCGCCCGGCCAAGTAGCATATTTTCTATTTTGGCATAGTCTAATTTTATAGTGTGGTTTTCAGGATACTGGGAAAAGGAAAATGATTACAGCAAGGTCGTTGTTTATATAATAAAGCCTGCATTTTATAAACTTAACTGCAACGATCATACTTGTTTTGAGAATGGTATTTTTGGTGCCAACGGTGCCACAGGTCTTTTTACGAGTGTGAGAAATTTGCTCAAGTTAACCAGAGACTATAAACTAGTCTCTTCCATAATACGAATGTCTCAATCCAGCATTGTAGGGTTTTTCTCCTTAAAATGATCCCTTGGAAGGGAGACAATTACTTTATATATAAGTCTTTGTAAAAGCCTCCCATATTGCAGTGAGTTCTCCCAATTATTTTATTTTAAACAGCAAATTACTACTTGAGAAAATGTAGTCTGAAAGACTTTGATCAATACAATTTCAGATGATTATGAAGGTTCACCTAAGATAATCAGTTAAAAAAAAGAAGAAATGTAACACAATTTAAAAATTGTTCCAGCTGGATGTGGTAGCTCATACCTGTAATCTCAGCACTTTGTGAGGCTGAGGCAGGTGGATTGCTTGAGCCCAGGAGTTCACCACCAGAGTGGGCAACATAGCAAGACCCTGTCTCTACAAAAAATAGAACATTTTGCCAAGTGTGGTGATGCGTGTTGGCAGGTCCTAGCACTTTAGGAGGCTGAAGTGGGAGAATCGCTTGAGCCTGAGAAGTGGAGGTTGCAGTGAACCTAGATCACACCACTGCACTCCAGCCTGGGTGTCACAGCGAGACCCTGTCTCAAAAAAAAAAAAAAGATTGTTTTGGAAGTATTTCCCAGAGTGCGCTCTAGGCAGGAACATGTTAATAAATGGCTTTGGCATCAAGTTCATATGCGCACAACCAGGACAAAGAGAAAGCCAGGGCAGCATGATGTGTGAGCACAGCCAACTGCTGCAGGAGGTAGAGGCACAGCCCCAAGGGGTGTGAGTGCAGAGGTGCTGTGCCTGCTCATTCCCACACCCCCTCTGCTGCCTCCACCGGCACAGAGCTGGGCAGCCAGGGGCTCCCCTCCAGCCTCCCTTCAGCAGGGTGGCTGCCGGCACAACCACCTGTAGCTGTGCTGCCAGGGCTTCATGTACCCGTAGGTGGACACCCCATTAGGATAAGTCTGACAGTCTATGTGTTCTGGCTGGTTGGAAGCCTCTTCCTAAAATCAAAAACAGACACGTGCAGAGCCTGGTGGCTCCCTACCTTCTGCTTTTCTTTGGCTTATCAAACCGGAAGTCCACGGGGTACAGGTGCATCCTCACCAAGTGGTCCTTCCGGTCTCTGCTGGTCTTGAACTTCTCTGTGCAGCCTTCTACCAAGCACTGATACTGAAACGGAGACGGCATCACCTCCCTCTGACCCCTGGCCCTCCCCCACCACCATGCCCCTCTAGCAGGGCTGCCAAGGGCGGAAAGGTATCCCTGGCCTTGCCCCTGTGCACCCGAGAGCTGGGGGCAGCACTCTGAGCCCATCACCACTGGGGATGGCCTCGGCGGCTATGTAGACCTCACCCACCATGTCCTGCCTCTCAGACAGGATCTGGAAGAGCGAATCGTGCCACTCCAGGATGTGGGCGTCCAGCAGATGTCCGGAAGGGAAGGCCCGCTTGCAAAAGGAGCAAACATTTCCGTGCAGCGTGTGGTAGTGGTGCTCGTAGTCGTCCAGGGCATCGAACACCTGGCAGCAGCCGGCCACCTGGCAGGCAAACGCGGGCACCCTGCCAAGGAGACCTGCTTCAGGGGCCCTTCCTCCGGTGCGAGGAACCAAGCTGGACTTTCTGCACAGTTTCCCTTTGAGACCTCCAATAAAGCCCCCATGCATCTTTTGCGATCCCAAGCCCTCTTTTTATGAATTAAGTTTCACAAACAGACTAGGTGGTGGTGGAGTCAGCCATGCCAAATCTGGACAGGCACAGCACCTTGGTGGGGCAGCCGCACATGGAAAGGCGGCAGCGCAGCCCCAGGGACTAGGCACGAGGCAGGGAGGCGGCGCAGAAATAGCACTGGCAGGGCACTGCCCAGCCGCTTACCTGGGCTTCTCAGGCGCGTCGGCCACCTGCATGAGCACGTCCTGGAGGTAGAGGTGGCGCTGCACGTCCCCATCCTGCAGGAGAAGTGCGCCGTCGGCGGGGCCAGGTGCCTCGCCGCAGGCCTCGCCCACACCCGTGGCCCCACCCATCCCGGGATCCGGCCCCGCCCCACAGTTGTAGGCTCCACCCTCCCGGCTCGGCCCCGCCCCACAACCATTGGCTCCGCCTGCTCCAGGCTTTGGCTCCGCCCTGCAGCCTCAGGCCCCGCCCACATTCGTTCCGGCCCCTCCCCACCGCCTCAGGTATCGCCTGTCCCAGGCTCCGGCCCCGCTCCGCAGCCGTAGGCCCCGCCCACTCCCGGCTCCGGCCCCGCCCCGCAGCCGTAGGCCCAGCTGGATCCCACAACTGCCTTTTCCCAATTTTGTTCACGCACCTCGAAGAACTCGTGCTCTCGCGGGAAGCGCACCGGGCGCGCAACGAAGCGAAAGGGCGCGGCCCCAGCCGCGGGGTCCCGCTCTACAGGCAGTGGCTCCGCCACCCCGGGCCCCGCGGCGAGGCGGGCGCACAGCGCGGGGGGCAGCTGCATCACCCCGGGCGCGGGCGGGCGCAGCCTGTCGGCCACCGTCCGCCAGCCGAGCCGGAGGTGACGTCGTGCGCACTTCCGCCGCCGTGGGGGGCTGCGCGGGGGCTGCGGCTCCGGTACTGCGGTGAGTCCCGGCAGAGCGCGGGCACAGAGAGGGGTTTGGGGGACTGCCGGGCCCGGGGGACCACTAGGCGACGGAACTGGTGGGACGCGGCTCTTCCCGCGCGCTCCCTCTGGCTGCGCAGCGGTCCCCGAACTCTGGGCCGAAGCCCTTGGGGCCTGCACCGGCCAGGCCAGCGTCTTGCCCCGCGGCCCGACACTCAGCCGGGGCGGGGCGGAGCGGGCCTCCGGGTCGTCCCGGGTGTCCCCTCCCAGCCCTGGGAAGCCGGGTCGCAGGTCCCCCTCTCGCACGCTCTCTCCCGTCCGCCTTGCCCCGGCTCTCGTCTCCCGCCTGTTGGACCGCGGCAGTCCCTGGATCTTGTTCCCTCTAAACCAGTCGCAAACCGGAGCCGAAGTGGCTCCGGTTTTATTGCAACCGTTTTTAACTTAAAGCGCTTGGGTGAATTCCCGTTACTTTAGTTCAAAGGCCCTTTCCTGGTTTGTCGGGGTCCTGTCGACGTCTCCGGTCCCCGCAGCTCCCGTGAAACCCACGACCTGTGCTAGGTGCCCAGGGTGTGTGGGTGAAGGCGTCACAGGAGAGCGCGGCAGCCTAGTAGGAGAGACAGACGTCAGACTAAAGAGTCATCTAATTAAAATGGTGATTGACAACACGGGGGAAGCAGTGGAGGCTTCAGATCTACTGCAGAGCATGTTCCCGGTGGTGGATAGAGGCTGTAGCTTCTCGTTCTGTCATCCAGGCTGGAGTGCAGTGGTGCGATCGTAGCTCATAGATCGCTGCGGCCTCAAAACTCTTGGGCTCAAGTGGCCCTCCTCCCTCAAGCTTCCAAAGAGCTGGGACTGCAAGCGTGAGCCACCATGCCTGCCCCTGTACTTTTTCCGTGTTTAGGTACACGAATACCTCTGTGTTACAGTTATGTAGTGTTCAGCACAGCCACCTGCTGCGCAGGTTTGTGGCCCACAAGCAGGAGGCTCCACTAGGTGGCTTAGGTGCATCGTAGGCCTTACACCATCTAGGTCTGCCAGTGACTGATGATTGCTCAGAAGGAAATCATGTAACCATACGTTTCACTTTTTTCTTTTGGAGATAGAGTCTCTGTCGCCCAGGCTGGAGTGCAGTGGCACGATCTGGGCTCACTGCAACCTCTGCCTCCTGGGTTCAAGCGATTCTCGTACCCCAGCTTCCCAAGTAGCTGGGATTACAAGTGTGCGCCAGCAGGCCTGGCTAATTTTTGTATTTTTGTTAGAGACTGGTTTTCACCATGTTGGCCAGGCATTTGTCAGAACGCTGAGTGATGCCTGACTGTACTTTCTGTCTCTGTGAAAGCCTTTGGGCTCTTGGCATTTTCCACAAGTTGTAAAATAATTTTTCACACCAATTTGTACAATTAGCTTTGAGCTCTCAACAGAGGCTCTTGTTCACGCCTCTCTGTGTTTTAATCACTTACTCACTGGGAGTGTGTGCCCCGCTTGTCTGTGGTGGAGTGTGGCATGCGTGCCTGGCTTCCTCAGCTCGCGTCCTTGTAGGGTCCGGCCCCACAGGGTCAGTGGGTTTTTCTCCCCGTGTGCGGAGATGAGAGGTTGTAGAAATAAAGACAGAAGACAAAGAGATCAAAGAAAACATTAGCCACCTAGGGACCCCGCCACCGAGATCGTTGAGACCAGTAGTATTCCTGAACGCCACACTGTGCTGATGTTTATTGATATGTCGTAAGGCAGGGTAAGGAGGTGAGCCATCTCCAATGATAGGTAAGGTCACTGGGTCACGGGTCCACTGGACAGGGGCCCTTCGCGGGCGGTGCCAGCACAGAGAGAGAGAGACAGCTTATGCCATTATTTCTGAATATCAGAGATTTTTAGTACTTTCACTAATTTTGGTACTATAAAATAATTTTTCACTATTTTGGTAATATAAAAGGCAGAGCCAGGTGCACAGGATGAAGCATGAAAATGGACTAGGAGCGTGACCACTGAAGCACAGCATCACAGGGAGACCGTTAGGCCTCTGGATAACTGCGGGCGGGCCTGGCTGATGTCAGACCCTCCACAAAGAGGTGGAGGAGTAGAGTCTTCTCTGAACTCCCCCCAGGACAGGGAGACTCCCTTTCCTGGTCTGCTAAGTAGTGGGTGTTTTTCCTTAGCACCGACGCTACCGCTAGACCCCAGTCCGCTTGGAAACAGGCATCTTCCCAGATGCTGGCATTACCAGTGGAGCAAAGAGCCCTCTAGTGGCCCTGCCCAGGCATCACAGAGGCTCACACTGTCTTCTGGTCACTTCTCAGCGTGCCCCTTCAGCTCCGTCTCTGTATGGCCTGGTTTTTCCTAGGTTATGATTGTAGAGCGAGGATTATTATAATATTGGAATGAAGAGTAATTGCTACGAACTAATGATTAATGATATTTATATGTAATCATGTTTATGATATACATCTAGTATAACTTGTTGTTTAATGTATTTTAGTATACTGGAATAGCTCGTGCCCTCGGTCTCTTGCCTTGGTACCTGGATGGCTTGCTGCCCTCACGTCCCTGCGTAGCTCACAGCCTCTGTGAAAAGGACTTCAGTCCCGCCCAGTCACAGACGCTGGGCCTGCCCGTTTGTGTGATTAATAGTAAGAATTCAGGAGCATCAAGAAGACCAAGTAAGCGGCCGAAGCTAAACAGTTCCTCAGAGCTCGAGAGGGACACGTTCTGGTGGGACAGCTGTCTGGATGATTAACGTCCCTGGCCCTGGCCCTCTAAGTACCGAGAGCAACCTCCGTGACCGTGACACCCCAGAGTTGCCCCAGGACTTTTCCAGAGGTCTCCTGAAGGGGGGGAACTCTGTGCGGGCGCAGGCTGCCCTTTTGGAGGACGGGTCCGCACATTCAGGGAGAGCAGCAGGCTCCTCACAGGGTGAACACTCATGACGTGCGGGCATCTGTGCTTCTATTTCTAGAAGAGATGGGAAGTTTCCTGAAGGTAGTTTTAATTTTTTTATTATTATTATTTTCTTTGAGACAGAGTCTTGCTCTGTTACCCAGGCTGGAGTGCAGTGGCGCGATCTCGGCTCACTGCAAGGTCTGCCTCCCGGGTTCATGCCATTCTCCTGCCTCAGCCTCCCCGGTAACTGGGACTACAGGTGCCCGCCACCACGCCCGGCTATTTTTTTTTTTGTATTTTTAGTAGAGACGGGGTTTCACCGTGTTAGCCAGGATGGTCTCGATCTCCTGACCTCGTGATCTGCCCACCTTGGCCTCCCAAAGTGCTGGGATGACAGGCGGGAGCCACCATGCCCGGGAGGTAGTTTTTCAGTAAATACTCAGATGGTTTTCCTCAGAGGTAGCTTTCTCTCCCGACTTGTGTCTGGTGGGGGACTGCTTTGTTTTGGTGGCAGATGGTTTTCTTGCCACCTAGCATGACCAAAGTGTGTCCCAGTCCAGCAGCTACAGGGCAACCTGCAGTCCTCGGGGAGCCCAGTAGAATGTGGGTGAAACAGGCTCCCCTTGGATTTGAAGAGGCCTCTGGCCGGAAAGTTTTGGGCTGTCCTTCTGCTTCGCAAGTAGTTTGCAGGGCCTCATCCAGGGCTCCCGTGACTTAGAAAAGCAACTGGTAGTTTAAGATATTGTCAATGATTGGGACCCAATTTTCCTTTTGCAAACTTAACCATTTCTCAGGTAACTGAGTTAATACCTCCAGGTAGTAACAGTGGCCGCGTGTTTGTTTCTGCTTTCCTGGTAACAACACTGTAAGAACTTACCACGTATGGGCCCTTTTGTGCTTTTTCAGGATGATTTCACTTCTCTCCACCACAGGTCTAGGCAGGACCTAGGGCTTCCCCTTTTCAGAAGAAGCTTGGAGAGGACACGTCCTTTTTCAGGTTCCTACAGCCTGGAAGTGGCCATGTCAGTGTCCGGACTGCGTGGGGCTCCGTGGCGCGTGCCCTGCCTTGTGCTTGAACTGTAGTTACCATGAGTGCCTCCTGAGTCAAAAGCATGTATGTGAGCAACTTGGGCACCATGGCTGCTTGTCGCTCTCCTTCCATTTTCGGAGATACCCTGCCTGTGACCAGTATTTGATGTTCGTCTACGGATACGCCCTTCTGTCACACAGGATTAGAATCTCGGTGTCGAGTCCCACGCTAATAGTCACTAGTGAATTAGCATATTGTGGGAGTGCGTGCCAAGTCTGTACTCGATGTTTTGTTGAACTCATCCTTGTCTTCCTGAAGCTGTCACAGAGTGGTTGCTTACCTTTTTTGGGTCATAGAGCCTTTGAGAATTTGTCGAAGGGCCATCTGCTCAGAAAATTCACAAATTATTTTGCCCATAACTTTCAAGGGCTTGTCTGTTATTGATTATTCATGGATACCAGATTAGGAACCCTTGTGTAGATGAATTGAAATGTTTGTGAAGCATGTAAAATTTGCTTATGTTTGTTTTTTAATCTATAGCCAGTTGCCTTGCCTATGTGTGTTTTTTGTTTTGTTTTGTTTTGTTTTTTTGTTGAGACAGGGTCTCCCTCTGTCGCCCAGGCTGGAGTGGCTCAAGTGATCCTTCCACCTCAGCCTCCCGAGTAGCTGAGACGACAGGCATATGCTACCATGCCCAGTTAGTTTTTGTATTTGTTGTAGAGACAGAGTCTCACTGTGTTGCCCAGGCTGTCTTGACTCCCGGCCTTGAGCAACTCACCTGACTCAGCCTCCCGAAATGCCAGGATTTCAGGCAGCAGCCCCCACACACAGCCATGTGTTTGTCTTGATGGCCTTGTGGCAGAACTCTCAGTGACCAGCCACTGCTGGGAAAGTCGGGGTGGCGCTCACCCTGCCCCCTGACCCCACGCAGTGTTCTGCTGCCCACTTGGGTGTGTCTGTGACGGCTTCGATCTCGTATGTGTTACGTGTCTCCTGGTGAGACCCTGGGGCAGCTGGAGCTGCAGTGGAACCTCACCTGGCTCAAACGTGTAGGGAACGTGTAGAAATCTTACCAGAGCATCTCTGTCGGTAGCCACGCTTGGGCAAGAAAAGGAGATGTCACGGGTACCCGAGTGAAGAAGGAATGCAGAGCTGGCCAAGTGAATGGAGCTGCGGCCGAGCACCCCAGGGTCTGAGAACCAGGGTGGGCCTCTCGGGTGGAAGCTGGGATTTTGTTGTGTGTGCCGGGAGCTGGTACAGTGTCAATGGCTTGGGCCTGTGCAGAGCTCCCTGTGTAGACTCCACAAGCACTGCCTCCCATCTGCACATCTGGGACCAGAAAGCTCCGCCCACCAGCCGAGGCGAGCAGCAGAGCATCTCTGCTGGCCCAGACCTGTGTGTGCAGGGAGGTGCAGGAGAAAGGGAACCCGGGTCTCAGGCCCCATTCGTGCTGCCCACGGGGATGGCTCCCAGAGCTGTGGAGGCCGCCTGGAAGCTGGAGGCAGGTGAATCCCAGGCCCATGCAGAGGACCCTCTAGAGGCTGCTGGGGTGTCAGGGGAGGGGCCCCAGGCCGGTTGATAACTTGGTTTGTCAAAGGCCTGACATTGGCCAGCCTTAAGGGTTAAAAAAATTTTGTTTTAATCCCAGCACTTTGGGAGGCTGAGGCGGGCGGATCACAAGGTCAGGAGATGGAGACCATCCTGGCTAACACAGTGAAACCCCATCTCTACTAAAAATACCAAAAATTAGCCGGGCGTGGTGGCAGCACCTGTAGTCCCAGCTACTCAGGAGGCTGAGGCAGGAGAATGGGGTGAACCTGGGAGGCGGAGCTTGCAGTGAGCCGAGATCGTGCCACTGCACTCCAGCCTGGGCCACAGAGCGAGACTCCGTCTCAAAAGAAAAAAAAAATTTTTTTTGTTTTATTTCTACAGTTTAAATTTTATGAATAGCTGCCCTCTTACCTTTAGAACATATTGTGATGTTGGTGCCTCAGAGCTAAAACCATGAGTGAATTTCGGATTCACCATGATGTCAATGAACTGCTTAGCCTGCTGCGTGTCCACGGAGGAGACGGGGCTGAGGTCTACATTGACCTGCTTCAAAAGAACAGGACCCCGTACGTCACTACCACTGTCTCTGCTCACAGTGCCAAGGTGAGCACTGCCCTTGGGGTAGCTCTGTGCAGAGCGAGCATTGTTCTGGGGTCAGGATGGTGCGGGGTGAACCCACCCCTGGGTCCAGGTGCAGGGTGAGCGCCGTCCCTGGGTCAGGGTGTAGGGTGAGCCCACCCCTGGGTCTGGGTATAGAGTGAGCACCACCCCTGGTGCAGGATGGTGCAGGGTAAGCCCACCCCTGGGTCAGGGTGCATAATGAGCACCGCCCCGGTGCAGGCTGCAGGGTGAGCGCCACCTCTGGTGCAGGACTGTGCAGGCTGCAGGGTGAGCGCCGCCCCGGGGTCAGGGTGTAGGGTGAGCGCCGCCCCGGGGTCAGGACGGCGCAGGGTGAGCGCCGCCCCGGGGTCAGGATGGTGCAGTGCAGGGTGAGCGCCACACCTGGTGCAGAGCTGTGTGCCGTGCAAGGTGAAGGGTGAGTGCCCATTCCTGGGTGGCCTCAGTGGTACCGGCAACCATGGCAGACAGTACTTGGGCTGTGTGTGTTCAGCTCTCATTCTGCTGACTCCCCCCAGCAGCTCCTGTGGTTCACCCCACTGTGCAGATGAGTAACGGAGGCCCCAGGAGAAAGCGGGGCCTAGAACCCTCCCTCTTCCCCACTCTGTCCGCTGCAGCTGTGAGGAGGGAGAGTCCTGACATGCATTCCTGTGGTCTTAACCATGTTGAAATCCCTTTAAGATATTTCTTTATTCAAATTATATGTAATTCAGAATTACAGATTTTCAGTAAAAAATGATTTTGAATTTGAAGTCTATTTTTAAAAACACATTATGAAGCTTCAGTTATTTAAACAGGTTAACAATGGTATAAGGATAATTAGGCAAATTAGCCGAGTGGAATAGAGAGTTTAGGGACACCCATGTTATAGTTCATTCTGAGGGAAGCATCGTAAATCACTGAGTAAAACATAAATCCTGCCGGGCACAGTGGCTCACGCCTGTAATCCCAGCCCTTTGGGAGGCCGAGGCGGGTGGATCACCTGAGATTGGGGATTCGAGACCAGCCTGGCCAACATGGAGAAACCCCATCACTACTAAAAATACAAAAATTAGCAGGGCGTGGTGGTGCGTGCCTGTCATGCAGCTACTCGGGAGGCTGAGGCAGGAGAATCACTTGAACCAGGGAGGCGGAGGTTGTGGTGAGCCTAGATTGCGCCATTGCACTCCAGCCTGGGCAACGAGCAAAACTCTGTCAAAAAAAATAGTGTAACCCCTAGGCTTGCACATAATAATAAATTCCAGAGGGAATACAGTGAAATGTATACAATGAATACATAAACTACTGGGAGGAAATGCCAGTCGCTACTTCCAGTACAAACCTGAAGAAGCATAAAAGGGCCGGGCACGGGGGCTCACGGCTGTAACGCAGGCACTTTGGGAGGCCGCGGCAGGTGGATGGCTTGAGCCTGGGAGTTTGAGACCAGGCTGGGCAACATGGTGAAATCCTGTCTCTACAAAAAATTAAAATAATACGAAGAAGCACAAAAGGAAAGAAACCATTATGGGAAATACGGATAAGGTTTGTTTTGTTTTGTTTTGAGGTAGAGTCTCTGTCACCCAGGCTGGAATGCAGGTGGCATGATCTAGCCTTATGCAGTCTCAGCCTCCCAGGCTGAAGTGATCCTCCCATCTCAGCTTCCTGAGTAGTGACCACAGGCGAGTGCCACCACACCTTGCTATGTTTGAATCTTTTTGTAGAAATGGGGTTTTGTTATTTTGGCCCGGCTGCTCTTGAACTCCTGGACTCAAACAATCTACCAGCGTTGGCCTCCCAAAGTGCTGGGATTACAGGTGTGAGCCACTGCCTAGCTCAAAATATGGATAAGTTTAACACAACATGGAGATGGGTTTTCTTAGTTTATTTCGGAGGGATGATTATTTAGCCTACCCAATTTAACTGTATTGGCTTATTGTGCATAATTTTCTTAACAGTTTTTGTTTTTTTTTTTTACAGTGCTTTATTAATTATTGTCATTAAATCACTCATGTTTGTGCTTTTGAGGTTAAAATTGCAGAGTTTTCTCGTACTCCAGAAGACTTTCTAAAGAAATATGATGAACTGAAATCTAAAAATGCGAGGAACCTTGACCCGCTGGTGTACCTGTTGTCAAAGCTCACGGAAGACAAAGAGGTAGGTGCCCATGCCGCATGCCACGCCGCGCCCGTGCAGCCCGTGTTGGGAGTGAGGTCGCGTCTCCTGCTCTCTCCGCGCCACCTTCCTGTCAGCTCTCCCTCCCTCACACCAGTAACGCTTCTAGACCGTGTAGGACACTTTTGGTGAATCAGAATGAAAGATTACCCATGTTGGGTGTAAACATGAGAAGCAGCCTCTGGGGCACTTTGACCTTCTCCCATGATGGATGTAAACATGAGAAGCAGCTTCTGGGGCACTTTGAGCTCCCGTGTGTGTCGCGCTCAGCTCCTGCCTGTTGCATGCGTCGTTTTGCTATTAACAGGGGTGCCTGTCAGGGTGGGGGGCCGTCCTGGTGGTGTCGCCCCTACTCTCCCACTGTGGCCAAAGAGGTGCTGGCCCAGCATGAACACACAGTTTTACATGTTTTCAGACTCTGCTGTACTTACAACAGAATGCAAAAGAAAGAGCTGAGCTTGCAGCCGCTGCTGCAGGCAGCAGTACCACCAGCGTCAACGTCCCTGCTGCAGCCTCCAAGATCTCCATGCAGGAGCTTGAGGAGCTGAGGAAGCAGCTTGGCAGTGTGGCCACAGGCTCCACGCTACAGCAGGTACTATGTGCATGGCTGTCCACAGGCTCCACGCTGTAGCAGGTACTGCGTCCGTGGCTGTCCACAGGCTCTTCACTGCAGCAGGTACTGCATCCATGGCTGTCCACAGGTGCCCATGCTGTAGCAGGTACTGTGTCCATGGCAGTCCACAGGCACCCACGCTGCAGCAGGTACTGCATGCATGGCCATCCACGGGCTCCACACTGCAGCAGGTACTGCGTCCGTGGCTGTCCACAGGCACCATACTCAGTGCTGTGCCGGACCCCTGCTGCAAGGGCATGTCTCTCTGTCATTTATTAAAAATGAATCCCGGCCGGGCGCGGTGGCTCAAGCCTGTAATCCCAGCACTTTGGGAGGCCGAGGCGCGCGGATCACGAGGTCAGGAGATCGAGACCATCCTGGCGAACACGGTGAAACCCCATCTCTACTAAAAAATACAAAAAACTAGCCGGGCGAGGTGGCGGGCGCCTGTAGTCCCAGCTACTTGCGAGGCTGAGGCAGGAGAATGGCGTGAACCCGGGAGGCGGAGCTTGCAGTGAGCTGAGATCCGGCCACTGCACTCCAGCCTGGGCGACAGAGCAAGACTCCGTCTCAAAAAAAAAAAAAAAAGAATCCCAATTTAGAGAGGTCAAGGCTTAACGCTTGAGCATGACCTAGCTCTATATGTTTATTTTTGTTTTTAAAACCAAGAATTCTGAACCACAAGAATCAATAGCAACAAGGTTCTGATGCACATGGGAGTTGTGCTGCCAGGTGGCCACGTGACTCTGAGCCTACCCAATCCTGACTCCCCATTTCCCTCCTCTAATTTTTGACAGTTTCGAGGGAATGCTTTCAGATTGTTATAATTTTTATTATTCCTTCCGTATTTGGTACTTGTTCTTGGTTTTGATTTTATGTCCTACCCTGGTCTTTTGATGTAAGTCATCTCCCAGTCTCTCGCCTTGGAGCTGCCACGTTCCTGCCTTTGTGACCTTAAAGCTCCCTTTGGAGCTGTGTCCCTGAGGCGTCCTGGCCTTGTGGTGCATGTTGAGTACAGCGGCTCCCGAGGGCCTGGCCGGTTTTTGCTGGGCACGTTCTGTGCTGGACATGGTGCTAGGCCTCTGTTCACGTCTCCCTCAGCCCTGGCGCCGCGCTCTGTGTGGCACGTAAGGAGACTGGGTCGTGCTGCCATGTGCAGAGACAGTTTGCACTTGCCCTGTGCCTGACCAGCCCTGAGTGGGAGTCAGTGCTTCCGAAAGCTGGGCCAGCCCAGGCCGACCTGTCAGCTTCCGGCGGCCACTGGCACAGGAGGGCAGGCGCTCTGACCACATGTCAGGAGCCAGCCTGTCGCGCTGGGGCCGTTCTCCAGCAGGGTAAGGACGCAAGTCTGTTGCTAACACCTGTCTTCACCCAGCAAGTGGTGTTCAGACCTAGTCACTGCCAGGAAGAAGCAATTCAGCTTGTTCATGGGGCACCCCCCTCTGAAACAGCGGCTCTGTGCCAAGGTCCCCCGTCTCCTGTGGTTCCCACTGCTGGTGCCCATGGTTTCCCAGGGGGCCCTTGCTGGACCTGGACTCCTGAGAGGAGGGGCTGGGGCTCCCCATCTGCCCTGTTCTCCCCAGCCCCTCGTGTGGCAGGGATATCGAGCAGCATTTCATTTCTATGTGGCTGACTCTTTGTGGGTGCTAAATTGACTAATCATCTTTGCTGTAGATGTTAGTTTCTACAGGTGTCTTGAGTGTTTGCACTAAAGTGTATCTTTCTGGTTTTGTTTTTAAAAATGTCCTTGCTAGTCTCTGGAACTTAAAAGAAAGATGCTTCGAGACAAGCAGAACAAAAAAAATTCAGGCCAGCACCTCCCTGTCTTCCCAGCGTGGGTGTATGAGAGACCTGCCCTGATCGGGGATTTCCTGATTGGTGCTGGCATCAGCACAGACACCGCTTTGCCGATAGGTACGTGATGCGTTTATTTCCGGGCTCTGCCGATAGGTACGTGATGGGTTTATTTCTGGCCCCTGGGCAGGACACTCTGAGGCCCAGCCCTCCCCTGGGCCTGCCCTTCCTCAGGTTGTGAGGCTCGATGCTGACTGGCCGCTGCCTCCATATTCCCATCCCAGGGTGGCAGCAGAAAGTGGCTCCCCTGGGTCCTTGAGGGTTCTTCTCCCATCCCTCCTGCCAGAGCTGTGGGGCAGCCTACAGCAGGCCCCTCCCCAGCTGGCATCCTGGTGCCCTGGTGCAGACCTGCAGGCACCAGAATTGTGTGCAGCACTTACTTCTGAACAGCGGTTCATAACTCCCATAGATTCTGTTCTCAGAGGCCTCTTAAAGTAGTGCTCGTGTAAACAAGATGCAAGTGAGACCGCACAAAGACGCGGGTGAGACCACACAGTCATTTCAAGGCATGTTGTTGGGGACCCGGGATGTGTTCATCTGTCACAATTCATGGGTACATTTTTATCTATTTTTAATTCTTTTGAGATGGAATCTCACTCTGTCGCCCAGGCTGGAGAGCAGTGGCGCAATCTCAGCTCACTGCAACCTCCACCTCCCAGGTTCAAGCAATTCTCCTGCCTCAGCCTCCCAAGTAGCTGGGACTGCAGGTGCCACCACGTCCGGCTAATTTTTGTATTTTTAGTAGAGGTGGGGTTTTGCCATGTTGGCCAGACTGGTCATGAACTCCTGACCTCTGGTGATCTGGTGACCTTGGCCTCCCAAAGTGTGGGATTGCAGGCGTGAGCCACCACACCTAGTCAAGTACATTTTTAGATTGAAAAATGAGATTTCACAAACTTAAGGACAGAGATACCTGCTTGTCTTGCCTCTGTCCATTAGTCCAAACTCAAGAGGCAGCGTGGAACGCGATCTGCTTTCCCACTGCTCGCGCAGCTCTGCGGTGTAGGCACCAAGAGGCCAACCCTTGCCTTTGCCAGAAACCCTGGAGAACGGTGACATGAAATCCACCTGTTTTCCTCATTCCCAACAAACAGGACTCTGCTGTAAGTTAACGAAAAGTGTAGAAAACAGTCTACTTTGGCCGGGCGTGGTGGCTCACACCTGTAATCCCAGCGCTTAGGGAGGGTGAGGTGGGTGGATCACCTGAGCCCAGGAATTCGAGACCAGCCTGGGCAACATGACAAGACTAGTCTCTACAAAAAGTATAAAAATGGGCCGGGCGCGGTGGCTCAAGCCTGTAATCCCAGCACTTTGGGAGGCCGAGACGGGCGGATCACGAGGTCAGGAGATCGAGACCATCTTGGCTAACACAGTGAAACCCCGTCTCTACTAAAAAATACAAAAAACTAGCCAGGCGAGGTGGCGGTCGCCTGTAGTCCCAGCTACTCGGGAGGCTGAGGCAGGAGAATTGCGTAAACCCGGGAGGCGGAGCTTGCAGTGAGCTGAGATCCGGCCACTGCACTCCAGCCTGGGCGACACAGTGAGACTCCGTCTCCAAAAAAAAAAAAAAAAAAGTATAAAAATTAGCCGAGTGTGGTAGCGGGCACCTGTAGTCCCAGCTCCTCAGGAGGCTGAGGTGGGAGATCACTTGAGCCTGGAAGGTCGAGGCTGCAGTGAGCTGTGATCATGCCACTGCACTCCAGCTTGGGCAGCAGAGTAAGACCCTGTTTCAAAAAAAAAGAAAACAGTCTGCTTTGTGCAGTGTGTTTTCAGTAATAATCCAACTGTGAAGACTTGGGGAGAGAGAGCCGCTCCCTTAGCGGGTATTTAGCGGGCAGCCGGGGCAGCAGTGGGCATCTGAGAGCTCCTGATGATGCCCAGAGAGGCTTCAGAGAAGGACGCGCGGGTCCCTGGTGCCCGAGATCCCGGCAGTGGAGCACAGCGGAGCCAGCTTTCTGGAGCAGGAAGCACCAAGGGGGGTGTTCAGGCTTTCCCCCCATGTTTCCCCATCCAGGGAAGGGGCTGTGTCCAATAACGCTGGGCGCCACGGGCAGCTCTGAGCATGGCGGTGATTGGAAGCAAGTGTGTGGGACTCGGCTGTCAACCCTGCAGCCGGCTCTCAGGTCAGGGTGCGGGTGCCCTTGGCACACTCAGCACCTAGGGAAGGGGCGGCCTCACCCCACCTCCCTCCCACGGCCACAGGTCCCAGGGGTGCCACCGGCATCGAGCCTGCCTCGCCTCCCTTTGTCCGCACTGTCCCCGCCCCCTCGTGCCGCCTGTGCAGACTCGAGAATGGAGCTCACCGTGGTGTTCGTGCAGGGCCTGTCCAGCCCTTACCCCACGATTTGACCAGTGCCACACCACGGGACCTTGCATGACCTGGGGCCAGCGTCCTCTGGAAAACACCCCTGGAGTGGTGTGTGATGAGGACACGTGCCTTGGAAAGCATCAGGACCTTGTGAGCACGAGGCGGCTGCCAGCCCTCCACGTTCCCGCCGTGCCTCTCCACAGTGTGGGCGTCCACTTGGCCAGCGCCGCCGCGGCAGTGCCCTGCCTCTCGTCGCTGCTGTGCAGCGTGCAAAGCTGTTTGCCTACCCGCGTCCTGCCTTTTCCTCACACCGGCACGGAGGAGCCACGTGTTCAGTGGTCGTTCGGACTTGGTGATTCACAGACGACGACGCAGGCGTTGAGAAGACACCAAGGATGTTGAATATTGGGGAGGTGAAGCAACTGACTTCTTTTTTTCTTGAGACAGGGTCTCACTTCGTTGCCTTGGCTGGAGTGCAGTGGCGTGATCTCAGCTCACTGCAGCCTCGACCTCCCAAGCTCAGGTGATTCTCCCACCTCAGCCTGCCGAGTAGCTGGGACTGCAGGCGTGCACCATCACACGCAGCTAATTTCTGTATTTTTAGTAGAGACGGGGATTTGTCATGTTGCCCAGGCTGGTTTGAACTGGAGTCAAGCGATCTGTCCACCTTGGCCTCCTAAAGTGATGGGATTACAGGTGTGAGCCGCCGTGCCCGGCCTTGAGGTCCCTCCACAGTCAGGCGGCCGGATCCACACTAACCCCCACCCCACTGTACCCCCGCCCCACCGTGAGGCTTCTCCCCACACGGGCATTGGCCAAGGCTTCGTGGCTGTGGGTGAATGAGGCCAACATGGTGGAAAGTAAGTGGTGCAGAGTCAGAGGCAGTTCCTGGAAGATGCACTTGCTGTTCTCGAAACCCCAAGCCACACCTACTGCTTTAGGAATGGCAGACCTCGGGGTCTCGGTTTTATTGGTCATCCTGAGAAAGCCACTGGAGTAATAGACAGAAATGGAACTTGAAGTTGAAAAGTGTAGATCTGCCAGCCTGGGCAACACGGCCAGACCCCACCTCTACAAAAAATTTAAAAATTAGCCGGGAATGGTGGCATGCGCCTGTGTTCCCAGCTCTGAGGGAGGCTTAAGAGGCAGGATCGCTTGAGCCTGGGTGCTCAAGGCTGCAGTGAACTGAGATTGCACCACGGCACTCCAGCCTGGGTGACAGAGCAAGATTTGTCTCAAAAAGGAAAAAAAAACAAGGACAATGTGGATCTGCATCGTGATTGAGGCTTTTGCCGAAGGGCTTGCATTGGTGACAGATTGCAGCTGCGCTCAGAGTCTTGAGGCCTGCAGTACAGGACACTTCCCAGCAGACGTGTGAGGCCGACAGTGATTTTGTAAACTGGAAGCGTGTTGTTTGGAGCCTTCCTGAGCTGCTAGGGCCTGGTTTGAGTGTGGTCTGGCTGGCACGGGGCCCTGTCAGGCCCACATGGGGACAGTTTCAACATCGTGCTTTCCTCTGGTGCTCCTCCCGGCCCCCCAGGCAGGGCCCGCCTGAGGCTCTGGACTGAGAACTTGGTCCTGGGACGTGAGGGGTTTGGTGGGTGACGGCCTGTGGCTGTCCTCATGAGGAAACTTAGCTGTATGTCCTGCAGCCGTCTCATGCTGTGTGGATAGAAATTATCAGTGTTTCTTAACGTATAAATGATAACTTTTTGAAGACAAGGTTTTTTGTACCAGAGTAACCCAGACTTACCAAGTTGTACTTACGAATGTTGAAAGTGCTGCTTCTGCTGGAGTTGCCTTTTCAACTCCTAACTTCATCTTTTCAAATGTCAGCCATTATCTGAGCATCGCAGAGCCCAGTGTGGTGAGACCTTGACACAAGCCCCTGCGCCTCCCAGGCCGGCTGCGTCCTGTGGTGGCCGGAACTCAGCCTGTGGCTGCCCAGTGGGGTCAGTCAAAGCCAAGTGCAGTGGCTGACCTTTTATACCCATAAACAAAGAAGACGAGCAAGAGTGAGACTGACCCGCGGAGGAGGCACGTGGCTGTGGGGGCGTGGGAGTGGGGGCCGTGGAGCCACAGCGCTGTCTGTGCCTGCAGGCACGCTGCCCCTGGCCTCGCAGGAGTCGGCCGTGGTGGAGGACCTGCTGTACGTGCTGGTGGGCGTGGACGGGAGGTACGTCACAGCTCAGCCCCTGGCTGGGAGGCAGAGCCGGACCTTCCTCGTGGACCCCAACCTGGACCTGTCCATCAGGGAGCTGGTGAACAGGATCCTCCCGGTGGCTGCCAGCTACTCCACCGTGACCAGGTGGGCACCGGGTGCGGTCGCTGGGGGCGTGCCCGGTTGTGGGGGAGGGGTTGGGTCCCGTCCTGATGACCATGGGGACAGTGCCAGACTCAGTTTTGGAGGGTCTGTGAGTCACCGTCCAGGGTCCTGACTCATCTCCTCCTAGGGGCAAAAGTTCCCCTCTGGGATGTGGGGTTCGAGTGAGTCATGTGCTTCCTGTTTGGGATGAGACTTAGAATGTCAGACGTTGGATGTGCCTGCAGCTTGCCTTTTTGAGGAAGTCTGACAGCTTTTCTCATAGGTTCATTGAAGAGAAGTCTTCCTTCGAGTACGGGCAGGTGAACCACGCCCTGGCGGCCGCCATGCGCACTCTGGTGAAGGAGCACCTGATCCTGGTGTCACAGCTGGAGCAGCTGCACAGGCAGGGCCTCCTTTCGTTGCAGAAGCTCTGGTTCTACATCCAGCCGGCCATGCGCACCATGGACATCCTGGCCTCCCTCGGTGCGTGCCCGCCCGGGGGGCATGGGGCAGTGGGTGGCAGGTGTCTCAACACAGCACCCGGTGTGAGGAGAGACCGCAGGGGCTGTGGAGCAGCCGCCCAGGGCAGGTGCGTGCGGCCAAAGCCCCTGTTGCTCCATGTGTTATTAACTTGCAAGAGGAAAGCCCTGGAGGCTCTCACTGGTCAGCTTAAATCAGCAGCTACAGCCATACAGTTCATTCGTATCCCAGAGAAGCAGCAGCACGTCCCAGTAAGAAGGCTGGAGAAGCATGTGGGGCCCCAGCAGTGTTGTTGCTAGGCTAGGCGTGCACTTCCTTCTCGGCAGTGAGCCTTTCTTTCTCCCCGCAGCCACCTCGGTGGACAAAGGCGAGTGTCTTGGGGGGTCCACACTGAGCCTGCTCCATGACAGGAGCTTCAGCTACACAGGGGACAGCCAGGCGCAGGAACTCTGCCTGTACCTGACCAAGGCGGCCAGCGCTCCCTACTTTGAGGTTCTGGAGAAGTGGATCTACAGGGGCATCATCCACGACCCGTACAGGTAGGGCTCCTGGGACACGGAGGACGCGTGCCGCCCTGTCCCGTACAGGTAGGGCTCCCCGGGGACACACAGGACGCGTGCTGCCCTCTCCTGTACAGGTAGGGCTCCCGGGACACGGAGGATGCATGCTGCCCTGTCCCGTACAGGTAGGGCTCCCCGGGGACACACAGGACGCGTGCTGCCCTCTCCTGTACAGGTAGGGCTCCCCGGGGACACACAGGACGCGTGCTGCCCTCTCCAGGGGGCTCTGGCCTTGCTTTGCTTGTGGTCTCAGGAAAGCACACACCAGACAGGTGTCCACTTGCTGCTGCCCATGCAGCCCAGGACAGGAATGGCCCAGCTGCTTATGGCCTTATTCTTTTGTGTGCAGGACATTAAATTGTCTCCAGCTAGGTCCTTCAGCCTCTTTGGTGCATGGATTTCCTGATCTGGTGGGGTCTGTCGGCTTCTCTTCGGCGAGATATATTTAAATGCATAAATATATGTTAGTTCCCAAAGCATTGTATTAATGTCTATCATGTCGACATACCATTGTTGAAATATTTTCAGAAGATGCATGTGTGATGTGGACATATTATGTCTTCCCTAACGGACCAAATACAATGTGGTACAATGGGCACCTTTAAACAAAGCACCTTCGCACCCGAAGCAGATGATGTTTGAGGTTGTTCACATGACAACGTGGAGATGTCTGGTTTCTGTCCGTGTTGGCCCCACGCACCCCACACGAGCATCATTTTGTTGCCCGGGTTCATCATGGAAGGAAATGCTAAATTCCAAAAAGAGGCAGGTGCAGATAAAGACAAATCAGTTTCCCACCTAGCTCTGCGGACCCTGCATTCTCCCTGAGCCCAGGTTAAATGCTCCGTTCCAGAGTGAGGTTTGTAGGTTTGTTTGATTTTCTTTTTTTTCTTTTTCTTTTTTTTTTTTGAGACAGTCTCGCTCCATTGCCAGGCTGGAGTGCGGTGGCGTGATCTTGGCTCACTGCAACCTCCACCTCCCAGGTTCAAGTGATTCCCCTGCCTCAACCTCCCAAGTCACTGGGACTACAGCCGCATACCACCTCGCCCGGCTGCTTTTTTGTATTTTGGTAGAGACGGGGTTTCACTGTGTTGGCCAGGATGGTCTTGATCTCTTGGCTTTGTGATCCACCCACCACAGCCTCCCAAAGTGCTGGGGTTACAGGTGTGAGCCACCGCGCTCGGCCCCTAGGTTTGTTTTAGCCCACAGTTGAGAAATAACTGGTAGGTTAGGCTTGGCCCTTGTGGAACGTTACTTGGAAGTGTGCTGGCCTCCGTTAAGGTCCCTCCACGCTACCGGCCTGGAGAAGTGTGTCGTCTGCCTCACAGGCGCCCTTGCTTTGCCTGTGACCGAAGCACTCCCTGTGGTTTTAGTGAGTTTATGGTCGAGGAGCACGAGCTGCGGAAGGAGAGGATCCAGGAGGATTACAATGACAAGTACTGGGACCAGCGGTACACCATCGTCCAGCAGCAGATCCCTTCCTTCCTGCAGAAGGTGGCGGACAAGATCCTCAGCACAGGTGCAGTGCACACAGCGGGGACCTGGCCCGGGGCCGCAGCACAGCTCTGCCTGGAGAGTCTCCTGCAGCCCAGGCCCTCCCACGGGAGCCTGCGCCTCACCCTGTGGGTGTCCTGAGCCTGGGTGTCTGTGAATGTGGGGCCGAGGTCAGGACCGGCCCATGAGCTGGGCTGCAGCGCTGAGTTAGGCCGTGAGATGGTCTCTGTTGCCAGGTTTCATCAGGTTTCCATCGCCAGGACTTTGTTTTGTCCCTGACCCTAGGAGGCTCTCTCACGGGTGCCTTCCCTATTTCTCATTTCTGATTTCTAAAACTCCATTAGCATGACAGGAAAAACCGTCAAAGACACGCGCCTGCTGGCCAGCAGTGTTTTCAGTCTCTGACCACACAGGTTAGGGCCTGACCTAGACCCGGGGCAGCGGTGCGGGGTTGGACTCGGCACATCGGGGCCGTCACGAAAGGGTTGGGAAGCGGTTAGCCATCTGGTTCTCATAATGCCTTTTCGAAATTATTTCTGTGCCCTTGGTTAGAAAATTCCAGATGTGCAGAGCCACAGCAAAGCCCTGACGCCACCCGCTCAGTCTGTAGCAGCTGACCATGATTTACCAGGAGGGAGCAAGGGTGTGGAGCCGCCTCATGCAGCCCAGTTTCCAGTCCACTGCCTCCTGTGTAGACGAAGACAGCTAGGGCCTGAGATCGACCATGTGGAGAATAAAACTTTTAATTTCTATCCGTTTTCAGGAAAATATCTAAATGTGGTCCGAGAGTGTGGCCATGACGTCACCTGCCCGGTGGCTAAAGAGATCATCTACACGTTAAAAGAGCGGGCGTACGTGGAGCAGATCGAGAAGGCATTTAACTATGCCAGCAAGGTGCTGCTGGACTTCCTGATGGAGGAGAAGGAACTGGTGGCACACCTCAGGTGATTCCCTGCTCTGTCCCTGTGCGGGCGCTCGCCTCCCTCAAACCGGAGCCTGTGGGACGTGGGGCTGAGATCGCTGGGTTTCTTCTGGCAGCTCTGCCTTGTCTTTTTGAAAGTGGGCACTGCCAGATGGTCTCTAGCTCAAGGACCTGGCACGCACAGTCGGTGGTGTAGGCCCCAGGTCACCTTGTCCAGGGGCCCCAGCTCCCTTCCTTGCCCAGGGCCCACCAGCCCCTTCTCGGCTCTTCCTGCCACAGCCTACATGGTGGTCGCACAGCCCCTGCCCGAGAGCCCAGCGCTTAGCCCGTTGTGGTGTGTTTTAGCATGATGGCTGTGGCAGGCACCTGCGGGTGGGACGTGCTCACGCCTGCTCCCTGGCTGTGGCGGGCACCTGCGGGTGGGACATGCTCACTCTGCTCCCTGGCTGTGGCGGGCACCTGCGGGTGGGACGTGCTCACGCCTGCTCCCTGGCGCAGGTCCATCAAGCGCTACTTCCTCATGGACCAGGGCGACTTCTTCGTGCACTTCATGGACCTGGCGGAGGAGGAGCTCCGGAAGCCGGTGGAGGACATCACGCCCCCCCGCCTGGAGGCGCTGCTGGAGCTGGCCCTGCGCATGAGCACGGCCAACACTGACCCCTACAAGGACGACCTCAAGGTGGGCGGGGGCGCCGGGGGCTGCCACCTCAGGCAGGGGCCTCGGAGGGGCTGGGAGGAGAGCGCAGCAGAGGCCAGCCCTGTCCCCCACTCCCCGCCCGGGTGGGGCAGCCGCGGGGTCTGTTTCCTTCACTCTCGGCTATGGGGGCTGCTTGCCGGGATCGGGGGTCTTCGCACCTGTGCTCACGAGGGGCGCAGGTCTCGGGTTTTCCCACAGTGCCCTTGTCAGCCTGGGTGTCAGGTTGTGCTGGCCTTGTGGAATGAGTGTGGACCTGTCCCTCCACCTGCTTTTTGAAAGGGTTTCAGGAGTGGTGTTCTTTTTGTTTTTGTCTTTCTGTTGTTGTTGTTTTTTGTTTTTTTTTTTTGAGACAGAGTTTCGCTCTTGTCACCCAGGCTGGAGTGCAGTGGCGCGATCTCAGCTCACTGTAACCTCCGCCTCCCGGGTTCAAGCGATGCTCCTGCCTCAGCCCCACGAGTAGCTGGGATTACAGGTGTGCACCACCATGCCCGGCTAGTTTTTGTATTTTTAGTAGAGAAGGGGTTTCGGCCGGGGGTGGTGGCTCACGCCTGTAATCCCAGCACTTTGGGAGGCCGAGACCAGCGGATCACAAGGTCAGGAGATTGACACCATCCTGGCTAACACGGTGAATGGCGTGAACCCGGGGGACAGAGCTTGCAGTGAGCTGAGATCGCGCCACTGCACTCCAGCCTGGGCGACAGAGTGAGACTCCGTCTCAAAAAAAAAAGGGGGGGTTTCACCATGTTTCCCAGGCTGGTCTTGAACTCCTGACCTCAGGTGATCCACTCACTTTGGCCTCCCAAAGTGCTGGGATTACAGGCGTCAGCCACCATGCCTAGCCGTTTGTTTTTTGGTTTTTTTTTTCTGTTTGTTAATTTTTGTTTTTGATAGAGACGGGGGTCTCACTATGTTGCCCAGGCTGGTTGAACCCCTGGGCTCAAGTGATCATTCCACCTTTGCCTCCCCAGGAGTGTGTGGATTCTTGGATGTTTGACAGGGTTTGCCTGGGAGCCCTTGGGCCCTGGCCTTGTCTTTGTTGGAGGCTTTTGAGGCGGACTTGGCCCCTTGCTGGCCACAGGTCTGCTCAGTCCCTTTCCTCTTGGTCAGCTGTCCGTCTTGCATCTCGTCTGGTGCACAGTTCATGGAATTCTAGTATCAGCTTTTTATTTCTGTGAGGCTGGTAGTTATATCCCTTCTTTTTCTGATTTTAGTAATTTGAATGTTCTTTCATCTTTTAGCTGATGTAGCTGGGAATTTGTCGATTTCATTGAGCTTTTCAAAGAACCAACTCTTGGGTTTTTTGACTGTTTTTCTGTTTTCTCTGTTCTGTCATCTTTGTTACTCTTTCTATCTGCTACTTAGGGGCTTAGTGTGGTCTTTTTTCTAGTTTCTTAATTTGCAAAGTTAGTTTACAGTTGTAAACATCCCTCTGCGCGCGGCCTTCGCTGATCCCCCAGCGCTGTCATTTCTGTTTGGCTGGAGGTGTTCCTGATTCCCTCTGATTTCTTGTTGGAGCCGTGGGTGGTTTATGTTTAACTTTCACATTTGTGAATTTTCTGGTTTTCCTTCTGTTACTTGTTTCTAACTTTATCTCTTTGTGGTTAGAGAACAGACTGTGTGGTTTCAGTTTTGTGAAATGTATTGATTTGTGTAGTGGCCCCACATCTATCCTGGAGAGTGTTCCGTGTGCACGGGAGAACGCGCCCTCGGTTCCGTGCGCGCGGGAGGAGGAGGCGCCCTGGGTTCCGCGCGCGCGGGAGGAGGAGGCCCCCTTGGTTCCGTGCGCGCGGGAGGAGGACGTGCCTTCGGCCTCTGTTGGGTGGTCTGCAGTTGGGGTCCTGAGGCCCTGTCTTACCTCACTGATCTTCTGTTGGGCGGTTCTCTCCATGATTAGAAGTAGGGCACCGAGTCTCCCTGTCACTGAAGAGCTGTTTTTCTCCTTGTCGTTCTATTCTTGCTTCAGATATTTTGGGGTCTCTTGTTGGGAGCAGGAATGTTAATTGTTGGGTCAAACTATATGGCCCTTGTACAACTAGGCTGACCTTGCTGGACTTCAGTCCCAGGACGCTGGGCCACACAGCTGGGGGCTGCTGTCTGCACACCTGCGAAAGCCCCGTCTCGTCTGCTCCATGGATAAGTGACATCAGGGGTTCATTTCTGCGTTCCTGACGGTCGGCGATTTCGTCTGTTTCTTCTTGCTTTATTCTCTACCCTTCATTTTCTGTCCTGTCGTTGTGTGATGGTTTTGTAGGAACTCTGTCAGGTAGTTGGAACTTAGTAAGTACTTGAATGATTAACGTGAGGACAGTATTACTTGTCCATAATAACTAGTATATCCCTCATCAAATATGCTTTATTTTTCAACCTGGGCCTGGTGCTTATCATGTACTAAGGTTTCCGTCCTAAGGAATCACCTTTCTTTCACCATCCCAAGCGTTTTTCCCTTACACCATCCACAGCAACAGTGGGTATTTACAAAGTACTTCATCTGAATTTCTCTTGTTTTGTTTTGATAGGAAGTGGTTCAGTTTTGAATTTGATTTATCAGTAGACATTTGGGTTTTCGAAAAGCCTCTGAGGTTTAGAATCGGAATGTAGGGAACCTTATGTCAGCACTGGGTCTGTGAGTGTGGATGGTGTCGGGATGGGACTTCGCGTTTTTTCCTTAAAACAGGATGCTTTGTTTCATTTCCTTCCCTCCAAGATCGACCTGATGCCCCATGACCTCATCACTCAGCTCTTGCGTGTTCTGGCCATCGAGACCAAGCAGGAGAAGGCGATGGCCCACGCCGACCCCACAGAGCTGACGCTGAGCGGCCTGGAGGCCTTCTCTTTCGACTACATCGTCAAGTGGCCCCTTTCACTCATCATCAACAGGTGCGGGTCGGCCACTCAGGCATTCGCTAGGTCTTCACTCAGGTTTGGCAGAAGCGAGAACTGTGCCACCCAGTGGCCACCTCGTCCCACAGAGGACCCAAGGCGGCTGTCCCCGGCCTTCAGTGTCCGGGGGATTCATGGGTTGTCCGGGGGCCACCGTGCAGACTGTGGAGCACAGACGCCATGTGCACGACGCCACCTGTCACGGAGGCCCGCCTGAGGTGCCACTGCCTCTCTTGCAGGAAGGCCCTCACTCGCTACCAGATGCTCTTCAGGCACATGTTCTACTGCAAGCACGTGGAGCGGCAGCTCTGCAGCGTCTGGATCAGCAACAAAACCGCCAAGCAGCACTCTCTGCACTCCGCCCAGTGGTGCGTTCCTCCTCTGTCCCCCGTGTGCCCTCCTGGTAGACTGCTCTGCTTTCTAGGCTTCTGGAAACGTCATCTGGAAGCGCACGTTTATAGCTTTAGATCCATAATGCTTCATTTTCCTGTCTTGGGGCTGCGCGGCGCTGCCGTCCACCCCTCAGGGAATGCTGGCTCTGTCCCTCAGCCCTCTCTGGAGCCTTGTGGTGACTGCATGGGCATGGAGACCACCCAGGTCAGTGTGCAGGACATAAGCTCCTCCCGAGAGCAGGCAGCCACATCTTGCTGGAACCAGAGGTGCTTTGCTGCTGGTCTGTGGCTCTAGGGTGTTGGAAAAAGGGGTCAATGGCAGAGCTGCTTAAGAATTTGTCCAGTCGGGTGCGGTGGCTCCTGCCTGTAATCTCAGCACTTTGGGAAGCTGAGGTGGGAGGATTGCTTGAGCCCACGAGTTTGAGACCAGCCTGGACAATGTAATGAGAGCTCATCTCTTAAAAAAAAAAAAAAAAAGGAAAATTGTTTTAATGAGCTGGGAATGCCTGTAGTTCCGGCGACTCAGGAGGCTAAGGTGGGAGGATTGCTTGAGCCCAGGAAGTCAAGGCTGCAGTGAGCCAAGATCCAGCCACTGCACTGCAGCCTGGGCGACAGCAAGACCCTGTCTTTCAAAAAAAAAAAATTAGATGAAAAAGACGTCATCTCAGTCATGAAGCACAAATGTGCATCTGCTGTGTGGCACCTTCCTGGTGTGGGCTCCTGGGGCTCCAAGGAGTCTGTCCACCAAGGAGCCTGCATCCCAGTCTCCACTGTCCAGCTGGCTGGGGGTGTCCCTGTGGGGCACAGGTTGGTAGACAGTGACAGCTTGTGCTGGGCAGACACAGGAGCAGCGGCCATGTCTGATGGACTGGGAGGGGCACCTGTTTTGCAGAGGAAACAGCCACGTCCACTGGGTGCCGTCAGGGCCACGTCCTCCATGGCTGTCCTCCGTCCTCCGTGTCACTCAGGTTTGCCGGGGCTTTCACTTTGCGGCAGCGAATGCTCAACTTCGTCCAGAATATTCAGTACTACATGATGTTCGAAGTGATGGAACCGACCTGGCATATCCTGGAGAAAAACCTGAAATCTGTGAGTTTTAGCTCCATAGAGCGTAACAATTGAAAGCCAGTTTCCTTTCACATAATTAATGTGAGGGAGACAGGGAGGGCAGACGCAGGGGGAGGGGAGAGGCAGGGGTTCCCCCCGGGGCGGAGCTGTCCCAGCATTGCTGGCCACACAGGGGACCCCTTGCTGCCTGCCATCATCTGGGGACTCTGAGCCGTCATTGCCCCTAGGGTCATCCCTTCCACACGGCGCATCTGAGGCTGAGGGGCCTGAAGGCAGAATCTGTTGTTACCAAATTCTAAAAGCAGCCGCAGCCTCCCTTCCTGTCTTCTGCCTTAAGAACTGAAACCCCTTCGGGGCGTGCCTATCATTTTTTTAGTGGTATTTGGAAGTTTTCCCCTAAAAGCCCAAGGCCCATTTAAGAGGTGGAAATGCGTGAACAGGAATGCGCAAAGCCCAAACTGAGCACGTGCGCACACGAAGCCCGTCTGTCGGCCACGTCTTTCTGAGAAGGGGCTTGGTCTGTTCCCCAAAGGCCTCCAACATCGATGACGTCCTTGGCCACCACACGGGCTTCCTGGACACCTGCCTGAAGGACTGCATGCTCACCAACCCCGAGCTGCTGAAGGTCTTTTCCAAGCTCATGTCTGTGTGCGTCATGTTCACCAACTGCATGCAGGTGCGTGGGCGCGGGCGGCACCGTTGGGTGGGCAGACCGTATCCCGACCGCGGCCGCACGCAGCCTGCTCACCTTTTCCTGCCCTTGTGTGGGTGGAGGAGCCGCTGGGATCTGAGTGTTTCCAGAACTCCCAGTCTTCCTGGCCGGGTGGTTCCCTCCTGGAGCCCCTGCCCTGGCAGCGTGAGCAGGGCTGTGTTCCTTCGAACCATCCCTCAGCCTCCGTGGTGCTGGTCTCTGTCTGGGGCCTTTGTTCATGGCCCTTGTGCGCTCTTTTCCTCAGCACTTGAGTTATTTGGTTCCGTTAAGGACCTGTGGGCACTAGTCACAAGCAGCTGCCCAGTGGCGATGGCGCAGAACCTGAGCGTCTAGCAGCAGAAGGGGCACCTGGGGCCACGCTAGGGCTCCAGGGGTCTGGGGATCAGGCTCTCCAGGCAGTGCCATGGGGAGGGTCCGGAGGAGGGCACGGGCGCTTTCAGCTATTGCTGACATGTGAGAGCCATCTCAGGGTCCCAAATAGGGAAACACAAAAAACACTGCTCTTAGGAAAATTAGTTGGTCTCTGTGAAGGCAGACCTGGGAATTCTGTCGGCACAGCTGAAGTCATTTCCCCTGCAGCCTCAGGGATGCTCGTGCGTTCCTGCAGCCGCGGGGATGCTCGTGCGTTCCTGCAGCCGCGGGGATGCTCGTGCGTTCCTGCAGCCGCAGGCTACAACAGAGATGCGGCGGGTGATGTACCTGCAGGAGTTGTTTTTTCTGCAAAGCGTCGTGGTTGTAACTAACAGAAGCATTTCCTTGCGACTCTCCACCCACTAGAAATTTACACAGAGCATGAAATTGGACAGCGAGCTGGGCGGGCAGATGCTGGAGCAAGGCGCCGTCCCGGGGCTGCCCACAGGGGCCGAGGAGCGGGCCCGGAAGGAGCTCACCAGGAAGGTGCGTGGCCTCCAGGGTTGGCCAGAGAGAGACGCTTCCTCCCGCCTGGGGCAGCGGCCTGAGCATCCTGACACAGGGAGAACAAACCTCCCCCGCTTTTTTTTCCCGTCTCCCCTCGGATTGAAGAAAAGACTTAAAAGTTGCTTCTAAGCACAAGCACAAGAGCCTCTCACAACCTTCTCAGCTCGCTGGTTCCCACCTCAGCCAGTCGGACTCGAGGGCGCCCCCACAGATCTTCAGAGCAAGCACTGTGCAGGGCACCCTGGTGAGGACAGGGGCCACAGCCGCTGTCCCTGCTGAGCGCCGGTCCTGAGTCAGAACCATCAGGCTCTCAGCAGGCACGGACAGGCCGCATGTCCTCGGAGGCATGGCCCTGCAGCACCAGCTCTGGAGTGGCATGAGGGGGTGGGTAGTCCCGTGTTCACACGCTGGAGTGGAGCTGCAGAGAGGAGTTGGGTTTGGGGGCCTGTGGGGGCCGGAAGTGAGGGACACTGAGAGGCGCCCCGACCTCCTTGCTGAGAAGCTGCTGGGAAAGCTGGTGCTTTGCTTGTAGATCTGACCCCAAAGGAGAGCTCGAGGTACAGTCTTGTGGGGTCTGATCCTTGACCACCTCATCCCACGAGGCCTGGAGTGTTTCTCTGAGTGCTGGGTTTTCAGGAACGTTTTTTGACGTCCTTTTTACCTTGAATCCCATGAAAACATCGTGGAACTCATGTTTTCTATTCAAGAAAAGAGGAAGGGAAAGGACATCGGCCTGCTGGGAACAGCGTGGAGCCAGGAAGGCCCGTGGTGGGGGTAGGCATGGCTCACGTGCCCCGGCTTTCTTTCCAGCACCTGGCCGAGCACGCGGACGCTGCGCAGCTGGTGTCTGGCTTCGAGGCCACCATCAACAAGTTTGACAAGAACTTCTCAGCCCACCTGCTGGACCTCCTGGCTCGGCTAAGCATCTACAGCACCAGTGACTGTGAGCACGGCATGGCCAGCGTCATCTCCAGGTGGGTGGCCGCCTGCCCCGGCCCAGCGCCTCCCCCAGCCCAGCCCAGTGCCTGCCCCTGCCCAGAGCCTGCTCCAGTCCAGCGCCTGCCGGCCCAGCGCCTCCCCCACCCCAACACTTGCCCCAGCCCAGCGCCTGCCCCAGCTCAGCACGTGTCCCTGCATCCAGGCCCCATCTCCCCTGCACCCTCCCCTGGTCCACCTGGTGGAGCCTCCTTCAGAAGGTGGGGCAGGTCTGTGTCCTGGTGCTAGTGCTGGTCATGTGCCACTCCCTGAAGTCAGGCTAGCCCGGCTCTCCCTGGGGTGTGACATTCTGTGCAGCTGGGCTGCCCCGTTGGCACCCTGCGGCTGTGTGTGTCCTGTGGGGCTGGTCAGGCCTGGGTCAGCTTCCCTCATGCTGCACTGAACGCCTAGCCTGGGGAAAGGTGCCCAGCCCTCGGGGGCAGGGAGGGGAAAGGTGGCCAAGCTGCCGGCCTGGAAGAGGTGCTGACCGGGAGTTGGGGGTGCTGTCCTTGGGGGTGCTGTCCTTGGGTGGGGGCTGTCCTTGGGAAAGTGCCTATTTGTGCTTTTGGACCACACTGTGCCCTGTACCCCCAACAAACGTCCTGATTTCCTGAGCAGGGGTTTCTGAGGCCACCCTGCATTGAGAACTACTGCTTGGTTCTCCAAGCCCCTGACACCTCAGGCCCCATTGCCGGGCCCTGCTGAGGTGACGGGAGCCCCAACTTTCTGGGGCCAGGAGAGAAGAAACCTGTGTTTGTGCCTTTGACCAGGACTGCACAGGACTGAAGACCCTTCTGTGGAAACATTAGTTAGGTGTCTCACCCTCACCCCTGCAGGGCCTCCTATGGTCTCTGTAGCTGAGCACTTCCCCATGGTAGGAGCAGGGCTGCCCAGCATGCACCCACAGAAGGGGTGCGCGCCCCAGCTCCACTGTCCTCCCTCACAGGCTTGACTTCAACGGCTTCTACACGGAGCGCCTGGAGCGCCTGTCTGCAGAGAGGAGCCAGAAGGCTGCTCCCCAAGTGCCTGTCCCGCGAGGGCCCCCGGCTCCTGCACCCAGGGTCGCAGTCACCGCACAGTGAGCCTTGGCTGCAACAGGAAGGAAGGGTGTGGGGTCAGCAGCAACTGGTGCAAATGGGTCCAGAATTTTCAAATCAAAATGCTCTGTGTTCTCTGTCTTTGCAGTTTAAATATAAAGCAGGCATGATTGACTTACCTCATTTTGTTTCTCAAGGCGCTGGGTTTCATTTTATAGAAGCTGCCCAGACAGGGTGGGTGTCTCCCTGGATTTGCTAGTCTGTTTGCTTTTTAAAATTACACTATCACCTTTTTGGGTGTTTTTGACCTCAAAGTGGAAATACATGGTGTTTAAGCAAGAAGCAAGCAAAGATGCATGCGGGGTGAGATCCAGGCCTGGTGTCCACATCCTTCCAGGTGAGCTGGGGCCAGGCTCCCTGAGGTCGGTCGGAACCGGGAAGAGTCTCTGAAAATGGCCAGGGAATCCCCGAAACCCGCCAGGCGTTGGGTTTGCTTCAGTCCCAGAGGCAGCCCCGTTCCTTCTCCTGAGGACTCACCCACCTGCATGCCCCTCCTCCTGCTGATGCTCCAACTGGTCTGGAGCAGGAGGCCACGGCAGGGCCCTCAGGCACCTGGGAGCCCACACCTCCCCCTCCGTGGGACGTACCCACTGAAGAGTGGCCACGGGGCAGGCTCTGCTCCTGGCTGGCACCCCTGCCCCACCCTATCCGGTGCCGCCTTGTCACGTAGAAGTTACTCAGCAGATTGACGCCCTACCCAGTCCCCCTCGGGCAATCGTCTGCCCTCTGTCTTCCCACCTTCTCCAGGGCTACAGTGGGCAGCACAGCCATCCCCGGTGTGACAGGGCCCTGGGAGCCTCAGGGCTGCCCTGGCCAGGTTGGTCTGCTCTGGCTATGTTCTGGCCAGGCTGCCCCTTCCTGCCGACCTGCATGTGTGTTGTCACCGTTCAGCTCTCAGCACCTCGGCCCCCTTGGGCAGCGAGGAAGGGCCCTGGAGGCGAGGTTGGGAGGAACGATAGCTGGAACAGTTTCCTGTGGGGAACAAGGGTGTGGGCAGCTCTCGCCCGGGGCTGCCTCACTGAGAACACCACAGAACGGGGGTGTGGGGGTGTCCAACTCTCGAGCCACAAACTGCTTCCTCTCGTCTGCAGCCTGTGCAGGTCTGGCCTGTGAGTAAACACATTTGTCAGCAACCCGAGTTGTCACAGTCTTAGTGTTGGGCAAATGCTGGGCCCGTGAGCAGAGGATCCTGCTAGCTTTCCTGCCTGGCCGCAAGGCCCAGAAACCCCTGGTCTTGTCTCCTGGGCTCTGGGAAACCCTGGGCCTTGAGAAGTGGGGTTTGCAGGTGGTGACAGGAGGAGAGGAGAGAAACCTCCAGGGCTGTGGAGTCCAGGCTCCCAGACCCCCCGGCGCCTGCTGGAGATGAGTGAGCTATGTTCTGTGGGATTGGGTGGGACTTCCTCAGCGTGGGAGGAGCCCATTCTGGCCCGAGCTGTGTTTTTAAGAATAAATCCCTGGGAGCTCAGCATCGGCAGGGGCCTTGCTGTGCCTGCGATGTGGCCAGCGTGCCGCCTTTGCACTTTTGCTGTTGAGTGACTTGCACCACGGGGTCAGGGAAGGGCAGTGTGATTGCTGGCTAGGCATCGTTCTGTAATACAGGGTCGCCTGCATGAGCTCAGGCACAGGCCAGCATCCCCAGCCCTACCTGGGAGCCTCATGACATTCTCGGCAGCCTGGGGGGCCTTGTCCTGTGCCACACAGGCAAGCGGGGACACCCCCAGGCAGCAGAAGTCACCTGCAGCCCAGCGTCAGCCGCTGCTTTCTTGCTTTTCATGCCATTCACACTGGGGTAAGAATGGCTTCGAGACAAAATGTGACAGCATCACTCAGGCCAGCTTAGATCCTCAGGGTTCCCTGTCTTCCCAGGATAACGTCCAAGGCCCCGGCCTCTTGCCACTGCCCCTTGACCTCTGTCCTCTGCCCTAGGCCCGTGCAGGTCCCTGACTCGCCCTGCCCTGGGGCCCTCTCTCCAGGCAGGACTCCCAGCCCCTTGCTGGCCCTGCCCTGCCTCTCCCCAGGGAGGCCCTGAGGCCCTCCCCCAATATGTTCGGTCAAGCAGTGTCCCGTGTGGTCGGCCGAGCTGCCGTTCCTGCCACTACCACTGTTCCCACCCAAGGAGGGAGGCCTGGCTGTGAAAGTCCCAGGGAGGGGTCCGGGGTGGACTGTCTGGGGAGCCATGGTGTCGGCCTGAACCTGCACTCGGCCTGAAGCTGAGCCCACCACGGGGATGTGGCTACCAAGGGCAAGCACGCTTGGCCGCAGGCCTGGAGAAGCTGGAGCCAGACCACGGTGGGCTGCTGCAGGCTTTGGTCCATGTCGACCAGCGTCAGCTGCTGTCTGGGGATCTTAGGCTGGGGACGGCCCCTGCACCTGACATCACCTGGGCTGGGACCCCCACCTGGGGCTCCCCTTCTGCACTTGGACACCTGGGGGCCCATCGGGTCCACGCCTGTCCCACTCCAGCCTGTGCCTGTCCCACTCCAGTGAGGCCTCAGCCTGGTGGAGGGGGTGCAGGCTTGCGGGGAGCAGAGCTTCCCACAGGGCTGACCCTATGCACACAAAGCCATGACTGCCCCTGCCTGGGGCTTTCTGTTCCCCAGGAAGTCGGAGCCCCCCTCTCCTGAAACCGCCAGGCCCTCACAAGTCCCTTCCCCTCCAGGATCTGTCTGGCACCACCTCCTTCCCGCCGCCGGGTCCGCCTCTCAGGCCGCCTCTCGGGGTGCTGGCCGGACTTGGGACAGGCTGTGCCTCAGTTTCCTCACCTGTGCAAGGGAGGATGTTGGATTGTTGGGGGAGGAGGTTGGATTGTTGGGGGAGGGGGAAGCGGACCCCGCCCCCAGGTGCCGCCCGCCCCGCCCCTCCCGCCGGCCGAGGGGCCCATTGGCTGCGGGGCGCCGGGGCGGGGCGCGGCGCGCGGAAAGGAGCCTCGGGCTGGGAGCGCAGGAACCAGACCGAGTCCCACGGGGCTGTCACCTCCGCCTCCGCGCCCCGACCCGGTCATGCGCGACCTCGGGCTCTGGCTGCTGTGCGCGATGGCGCTGCCTGGTGAGTGGCTCCAGGAAGCCGTCCCGGGCGCGGCGCGGGGCAGGGTGGTTCTTCCCGCAGGAGGCGACGCGGGCCCCGAACCCCTGGTCTGCTCGCACCAGGCACCCTGCCCCGCTTCGGGCTGGTTCCTGGGAGCCAGGCGTCGGGTGCACAGTGGTCTCTGGGTGGATACACCTGGGCCGGGGAGGCCGGGGAGGCCGGGGAGGTCGGAGAGAACCTTCAAAGGTGAACTGTGAGAGGGAAGCCCCGCCTCTGAGCTTGTTAGTGGGGTCGGGGCCAGGCCAGGCAGGACGGCTTCACCTGCTGCGGGAGGCGCCCTGGGTTCCTGGGATTCGCCTGTGGGGCTGCCCACCCCCACTATTTGGCCAGGGAGGGAAGGGAGGGCAGAGGAGCTGGGGCCTGGAGGGCAAGGGTGTGGGCCTGAGGGGACCCGTCTCCTGCCTGGGGGAGGACCGGGGGCTGCTGACCCTGGATCCCGCCCCTGCTTCTGGAGTGACTTGGGCTGGGGTGTGTGAGGGAGCTTCAGGCTGGAGGCCGGGATGCTTTTCCGCCAGTTTCCTGGGCAGATGGGGCCGGCTGCTCCCTCCCCTGCTGCCTCTGCAGGTTAGAATGCCGTCATGGAGACACGTCCATTAGGGTCCTGGGGTTGGTGGTCTCCGAAACTCTGCCCATTGCATGCTGGGTCCCTGCCCTCTGCTCTTGGAAACCAGGGAGTTTCCAGTACTTGGGAGGTGAACAGCCTCCGGGAGGCCCTTCCTGCTCCCCAGTTAGGGACAACCAGATGATCAGATGAATGGAGGAGGAGATGGAAACGGTCGGCCGCTGGGGGCCTCCTCCCATCTGAGACAGCCTGGAGGCCTGTGGAGTCGCTGGCACCCGCAGGGTCTCCGAGCACCGTGTGTGGGTGCTGCAGGACACAGGCCCACCGGCCCTGCCTGGGGGACTCCTGGGGTCTTTTAGGCACAGAACCCTCACTTGAGTCTTTGTTTCTGAGCTATCTGGCAATTTCCCCAGGGGAGGGTCAAGACCAGGAAGGGGCAGAATCTGAGGGCCCAGGACTCTGGGAAGGAAACCCCTTTCCCCCCAACCCGCTTGCTGCTGACACTCCCTCCCGCAGCGATCGTCCCCAGCCGGCCCTGGGCCCGCGTGGAGCGGTATGAGGTGGTGCTGCCGCGGCGTCTGCCAGGACCCCGAGTCCGCCGAGCTCTGCCCTCCCACGTGGTGAGTCTAAGCTGGTCTGGGGGGTTCCTGACTGGCCCCTGAGCCCGTTTCTATGAAAGGAGCTTTAGCCTACGGGAAGTGGTGAGACCAGGTGGACATCTGGGGCCACCCTGTTCAGCTCCAGTCGCCTGGGGCCCATCTCCATTCCTCCCTCCAGCGCTGCCTGGGGGCTCAGGGCCTCACGGTTCCTTCAGGAACTCTATGCGCCCCCAGAAGGGAGCAGCGGTAGGTTGTGCTGGCCCCGGGCCCCTCCCCAGTTTCACTTGGCAAGGCTGATAAGCCAAATTCCTCTTTGAGAAGTGACGCTGGCTCACCGCAGAGTTGACACACCTTCCTGTGTGTGTGTGGGACCTGGCAGGGGTTCCCCGGGGCTAGGAACTGAGAGTGGCCCCCCTCCCCCACCGGGGCTGCCCAAGGGTGATTCCTGAAACCTGGGTGGGTGGGTGTGCACACGTGTGCACTGCATGCACGCGTGTGCGTGTTTCCAGGGAGGGTGGCCCCGGCCCCAGCCCTGTCCTTCCTTCAGCATCCTGGGAACCTACCACCGACCTGCCCACTGCTCTGGGCTCTCATCACAGCTAAGGCTGTCCCAGGGCTCAGCAGGCCGCGTCCCAGCCTCCATATGGGGGCTGAAGATGCAGTAGTTGAGGAGGAGGCTCTGCAGGCACCACCAGGTCCGGCAGCTGCTGGGAGGGACGGGGCCTGGAGGCAGACAGCTGCCGCTGGAGGGGCCTGTGTGTGCCATCCCCACCGCCCACCTCCTTTGCTGCCTGGCTGAGGCTGTGTCTCCCCCACCTTGTGCTTTCTTGGGGAAGGGGCATTGTTGTTACCCATGTGTGGTCAGATGGGGAAACTGAGGCCTGGGAGGACCGAGGAGCACTGTGTCCTTCCTGTCCACCCAAGTGCTGGGCTCTGCCGGTCCCCTCCAGCACAGCCCCACCCCCACCCCCCACCTTCCACCCTCTACCCTGCCTGAGGCTGTGGACCCTCAAGGACGGAGCTTTGGCCTGGGGCTGGAGGCCGGCACCCCTTCCCCACCAGCTGAGCTTCTCTGGCCCCCAGGATTGAGGTGGGCCCAGCCCAGGCAGGCTGCTCACCCGGGACCCTTCCCTCCTCGCTCAGGGCCTGTACCCAGAGAGGGTGAGCTATGTCCTTGGGGCCACAGGGCACAACTTCACTCTGCACCTTCGGAAGAACAGGTGAGTGGGTCTCAGGTCACCCCCCTGCCTGGGCCTGGCTCCAGCACACTGGTGTCCTCGGCGTCCAGCCTCTGGGCCGGCCTCTGTACCGAGGGGCCCGAGGCAGCCACAGCACATCTTTTTCAGGGACCTGCTGGGCTCCGGCTACACGGAGACCTACACGGCTGCCAATGGGTCCGAGGTGACGGAGCAGCCGCGCGGGCAGGTGTGGGTCGGTCGAAGCAGCTGGGCGGGCAGAGATGGGTTGGGCGGCCCTCCCCGAGCCTGTGGGGCTGTGGGGGCTCAGCCTGTGGACCCCTCTCCTGCTTCCCCTGCAGGACCACTGCTTCTACCAGGGCCATGTGGAGGGGCACCCGGACTCAGCCGCCAGCCTCAGCACCTGTGCCGGCCTCAGGTGGGTGCAGCGGACGAACACCAGGGCTCCCGCGGGTGGAGAAGAAGGCCTAAGCCTGGGGCGGGGGTGGGGGGAAGGGAGGCGGGGAGGTGCCTCCTCCTCACACTCAGGCCTTTGCTGTCGCACAGAGGGGTCTGCTCGGGGCACCCTGCCAAGCCCAAGAGGCTCACCCTCCTGTACCCTGGGGCCTGAAGTCACCTGTCGGGGGCTACGGGTGGCAGGGTAGGGGGAGCCGTGGGCAACAAACTAGAGCCTCTGGTCCTTCGGGGCAGGACCAGGCCACTCTGAAGCCCACGGCACACCCGGCTCCCGCTTCCCTCAGGGGTTTCTTCCAGGTGGGCTCAGACCTGCACCTGATCGAGCCCCTGGATGAAGGTGGAGAGGGTGGGCGGCACGCCGTGTACCAGGCCGAGCACCTCCTGCAGACAGCTGGGACCTGCGGGGTCAGTGACGACAGCCTGGGCAGCCTCCTGGGGCCCCGGACGGCAGCCGTCTTCAGGCCTCAGCCCGGGGTGAGCACCGTTATCTCCCGTGTTTGGCTGGTCCTGCCAGTGTCTGCTTGCCTGACCTGTGAGTCTCCCTGGCTCCCCATGCACTGGGTGCTGCCCACCGTCTGCAGCCTGCAGCAGGCCTGGCCACACTCCCTCAGCACTGGGCAGGGGCTGGACAGTGGCCCCAGGTCCCTGAGGGAGGGTCCAGGCCCTGGGGCTGGGAAGGCTGACTGGCTTCTTGTGGCTGTTCCCAAGGGCTCTCTGCCGTCCCGAGAGACGCGCTATGTGGAGCTCTATGTGGTCGCGGACAATGCAGAGGTGCGCTGGGGGCGGGGAAGATGGGAGAGCGGCCGGCGGAGGGTGGATGGGGGGTGTGTGGGCTCCAACCTGAGGGTCTCGTGTCCCCAGTTCCAGATGCTGGGGAGCGAAGCAGCCGTGCGCCATCGGGTGCTGGAGGTGGTGAACCACGTGGACAAGGTGGGCAGCAGTCCTGGCTGCAGAGGTGCTGACTGCAGAGGTGCCGGCTGCAGAGGTGCCGGCTGCAGAAGTCCTGGCTGCAGAGGTGCCGGCTGCAGAAGTCCTGGCTGCAGAGGTGCCGGCTGCAGAGGTCCTGGCTGCAGAGGTGCCGGCTGCAGAGGTGCCGGAGCCCCTGGCGGGAGGTGGGGGAGCGTTGCCATGGGATTCGTTCCACCTGCTCTGCCTCTGCCCCGCACCTGTGCCTGGCCCCACCTCGCAGCGGGACAGGTGCAGCCTCTGCCCCCACCCTCCCTGCTGCACCTTCCGCCACCCCGCCTGACCCCCAGGACTCCACCATCTCTCCAGCTATATCAGAAACTCAACTTCCGTGTGGTCCTGGTGGGCCTGGAGATTTGGAATCGTCAGGACAGGTTCTACGTCAGCCCCGACCCCAATGTCACACTGGAGAACCTCCTGGCCTGGCAGGCACGGCGGCTGACACAGCGGCACCTGCAGGACAACGTGCAGCTCATCACGTGAGTTGGCGGAGTGGGCAGGGTGGGGAGGGCTGGGGAGGGAGGGTGGACAGGGTTGGGGTGGGAGGGAGAGCATGGCTGGGGTGGGAGGGAAGTGGGGAGGGAGCCATGTCCAGGGCATCTGTGTCACTCCCACTTTCAGGGGCGTCGACTTCACTGGGACCACCGTGGGGCTTGCCAGGGTGTCTGCCATGTGCTCCCACAGCTCAGGGGCTGTGAACCAGGTGAGGGGCTCTTGCCCAGGTTTGCCAGGCCAAGGCCAGAGCTGGCTAGGGAAGGGGAAGCCTCGGTTCAGGTCTCTGGAGCAGGCCACCTTCCCTCAGGCCAGGTTTAATGCCTGATTTTATGTTTTAAGGTGGTGTTGGCGGGAAGCTGTGCCAAGTCCTGGGCCCAGGTGGGGTGAGGGTGGCAGGTGTGGGGAGTTGGCCACATGGTTCCTGAGAGCACAGACCCTCCCACAGGACCACAGCAAGAACCCCGTGGGCGTGGCCTGCACCATGGCCCACGAGATGGGCCACAACCTGGGCATGGACCACGACGAGAACGTCCAGGGCTGCCGCTGCCGGGAACCCTCTGAGGCCGGCCGCTGCATTATGGCGGGCAGCATTGGGTGAGGCGGCTGGGCCTGGCAGAGCCAGGGTATGCTGGAGGTGCAAGGTGGGTGGGGAAGGGGCCCAGCCGCCTCCCTGACGAGTTGCTCCCCACCAGCTCCGCGTTCCCCAGGATGTTCAGTGACTGCAGCCAGGCCTACCTGGAGGGCTTTTTGGAGCGGCCACAGTCGGCCTGCCTTGCCAACGCCCCTGACCTCAGCCACCTGGTGGGCGGCCCTGTGTGCGGGAACCTGTTTGTAGAGCGTGGGGAGCAGTGCGACTGCGGCCCCCCCGAGGTGCGTCCACACCCCGCACCTGCTCCCGTCAGCATGGGGTGCCACGACCTCTGTCTCTTCAGGTCAGGGCGACCACTGCACGAACATGTGGAACTTGGGGCTCCATTGGTGTCCAAAGTGGTCACAGGGAGGGAGTGGCTGCAGGGCACCCCAGTGGTCAGGGGAGGCGGCCAGTCCGCCCTGGAGCCTGTCCCGGCCCCAGTGCAGCCTGCCAAGGCCTTTGCCGTCGCCCCAGGACTGCCGGAACCGCTGCTGCAACTCTACCACCTGCCAGCTGGCTGAGGGGGCCCAGTGTGCGCACGGTACCTGCTGCCAGGAGTGCAGGGTGAGTGCAGCCTCCCGCCGGGGACCCCCAGAGCCCATGGCTGGCAGGTGGGAGGGGACCCTGGGGCGCCAGGGACCAGGCAGCTTGCATGGGCCTGTCCCCACGGTGAGCTCTTCTCTGCTGGGCCAGGTGAAGCCAGCTGGTGAGCCGTGCCGTCCCAAGAAGGACACATGTGACCTCGAGGAGTTCTGTGACGGCCGGCACCCTGAGTGCCCAGAAGACGCCTTCCAGGAGAACGGCACGCCCTGCTTCGGGGGCTACTGCTACAACGGGACCTGCCCCACACTGACCCAGCAGTGCCAGGCCTTCTGGGGGCCAGGTGAAGTAGGCACAGAGCTGACCTGGCAGGGTGGCTGCAGGCTTTGCCAGGGCTAACCCGCTCCTGGTCCCGCAGGTGGGCGGGCTGCCGAGGAGTCCTGCTTCTCCTATGACATCCTACCAGGCTGCAAGACCAGCTGGTACAGGTGAGCTTCTGAGACCAGATTCCCCTGGGCCCAGGACATGTGATGTTCCCACAGCAGGCTCAGCCCCAGAAGGTCCTCCACAAAGGAGTCCTGTTCCCATGAGGGTCTGCCCTGGGCCCGTGGACCCAGGCTCAAGCACACTGTGTTGTGGGAGGGAGGTGGGTCACTGTGGCCCCCCAGCATGGGCCTGGGCAAGCCGGCCCACGACCTGCCTCTGTCCACAGGGCTGACATGTGTGGCGTTCTGCAGTGCAAGGGCGGGCAGCATCCCCCGGGGCGCACCAGCTGCATCCTGAACCATGTGTGCCACGCACTCACCACAGAGGATGGCACTGCCTATGAGCTAGTGCCCGAGGGCACCCGGTGTGGACCAGAGAAGGTAAGTCCCTGGCTCAGAGGCCGCGCCACCCCCCCGGCCACCGGGCATGTGCCCCACCTGCAGATGCGTTTCTGGCTTGGCAGCTGCTTGAGGCTGTGGGAACAGAGTTCTCTCTGCACTTCTGGTAGAGACTGAAAGGTTGCTGGGGGATGGGGAGGGACATGGTTCTCAGTTCATCTGATGGCCATCGCCGGCTGCCACGTGCCCCAGGAGGGCCATTTCCTAGGGGCTCCAGGGGTAGGCAGCCAGCAGATGGGCTGAAGCACAGCCACCCTGGACGTGGTGACCACAGCCCACCCCCAGCTTACCCCACGGTTTCAAGGGACACTGGCTGAGAGACGCCTCCTACCCCAGGTTTGCTGGAAACAACGTTGCCAGGACTTACACGTTTACAGATCCAGAAACTGCTCCGCCCAGTGCCACAGCCACGGGGTATGTGTGGCCCCTCGGGACAGTGCCACAGCCACGGGGTGTGTGTGGCCTCTCGGGACAGTGCCACAACCACGGGGTATGTGTGGCCCCTGCACAGAGGCTGCCACTCTGAGGGAGCCTGAGGCTGGGGGAGCCCGGCATGTCCTATCCCTGGGGGTCTCAGTGGAGCCCATCTCAGGGCTGAGGCCCGGCCTGGGTGGCCTCCGCGGATGGAACCTGCATGGTCACCGGGCAGTGGTCAGGGGCTACTTGGAGAGGCCTCGCCGTTGGCACACGCGGGCGGGTACCCAGGGGCCCTCAGGGTTGAGGCTGGCCCGGGGCCCTCATGCTGGAGGCACAGCCCCCACGGCCCCTTGGGGTCCATGCCAGGATTGGCCCTGAGCCCAGCCGTCCCCACAGGTGTGCAACCACAAGCAGGAGTGCCACTGCCACGCGGGCTGGGCCCCGCCCTACTGCGCGAAGCTGCTGACCGAGGTGCATGCAGGTAGGCTTCCCTGGCCAGCATGGGTAGGGCTGGGGTCCAAGCTCAGAGGGCCCGAATGGAGCCCAGGCAGAAGCTGCGGGCCCGGGAAGCTGGTGGCGTTCACAGTGCCGGTTTGCTACCACAGGCATCGACGCACAGGTCTAGGCAGAGCCTGTCTGCCCCCAGGCTGATATGAGGAGGGGAGAGCCCTGTCCCAGAGTGGGGGCAGTGGCCGAGGGCAGGGCACGGTGGTGAGCTGAGACTCCAGTGTCCTCAGCCTGTGTCTTCCAGCCCCTCCTGAGCCCACAGCCCTGAGGCCACCCAGCATTTCCTCCTTGGTGGCCACTGAGCACGTGGCTGTCCAGAGCATCAGGCCTCAAAGGCACAGCTGTGCCCACAGCACTGTGGCCCAGGGCCACCCTGCCAAGCTCTCCAACCCATCACTGGAGAGCTGGGAGTCCCGGTGTAACGTACTGGGTCCTCCCTGAGGGGTCCACAGGGCACGGCCTATGGGTGCTGAGAAAGGCTGTGTCTCTGGGAACCTCCCCGGCCCCTGCCTGAGGTTGTGCGTGCGTCCCACAGCATCCGGGAGCCTCCCTGTCATCGTGGCGGTGGTTCTGGTGCTCCTGGCAGTTGTGGTCACCCTGGCAGGCATCATCGTCTACCGCAAAGCCCGGAGCCGCATCCTGAGCAGGTGAGGGCGGTGGGGGCCTGTGACGGAGGGCGGCGGGGGCCGTGGCGGAGGGCGGCGGGGGCCGTGACGGAGGGTGGTAAGTGCTTCCTGTGCTCGGCTGCAGGGAAATGTCCCTGCTGCTGGAGGAAGGGCACCCAGCATGGGCCCACATGGGCGGCACGGACACCCAGGCTCCTCCATGCCCTGACGTCGTGACGCCCCCAGCCTGAGCTGAGTTTGAAGGGCCTTCCTGGCTCCACTGGGCTGGTGCTGCTCTGGACTCTGCCATCCCCCGAGGCTAGGGCAGGGGATGGTTTTGGTGGCAGGTTGGGCTTGGAGCAAATCCAGGGAGGCCCGGTGGGGCCCCCACACCGTGGCCCAGCCCCATGAGCACCCCACCAGTTCCCTGCTGAGCCCCACGCAGCGGGAGACCCCCACGGTGCAGGACACACTGGCCCCACAGCCTGCAAGCATCTCCCGCCCACCTGACTAGGGCCCCCAGGACATGGAGGGGTGTCCCTGCCTCTTCAGGGTCCGCCCCGTCTCCTGGGCCTGTCTGTCTCTCATGGCTGTGACCTCTCACCCTGCAGCCTCTCAGGGGTGGGCTGGAGCTGGGAGGGACAGACAGGGTGTGGTGCTAGGGCCCCGTGGCCGGACACTGACCACGTGCCCTGTGCTTCCTCCCCAGGAATGCGACTCCCAAGACCACCACGGGGCTCTCCAACCCCCTGTTTCACCAGGCTGCCAGCCGCATGCCGGCCAAGCAGGGGGCTCCGGCCCCAACCAGGGGCCCCCAAGAGCAGGTCCCCACCACCCACGCAGGCCAGCCCGCCAGACACCTGGCCTCCTCGGTGGCTCTGAAGAGGCCACCCCCTGCTGTAAGCACCACCCCTGGCGGGTTCATGAGGCTGAAAGCAGAGTCCAGGCCCCGTCCTGTGACCCCAAGTGCAGCCCGAGGCCAGCAGAGCCCTTTCATTAACTTCACACATGGGCTGGCAGTGGCCCCGAGGCCCAGAGCAGCTGCTGTGGTCATCCTGCTGGCAACACTGAGGCTTTGGGAGTGGGTGCTTCCTGGACCCCTTTGAGCCATGACAGAATCTGAGCTTGAACTTAAACTTGGGGCTCGCAGGCCAGGGAAGCTTCCTGGACTCAGCAGAGCCCGTCTGAGGAGTGTCGAGAGGCAGATGCTCTCCGGCCCGCAGCTCGGGGTCACACCGCTGAGGGGAGGAGTGGGGTGGGGCTGCACAGACCCCTCCGGCACACACAAGAGGCAGGAACCTCGGATCCGGGAGCTGGGGATGCTGGAGGGGCACGGGGTAGGGTCCCAGCTCTGACCCAGGCTCTCGGCCCTATCTCCTCCAGCCTCCGGCCACTGTGTCCAGGCCACCCTTCCCAGTTCCTGTCTATGCCCAGCAGGCACCAAAGCAGGTAAGCCGTGGTGATTGGGCAGCCAAGCCGTCTGAGGGTGTCCAGGCCTTCCTGATGGGACTGGGGTCTGTGCACTTGCACTTTGGAAGTGTGGCCAGCAGTGTTTTCAGGGTCCCTCAGCTTCGGTTTGTCCCGTTCTTTCCTCGTGTGGATGAGGGCTGTGCACTGCTGGCAGGGGCAGCACTGGACACACCCTTCCCAGGACGCAGCCCAGGCCTGGCCCCACGTGCAGCTTCGGTCACGGGTGATGTTGACAGGGCGCCGGGTTGGAGCAGCGTCCACAGATTTTTCCTTAGAAATCCCCTGTCTTCTTTTTATAGTTAGCAGATGCCTCGGGGAGATACCTGGAGACTCTTTGAACCTTAAACTTGGACCCACCAGTTTTGGCGTCCATTGGTGAACATTGGCTGCAACAGTTGTTCCGCACTGTTTGCGTAATAGTGATTTTCTTTTTCTTTTTTTTTTTTTTTGAGACAGAGTGTCGCTCTGTCGCCCAGGCTGGAGTGCAGTGGTACAATCTCAGCTCACTGCAAGCTCCGTCTCTCAGGTTCACGCCATTCTCCTGCCTCAGCCTCCCAATGTAGCTGAGACTACAGGCTCCTGCCGCCATGCCCAGCTAAATTTTTTTATATATATATATATATACACACACACACATATATATATATATATATATATATATATTTTTTAGTAGAGACGGAGTTTCACTGTGTTAGCCAAGATGGTCTTGATCTCCAAAAAGGAAAAAGAGACATACCTTGACCACCAAGAGTGCTGGGGTTACAGACGTGAGCCACCGCACCCAGCCCTAATAGTGATTTTTCTATTTCTCTCTTCCTTTTTAACTTTTTATTTGAGCTAACTTCGGACTTACATGTGAGTTGCAGAAATAGTCCTAGAAGGGGTCTGGACAGGCAAAATGGGGGCCTGGAGGGGGCGGAGAAATTTCTGGCCAAGGAAGTGATGGTCACCAGGCATGGAGGGAGATGGGGCAGAGGCTACAGCAGGAACCACGCGTGGCGGGAGATGGGGCAGAGGCTGCAGCAGGAGCCAGGCGTGGCGGGAGATGGGGCAGAGGCTGCAGCAGGAGCCAGGCGTGGTGGGAGATGGGGCAGAGGCTGCAGCAGAACTATGCAGGAGGGAAGTCACTCACTCTTCACTTGCATCGGCCTCCCCTGGCTGCTCAGTGGGGTCCTTTGGAAACTGCTGAAAATTGCAAATGCTCAGCCCACCCAGGCTCCGTGCGACACAGCCAGGAGTGAGCTCCACAGCTCTGTGTGGTGGACTTCCAGCCTCCCTACCCTGGGAAAGCTGACATGCAAAGAAACACGTGTTTTAGTAGTTAATTATTGGCCTTTGAGCTTCCAAAACCCCACATTCTGGCAGTTTAAGAGCTCTTCAGGCCAGGCGCATTGGCTCACGCCTGTAATCCCAGCACTTGGGAGGCTGGGGCGGGAGGATCACTTGAGCCCAGGAGTTCAAGACCAGCCTGGGCAACATAGGGAGACCCCATCTCTACAAAAAATAAAAAATTAGCTGGATGTGGTGGCTTGTGCCTGTAGTCCCAGCTACTCAGGAGGCTGAGGCAGGAGGATTGCTTGAACCCAGGAAGAGAGGCTGCAGTAAGCCAAAATCATGCCTCTGCACTCCAGCCTGGGTGACAGAGGGAGATCCTGACTCAAAAAAAAAAAAAAGGAAAAAAGTTCTTCAAGGATAATATGGGGGTTGGGTAGGGGATGTGGAAGGTGTGGCCGGAGCTGGACTGGGCAGATGGGCCCCGGATGGCGTTCGGCCACTGACGGGCTTTATTCTGTGGGCGGTGGCGGCCAGGAGGGTTTTTCTGTAGCGGGCTCAGTGGCAGTGGAGCCTGCAGGCCCCTGGGGGGCAGAGCGAGGCCTGTGGGGAGCTTCATTCCGGATCCAGGAAAGGTGATGTCCAGGTTAGGGCCGGGACTGCCTGGGGCACCCATGTCAGCTATGTCTGTTTCCCTCCCAGGTCATCAAGCCGACATTCGCGCCCCCAGCACCCCCAGTCAAACCCGGGGCTGGTGCAACCAAGCCTGGTCCAGCTGAGGTGAGGCCCCAGCACACACCAGGCGGAGTCCACTGTGGGATGGACGGCATATGGCCTCCCCACAGGGCTGATGGTGGCACTGCTTTGGAGCGGTGGAGTTTTCTCCTAATTATCTGTGGATAAACTTGGTGACTGTCTGAAAGAAAAGGGAAGGGCATCGGCGGTGGGTGTACTGTGACGTCTGTGCTGCGATCAGGGGGCTTCTCAGCAGACGCTGACCCCGGCTGTCAAGGTGCCTGACTTTCCCCCAGTGACCGAAGGGAAGGACGTCTGTCCCTCCGTGCGCCGTATCTACTGCGGCTGCCACACTTGCCATCGTGTGGATGGGCTATGTTGTTGTTGGATGAACCAAGAATCCACATTTTAAGAAATGTTAAAGGAAGTAAAATTGAGTTGTACCCTTTATATGCCTTTTATAGCAGGTAGTTTTTCAACACCATTTATCTTTTCCTCCTTCCAGAGTGCTGTTGGCCCAAAGGTTGCCCTGAAGCCCCCCATCCAGAGGAAGCAAGGGGCTGGAGCTCCCACTGCACCCTAGGGAGGCACCTGTGCCTGTGTGGAAATTTGGAGAAGTTGCAGCGGAAAACCATGCCTTCCAGCATTCCAGGGTCCAGCTAGCGCCGCTGGGCTCCGGACCCTGACTTTGCAGGCTCAGCTGCTGTTCTGACCTCAGGAATGCATCCACCTGAGAGGCTCCTGCTCTCAGGCCCTCAGCCACTCCCTTCTCCCCGCCTTGGCCCCGCGTAGCCCCAGCTGTCTGCAGGCACCAGGCTGGGATGAGCTGTGTGCCTGTGGGTGCATGCGTGTGTATGTGTCTCCAGGTGGCCACTGGTCTCCCCCTGTGTTCAGGAGGCCACATACACAGCCCCTTCCGGCCACACCTGCCCCAGCTCTGGGGCCTGCTGAGCGGCTGCCCTGGGTACCCGGTTCCAGGCGGCACAGATGTGGGGTATCCCCAGAAAGACTCCATCCCAGGACCACGTTCCCCTGGCTGCCCTTCGAGAGGGTGTCAGGGAGCGGACTGCACCCCAAGCTCCCGACTGCAAGTCCCCTGATCGTGGGGCCTGTTTCCCATGGGATTCAAGAGGGACAGCCCCAGCTTCGTGTCTGTTTAAGCTTAGGAAGCGCCTTTAGGGAAAGGGCTGCTTGGGAGAGTCAGCTATCTTGTCTGGTTTTCTTGAGACCGCAGATGTGTGTTCAGCAGGGCTGAAAGCTTTTATTCTTTAATAATGAGAAATGTATATTTTACTAATAAATTATTGACCGAGTTCTGCAGATGCTTGTTGGATCAGCGGGTAAGGGTGGTGGGTTTCAGTTCACGAAATACAAGGGTCGGCGCTTGGTAAAATGTTCTCCCTGGGTTTCTCAGGCCCTCCCCAGCGGAACTAAGCAGTCCCGCCCCTCCCGCGGGCAGACGATCCGATCCCGGAACCCGCGCCCGAGGCGACTTCGCTACGACGCACGGAGGGGCCCGCGCTGCCCCCGCCCCGCCCCGCCCCGTCTCCCGGCAACGGCCGCGCCCCGCCCATTCCGCCCCGTCTCCCGGCAACGGCCGCGCCCCGCCCATTCCGTCTCGTCTCCCGGCAACGGCCCCGCCTCTTCCGGCCCCATCCCCTAGTCCGGGCCGCGTCCCCGCACGTCACCCGCCATGCTGGGCTCGCACCCAGCCGCGCGCGGCCTCCACGCCTGGCTGAACGCGCTCCCGCTCAGCCACCCACGCGCCGCCTGGCCCGGGACCTCAGCGGCGACGGTGGGCGCGCGTCCGCGAAGTCGTGGAGTCCGAGGGGCCCCCGCGACCTGGGCCGGCGCCCTCCCGACCGCTCGCTGACCTCCCCAGAGTCTGGGGCTGCGAACCCCGCTTCGCCTTTGCTGCATCGGACTCAGCCTTTCGGATCTGTAGGATCCGGGACTCCAGTGACCGACCACAGGGCAGGGCTCGCAGCCCACACGCGCCGCAGTACCCAGCCCGATGCGCACGTTCCCTGTGGGCACCCCTGGGAGCGTCCCCTGGTGCCAGGCTGGCGCGCTGGCCTCTGAGGAGGTGGCTTCTGCTCTAGGCACCTGGGCAGCACGTCTGAGTGGGCGCCCACGGGGCGGAGGCTGTTAGACGCATCTGGTGCTGCACCGAGGAGGCCTGACATTGGCCATCGACGTCCCCCCAGCCTGTGGCCAAGCCCCTACCCCCATGGGTGCTGCCTCCGGGTGGTTCCTCCGACGAGAGCCCTGAGCTGATAGCGCCCATTCCTCTCGCAGGCCTGCCAAGCCTCCAGCTTCCTTCAGCACGAAGAATGAGAGCGTTCCGGAGGGGACAGGCCACTGTACTTGCAGGAGTGGGTCCCTGTCTCTCAAGCCCTCCAACCGCCCATACCTCCCTCCCTCCCCGTCTCCCCAGCCTCCATCGGCCACCCCATTTCCTCGACAGTTGGATTCAAGGCTGGTGTCGGCCTTGTAGTGGGGACCCAGCCACCAGGCGCCAGAGCAGCCAGACCCCGGGGTCCAGCAGCTACTGGAGGACAAGGAGCAGGCGCTGTCCTTTCCGCAGGAGACAGGGTACAGGCGACCTGGCGCCCTTGTTGCCTGGACACCCTGTGGCCGAAGGACTGGGAAACAGAGGGCCTGTGCCGAGCCTTGCAGAGAGGGCATGGCCTTCGTTTGCTCCAGCCCTCCCCAAAATGTAGACATTTGCTGAGTACCTATGGGCACCAGCTCTTATCACCTGGGGGTGCTGGCTGGCAAGTCTGCTGGCTGCCCTCCAGCCAGAGCCGAGCCCCTTCTGGCATCCCCAAATGCACAGAAGACAGCCAGAGAGGCAGGGTCCTGGGCAGCACCTTCCCAGCCCGAAACTCCACACGAGCACTTAGATATGCAGTGCACACCTGGCTCTCTGCACACACCTGGTTCTCAACAGATACCTGGCTCTCCTTGCACACCTGGCTCTCAGTGCACACGCAGTTCTGCAGTGCACACCTGGTTCTCTGGATACCTAGTTCTCAGTGCACACCTGACTCCTCAATGCACACCTGGTTCTCAGCGCATACCCAGCTCTGTGGTGTAAACCAGGCTTGACAGGCTCTGTGGGCCCACGCCTGCCTCTGCAGGTGCACACCTGGCTCTTTGACCAGGAGTCTCCAGTTTTCCTGCATGCAGGAAGCCCCTTGCCATACCTGCCTCCCCCAGCTCCAGCCATCAGGACCCTTAAGGGATGCTGGATGGGAGCCCTGGCTCCACACAGACGTTCACTCTAGGCCTGCTGGGCAGTGCACGGCCGCATCGGGAAGAAGCCCTCTCACCCCAGGCACCTGCCTCGGGCACGGTGGCCACAGGAGAGGGCTGCTGACTGCCTCCTAAACCTTCCCACACTGGAAGCACAGTCCCAGCCAGTCTCCAGCAGCAAACAACGTGACTTCCACTGGATTTGGAAAACCTGAGCTCCCTCAAATGACGTTTCCGGGAAGCCCAGGAGTGACAGCCACCTATGGACAGAGCTGGGTGGCAAGGGGCAGGCCAGCACTCAGTAGACCCAGCCGGACCAGGGCCCCCTTGTGGACTGAACGCCACTCGCTGGTCATCCCCACGGCGTCCCTTGCTCAGAGACAAACTCCAAAGGGCAGGGTGGCCTCAGCCTTCATGTGAGGAGCACGGCCCCGGGTGCTGGGCCTCTGCCAGAGGACACTGGAGGTGCCTGCTCTTCACGGCCCAGGCCACTCACTGCCCCTGCCGGGGGTCCTTGCTGACTCCTCCAGGGCACCCATCTGACCCCGTTCTGTGCAACAGCTAAGCCAGGGCACTCCGTGGAGTCTCCTTAAACTGCAGCCTGAGCTGCTTTCCCTCTGGTGTCATAATGCAGCTGTGATTCCCGCTGCCACACGTGGGCCATGGAGGCCGTGGCTGGGAAGTCAGCAGCTTCACTTCTGGCACCACTTCCTCTCTGTCAGGCTGCGGTCAATCTGAAGCCACAAAATGACGTCACTTTCCTGCCTCCTCCAGAAAACAGCTCATCCAGATCTGAGCACCCACTCACGAACTGTGAGATGATATCATTTCCGAGAGCCCCTTTGACCCCGAGACCCTTGGTCACAGCCTGCACACCTGCCCCACACACTCTGTCCTGCGTCCTGGGCCCCTGTCTTGAGGTTCTGCCCTCCCCGGTGCCCTTGAGCCAAGGGCTCAGTCCCCTGCAGGGTCTCAGGAAGGAACTTCAGGGCCACAAACCTCAGGAGGGTTTCAAAGCCGCCTCCTGAGGCGAAGGCAGCTGAAAGCAGCCGCTTCCCCCTGAGTCAGAAGGCAAGGCCCCTCCCCCTGCATGGACGGCCACTGCACGGCCCCCTCCACCCAGTGTCCCTGCAGTGCACAGGCTGAGAGGGCGGCTTCCCAAAGACTGGCCCGGTCAGGTGTGGTCAGCTACTCGGGGCCGCCTGTTCCCAGACCCCTTCTGGAAGCCAGGCCAGGGCTGCCTCTAGGAAGGGGCCATTCCCAGAGAGCAGCCCCTCCGTGCCACAGTGGGCTGGGGAGGGGCCACGGTGGGTGCCAGCCCCCAGGGTCCGCCACTTCCCCACTGTCAGGGGGACTCTTGGTCCTGGATCTGGAGTCCGGGTCATGCTGGGTTATGAAGGTGGCGGCTCAAGCAGTGCTCCTGGAATCAGGAGACTCAGGTTTCCCAGCCACTGCAGTGACCCCTCAGAGACAGGGCTCCCACAGCACAGATTTCAGCAGGTCCTGCAGCTGGGGCTGGGCAGGAAGTGCTGGGGAAGGGCCTGGCTAAGAAGCCCGAGCCAGCCCAGGCCCAGGCAACTTCCGTCGGGAGCTGTGGCAGCGCCAGACCCCGCTCTGCCACCCTGGGTGGTGACAGCACAGGCCACCGCTCAGCTCCAGGTGCCCCCACATGCTCATGCACACACAAACAGGGCTGCCTGCCACCTGCGAGGAGCCTGCTCTCTCCGGGCACCCAAAAGCAGGCGCCAGGCCAGAGACACACCACGGTCAGAAAGGCAGGCATCAGGAGCCAGCAGGCGCTTGGTGCCTGGAGGCCACAGCCCAGACACCCACAGGCAGGGCCGGCTCACCCTCAGGAAGACAGGAGGCGCTCGGCAGGGTTCCTGGGGTGACCAGGGCCCTGGCGGCCTGAGGCTGGTGGAGCATGTTGAAGCCAGGAACCCTCTCAAGGGAGTGTGGATTCCATCCTGGCTGGAGGAGAGGTTGTCAGGGCAGGGCTGGCCCTTGGGAGGTGCCACAACCCCTGTGCAGGGTACCCCAACTGGGGAGAAGCCACCAGGCCACGCTGGAGTGGGAGCCAGGCACTCAGCACCAGGTCCCCACAGCATCTGCTGTGCCCACCCCTGTAGGGTGCTGAATCCTGGCCCCTCCCAGCTCTGGGTGAGTGGTGGGCAGGCGCTGCTTCTCTCCATCCTCACCTGGCCTTGCCCTTGGCCAGCAAAGACCCCAGAGGGGAATGAGACCTTTGGGAGCTCCCTGGAATCAGGGGTTCTGAGTGCTTGTGCTGGAACCTTGGGCGGCCAAGACGCCACTTGACTTCCAAGTCCTGTCCTCCAGCGCCTGCACCTGGTCCTCTCCCTGCCCACGCGGCCAGCTAGAAAGCGTGCGCCCTCCAGTGGGAAGGAGAGCAAGGAGTAAAACGTCCGGCCAGGGAGTGGGGAAGGTCAGGAAATTAGGAGGAATGTCGGGCGGCCGCAGAGATGTAGGAGCACAGGCCCCAGGGTGGGGGGTGGGGAGCCGTGAGGGGCCTGGAGGGAGCAGGGCAGGTGGAGAGGAGCTGTCCCAGGTGGAACTGGCAGGAAAAGCCCGAGGCCTCCCAGAAGGAGCCGGTTTTTAGAATTCCAGGACTCGGGAGGACACCGCAGGACGGGGGCTCCCTTCGGGGCGGTCAGCGTGTTTCTCAGCGGGACGGTGGATGTGGGTGCCCCTCACGTCACCTGGCGTTTATTTTTGCATGTGTGAAATATAACAACAATTTTAAAGAGAAAACACCCTAGGGTGCACACACGTTGTAAAAATGGGAACGGATGGTCCGAAACTCGCTGCTGAGTGATGTGCTGTCATGAAATTTACTTCAAAAACTTTCCCTCACACAAAGTACTATCTTGGGTAGATGAAGGAGAAAAAAAGTAAAAATGAATTTTAAAAATCTATTAAAGCTGCTTCTTCTTTTTTTTTTTTTTTTGAGACAGAGTCTTGCTCTGTCGCCCAGGCTGGAGTGCGGTGGCGCGATCTCGGCTCACTGCAAGCTCCGCCTCCCGGGTTCACGCCATTCTCCTGCCTCAGCCTCCCGAGTAGCTGGGACTACAGGCACCGCCACCTTGCCCGGCTAATTTTTGTATTTTAGTAGAGACGGGGATTCACCGTGTTGGCTAGGCTGCTCTCAAACTCCTGACCTCAGGTGATCCACCCACCTCAGCCTCCCAAAGTGCTGGGATTATAGGCGTAAGCCACTGGCTTACTTAATGCCTGGCATAATTCTTTTCATTTTTTGTAGCAATGGGGTCTCACCATGTTGCCCAGGCTGGTCTTGAACTCCTGGGCTCAAGCAATCCTGCCTCAGCCTCCCACAGTGCTGGGATTACAGGAGTGAGCCAGTGCGTCCGGCCACAAAGCTTCTTTAGATCAAGCTGTAAATAACTTCAAATAGTAAATCAGCAGAGCAGAGACAACTGACTGAAATTATTAGCAATGAAAGCACAAAGGAATAAGCAGGGGAGAGGGGAGCTGGTGTGGAGTCCAGGCTCAGAGCACCCCACAAGTGTGCAGGAACTGGGCTGGACAGGAACTGGCATGATCCACAGTGATTGCCTTTGGTGGCAAAGCTTTCTTTTCTGCAGTGCTGGCAATTCTCCGTCATAACAATGTATCGTTTTACCCGCAGGAATAAGTGGAAACGATGGCTGTTTAAAGCTTGCTGGAGAGAGGCAGCGGCAAAGCTCTGCTGCTCCTTCTGCCCATATTTCTGGAGCCTGTTTACAGTTGTATCCTCGCCTCTCACAGACTCTGAGAAGGACAGATATGTTTAAAGTATAGATATAACTTCCTCGAAGAACCACTGAAGGCTGAGCGCGGCGGCTGACGCCTGTAAGCCCAGCAATTTGAGAGGCCGAGGCAGGCGGATCACCTGAGCTCAGGAGTTCAAGACCAGCCTGGGCATCATAGCAAAATCCCGTCTCTACAAAAATTACAAAAATTGGCCTGGCGTGGTGCCTGTAGTCCCACCTACTTGGGAGGCTGAGGTGGGAGGATCGCTGGAGCCTGGGAGGTCGAGGCTGCAGTGAGTCGAGACTGCACCATTGTACTCCAGCCTGGGCCACAGACCCTGAAATAAAGAAAAGCTGTGGACGTGGCTGAATCATGTGCACTGCTGACCCCCCCAGCGTGGGGGCCTCACCCCACCATCCACGTGACGCCCTCACCAGGAAAAACAGAACCACCTGACCAGGGAGGGTTGACGGGGGTGTCCAGAGGCCAGAGTGCCCCGGCAGGGTGGCCCCCTCCCCATCTGTCCCTGGGGGTCTTTGTCTCCTTCTGTGCCGAACTCCATCCTCCAACAGCTCCCCGTGGCTGCCCGAGCAGGGGTGGCGGGGTGTCAAGGAGGGTGGGCGGTGGGACCACGGGGCAGAGGGGCTGTGCATCCTGGGATCCTGGGCAGTCCCACCCTCACCCTGGGTGGCCACCAAGCAGTGCCGGCAGCTGGACCTGGGTGCAGAGTGTGGAGCCAAGTTCACCTGCCTTCTTGTGGCTCCCAGAGGAACAGACAGACACCCAACCGAGGCCAAGAATGCACAGACACCCAACCGAGGCCAAGAATGCACAGAGACTCAACTGAGGACAAGAACGCACAGAGACCCAACCGAGGCCAGCCTAACTGGGGCTGCTGAGTGTCGGCCCCGGCATCGGCTCAGGGCACCAAGGACCCAAGGAGGCTGAGCAGGGGCCGCAGCCGCTTATCGGGGGTTGGAGGTGGAAGGGCCCTCCTCAGCCTGGGGGAGCTCAGCCCTGTCCTCAGTGAGAAAGACCCCCGTCCCCCAGGAGTGGACGGCAGTGACCGCACAGGGGCCTGAGACCCGGGGCTAGGACCTGGGCTCAGTGTGGGGTCCAGACCCAGGTGGTAGAGAAAGGGGTAGGCTCTGCAAGTGAGTGTGTGCATGTAGTATGCTGTGTGTGTGGGTGTGTGTGTGTGTAGTGCTGTACACATCATGTGATGTGTATATGTGTGTGGTATGTGGGATAGGTACATATGTGGTGTGTACATGTGTGGGGTGTGTATATATATGTGGTGTGTACATGTGTGGTGTGTGGGGTGTGTATATATGTGTGGCATGTACGTGTGGTGTGTGTGTTGGGTGGTACGTGTGCACGTGAGACAGAGGGGGTCCAGCCCGGTGGCCCCAGCTCCTGGCCAGGTGCTCCCAGGGAGGGGACAGAGGCTCCGGACAAGGCAGCTTTGGCCCCTTCCGCCTGCTGTGGCCTTGGAGGGCAGAGGAAAGTTCTCATGCCCAGCGAGTCCTCCTGATATGTGGGTGTGCACAGGAGAGGAGAAAGAAAATATCAAGAAGCCGTGATTATCTCCTCTGAGGGAGTCACAGACACGCAGCCTTGAAACGCCGGCCCTGAGCTTGGGGCAGGGCTCTCCCAGGGCCAGGGGTTAACTCTTTGCCTCCCTCTCCCACCAGGGGCTGGGGGCTGCCTACGGTGGCTCAGCTGAGCCCCCAGCCCACCAGCCCCTTGAGACCATCCCAGACCCTGCCAGGGACCATGCGGTGATCAGCCTCTGGGCACAGGCCCGGCCCTCCATCTCCCATACAGCCGGCCTGGAGCACAGATCCCAGGGCCTGGCCCCCGAGGGGACATCCCATGGGGGCCCAGGGCCTCAGGAGCCTCAGGGCCCGGCCACTTGGCTGCACTGCCCTCCACACATGACGTGGGGCAACCCCACCAGGCTTCAGGTCTCACGCTGACCTGGATCCCGGGAGCCCCCTGAAGACAGACGAACGGACCTGGGGTCTTGTCACTGCTCCAAGCTCATGTCCTCTCCATAAACTGGGGGTGGGGCCACCAGATGCAGCAAGTAAAAGTTCAAGACACACAGTTAATTCAAATGTTAGCTAAACAATGAAAACTTACAGTGTAAATGCGTCCTAAATATTTCATGGGACATATTTATCCTAAGAAATGGTCCATGTTCATCCGAGACGCAGGTCTGACTCTGTGCCCCGTGTTATTCCGGCCAGGGCATCCCGGGGTCAGCCGACCACCGCAGAGCGGGCAACCCCATGGCTCCGCCGCACAGCCCCAAGTTTTATTTCTATTTTATTTATTTTGTGTGGAATGAACAGTCTCAAGTGTACAAGCCCAGGGTTCTGGCAAATGCGCCCGGCATGTAACCAGCTCCTCCTCAGGCCACAGAACATTCTGCTGGGGGCCCTGTCAGCCCCTGTGGTTTGGCCTGCTTTGGGGAGGCCCGAGACCCTGTGTGTCTGCTGCTTTCATGCACAGTCGTCATGATTTTTTATCCATTTCTCTGTGGATGAAGGGGACTTGGGGACTTGGAGTGGTTCCTATTTGAAGACCTTCTTCTTCTCTCTTTTTTTTAATACGGAGTTTTGCTCTTGTTGGCCAGACTGGAGTGCAATGGCGTGATCCCAGCTCACTGCAACCTCTGCCTCCCAGTTTCGAGCGATTCTCCTGCCCCAGCCTCCTGAGTAGCTGGGATTACAGGGGCCCACCACCACGCCTGGCTAATTTTGTGTTTTTGGTAGAGACGGGATTTCTCCATATTGGTCAGGCTGTCAGGCTGGTCTCGAACTCCCACCCTCAGGTGATCTGCCCGCCTCAGCCTCCCAAAGTGCTGGGATTACAGGCATGAGCCACTGTGCCCGGCCATAATTTTTGTGCTTTCAGTAGAGTCGGGGTTTCATTATGTTGACTGGGCTGGTCTCGAACTCTTGACCTCAGGTGATCCACCCTCCTCAGCCTCCCAGAGTGCTGGAATTATAGGCATGAGCCTTTCCCGGCTTTTTTTTTTTTTTTTTTTTTTAAAGACAGGGTCACTGTCCACACAGGCTGGTGCGTGGCACCATCACAGCTCATGCACCCTCAAACTCCTGGGTCAGGTGATCCTCCTGCTTTAGCATCTCGAGTAGCTAGGACCACAGGTGCATCCACCACACACACCTGGTTTATTTTTAAATTTTTTGTAGAGACAAGGTCTCACCATGTTTCCCAGGCTGGTCTCAAACTCTTGGGCTCAGTTGATCCTCCTGCCTCGGACTCGCAAAGTGTTGGGATTACAGGCATGAGCCACCCACCGAACCCGGCCTAGAATATTCTTACTGAAGTCTTTCTGGGGATGGATGATTTCATTCCTCTTTGCAAATGCTTAGAAGTGGAACTGACAGGTCATACGGTGGACACAGGTTTCATTTGGAAGACTCTGCCCATCTCCCAGGGAACTCTACTATTTCCAGCACCTCCTTTGACAGGTGGGGAAACTGAGTCTAGGAGCGGTCAGCTTTGCTCTAGGCCTCGGCTGCTTCTCTAGGGTAACCACTGACATTGCCCGGCCTGCAACTCAGGGGTCAGTGGGGTCAGCACATAACCTGAGTGTCAGCACATAACCCCTGACTCCCGGGACAGTGGCCTTGGGGGCTGGGGGCTGCAGGGCAGGGTCAGGAGCAGGGCGGGCTGGGGTGCAGGGAGGGATGGGGTGCTAGGCCAGGACAGGGTGCAGGGAGGGTCAGGGTGCAGGGTGGGCCGGGCAGGGGTGCAGGGCGGGCCGGGGTGCAGGGCAGGCTGGGTTGCAGAGCGGGGCAGGGTGGGGTGCAGGGCGGGACAGGGTGGGATGAGGTGCTGGGCTGCTGGGCAGGGTGGGGCCCAGCCTCAGGCTGTGGCCAGTGTAGACTGAGGTCTCCACGTGCCATGCAGGGGGAGCAGGCCACCCTCTTTGGGAACTTCAGCAGGGAGAGTACACCAAGGGTTAACAGTGGGCTGCCTTTGGCCAGAGACAGCTGCAGGGATACCCCCGCCACCCGCCCTCCACCAGGCCCCACAAGGAATGGAATGGAGGGAGTGGAGCCGCCTGAAGGCCACCCGTTATCACCGCCAGCTCTGTGCCAAGCACGTCCGCCAGACCCACAAGATCCTTTCTGTCTCTGGTGGAGGGAGGGAGGGCGGGAGGCCAGTGTGTGTGGTGTGGAGGGGCTGCTGTTGGGGTCTGAGGTGCCAGGGAGTGTCTGGACCCAGCAGCAGGGCCCCTGCCCGGGAGGCCATCCTGACCCTGCAGATGTGAGAAGGACCAGGACACCGTCCCCGGCTGGTGCTGGCCGGACTGCTGGGGCCTTCTTGGGGTGGGTGGTACAGCAGGAGGCCCCGGGATGGTGGGAAGGATGCCCGGGTTGGGGGGTCCTCTGCTTTCAGGCCTTTCCACCCCTTGCTCCTGCAAAACCCCAGCAGGAGGTCCCCAGGATAGGTGGGAGCCAGGCTGTGCGGCCTCCAGTGGGTGAGGTGGGGCCGCCCCCACGGACCCCGTGCTCCTGCTCAGACTGGGTTTCACTCAAAGCACTGGGGAGCCACAGGGAGCTCAGAACGGGGGCAGGTGTGGGGCGCCCCTGTGGGGAAGCCTGGGGTCCACCTGTGGGTTCTCCCTTGGCCCTCAGGGGTTGGGGTTTACCCTGAGTCCCTCCCTTCACCTCACAGAATCCCCCGAGGGGTCTCAGGACCTCCAGAGCTCGTAGCCAGGATGACCAGGCGGCACTGAAACCTGGTGCCTTGGCAGCCTGCCCCTCTGATCAGTTCCACCTGGTAGCCCGAGCCCAAGACAGCATCCAGCACCCCACTGCCTGGCCACAGCCTTCCGTGGGTCCCTGAGGCCTAGGGGGAAATGGGGGGGTCTGGGCCCCCACACAGTTGTCACCTCAGCTCCCAGGCTCCAGCCAATGGGGCAGCAGGAAGACGGGCCCTGGGCTCCTCCACCTGCCGAGGCAGCAGCGGGGCGACCGTCCTCACACCTGTGCGCAAGTCCGACCCTCCGGTCCCTGGATGCCCCTTTAAACCTGTGCGGATGTTTAAAGTGCTTTCTCGTCAGCAGCTGTGGGTTTATAATCCAGAAAAAAGTTAGGAAAACAAAGTGAAGAACTGGACGATGCCCTAGCATAGCCCAGGGCCTTCCTGCTGCCTCTGTCTCTCTGTTTGTCTCCTTGTCTCTGTGTCTTTGTCTCTCGGTCTCTGTCTCCCCACTGTCTCTATCCATCTCTGTCCATGTCTCTCTCTCTTTGTCTCTCTGTGTCTGTCTGTGTCTCTCTGTCTCTGTGTCTCTCTCTCTGTCTGTGTCTCTCTGTGTGTATGTTGGTCTCTCTGTCTCTGCCTCTGTCTCTCTGTGTGTCTCTGTCTCTGTCTCTGTTGGGTTCTCTGTCTCTGCGTCTCTGTCTGTCTCTGTCTCTGTGTCTCTGTGTGTGTGTCTCTGTCTCTGTCTCTCTGGCCCTCTATGTCTCTCTCTGGGTCTGCTGGTCTCTCTGTCTCTCTCTGTCTGTGTCTCTGTCTGTCTCTGTGTCTCTGTGTGTGTCTCTCTGTCTCTGTCTCTGTCTCTCTGGCCCTCTATGTCTGTGTCTCTCTGTGTCTCTCTCTGGGTCTGCTGGTCTCTCTGTCTCTCTCTCTGCCTCTCTCCTCCTTCCCTCTTGCAGAACCGAGGCCAGGAGCCCAGAGTCAGGGTTGGCCCTGTGTGTTTCCCGAAGCCCCGCTGGGCAGCTGTAAACGGGAAGGGCTGAAGCCAGGTGGAGGCTCAGGATGGGGGGCTCTGCAGGGGCCTTTTGGGCCCAGGCCCCCGAAGTGTGATGCTGGGGCTTTCTGGGTAAGGTTCTAGGTGTCCGGAGGAGTGGGGCCCCTCCCCTGCTAGCGCCCTCAAGGACCCTTCCTCGGATCTGCGGACCTCATGGAGGTGGGGGACCATGGGTGTGTGTGAGTGTGGGTGAGCCTGAGTGTGTGAGTTGTGTGTGAGTGTGGATGTGAGCGTGCCTGCAGGAGTGAGTGTGGGTGAGCCTGAGGTGTGTGGTGTGTGTGAAGGTGTGAGGTGTGGGGTGCAGATGTGAATGTGCCTGCAGGAGTGAGTGTGATGAGTCTGAGTGTGTTTGTGTGAATTGTGTGTGTGTGAGTGTGAGTGCAGATGTGAATGTGCCTGCAGGAGTGAGTGTGGGTGAGCCTGAGTGTGTGGTGTGTGTGAGTGTGTGAGTGCAGATGTGAGTGTGCCTGCAGGAGTGTGTGTGATGAGTCTGAGTGTGTTTGTGTGGTGTGTGTGTGTGTGTGTGTGAGTGCGGATGTGAGTGTGCCTGCAGGAGGTAGGTGTGATGAGTCACAGGTGTGTTTTGAGTGTGTGGTGTGTGTGTGAGTGTGAGTGCGGATGTGAGTGTGCCTGCAGGAGTGAGTGTGTGGTGAGCCTGAGTGTGAGCATGTGTGTGTCTGAGCTCCACGTTCCCTCCTTCCCCAGAAGGCAGCCCTCTCAGGTGGATGATGGGAGCCCAGCAACCCCGGTGCCACTCTGGAGCCTGGTGTGGAGCCCAGCCTGAGCAGGGAGCTAATCCGCAGCCCGTGCCCCACCAGGAGGAGAAGCTGTGACGACTGCTGTGCTCACTCCCACCCCTTGGTGGCTATAGCTGGTCGTGAGAATCACCATGTGCCTGCAGGTCAACAGTTTGCACAAGGTGGGGGCAGAGGCTACTCCCGCAGGGGGTCTGCAGAGCGGTCTGGCAGGCAGCTGGGTCACCATCCATCGTCCATCGTCCCCCTGGTCCCTATGGCTCCTCCTGCCCAGCAGGGCCCACGCGTCCTTCCCCAGACGGGGGTCTTGGCCACCTCAGGGGCCATCAGGAGGGAGCTGGACAGTCTTGCAGCCCCACCTGGCCCCTGTGCCCCCCTGTGCCCCTACCCCACCGCGGGCTCTGGCTTTGTCCACTCAGGTGACAGGAGATTCTCGCGCACAACAGCCAAGCCCTGCCGCACCTGGGGGTGTGTGGGTTCACTGTGTGCGTGTCTCTCTGTGTGTGTCTCTGTGTACATCTGTGCCTGCGTCTGTGTCTCTGTCTACGTGTGTGTGTCTGTGTGTCTACATGTCTGTGTCTCTATGTGTGTCTGTGTGTCTACGTGCCTACATGTCTGTGTCTCTGTGTCTGTGTGTGTCTACGTGTGTCTGTGGGGGTCTCTGTGTGTCTCTGCTGCGTGGGGTCAGTTCTGAGACTCTGGCCCTACAGATCACAAGGGCTGGAGCCAGGCGCCTACATGGGCCTGCCCAGCGACACTGAGTCTCCTCGAGGACATGGTCACTGCAGAGGCCTTCGAGGCCTCAGCCTTGCTCCTTCGCCAGCCTCCACTTGCCTACGTCCTGGGGAGAGGCCACTGGCTGGGGTTCAGAAGCCCCGTCCCCTGGCCTCCTGTGGGCAGCTCTGGGCCTCTTCCAGAGGCCTTGTGTCCTAGACACGGGGGGAGGCCCAGACCTGCGGGAGTTCTGCTGCCCGCCTGGGCCCCTCGGGGGGAGGCTCCCTGGCCCTAGGAGAGGGTGTCTGCTGGCCTGTGTGGTCTCTGTGTGGGCAGCTGTGGGTCTGGCCAGCTGTCCCTGAGGGGCCCTCTCTCTCCGACCCTGCACTCTTGCCCCCAAGGCTGCAGAGCCTGGCGCCTCTCCACGTGCTTGGGGGCTCTGTGGCCTGGGGAAGGCTCTGGGCCTCACTGTGTGGACCAGCGTCCGCCTGGTGCTGGGAATCCTCAGGGAGCCCCAGCTGTGGAGGCCGCCCCAGGCCAAGCAGGGCCACCTGCCCTGGGGTGGGGTCTGGTTCTTAGTGGCTGGGACAGTGTTGGGCGCGCTGGCTGGGGGTTCTGAGAGCCCTGTGAGCCAGGAGGCTGCGGTGTAGACTGCTTATTGCTGAGCCGGGCAGGCCCAGGAGGGAGAGGTGGCCCCTTCCCTGGACAAGCAATTCTTGCTCACGTGTGCTTTCCAGGCCCTTGACGCAAGCAGAAGCGCATGGGGAGATAAGGGCTGGAGGAGGGCGTGTGGACAGGCTGGCCCCGTCCCAGCTCCCGGGCCAGCAGCCCCCGGCCCCTGGCCCTTGCCGCCCGCCCACCGGGCCCTGCCTCAGCACTCTTCCCACAGCAGGTCTTTGTGCCCCAATCTGGCAGGTGCGGGGGTGGGACGGGGTCCTTGGCGTGGAGCAGCCCTCTGGCTGCATGTGACAGTGGCGGCCAAGGTCTCCCCTGTGCATAAATGTGGACCTCGCTGGGCAGCAGCAGAACTCCAGGCTCAGAGAGTTCTCCACCGCTCCTCCAGCTCAGATTTCTCCACGCTCCTCCGGCTCAGAGGTCTCCACGCTCCTCCGGCTCAGAGGTCTCCACGCTCCTCCGGCTCAGAGGTCTCCACGCTCCTCCGGCTCAGAGGTCTCCACCGCTCCTCCGGCTCAGAGGTCTCCACCGCTCCTCCCGGCTCAGAGAGTTCTCCACTGTTCCTCCCAGGCTCACGAGGCTCACAGGCTACCCAACGCCAGCGGCCCAGGAGGCTGGACCACAGGTAAGATGAGGCCCAAGTCCTGCCTCTGGGAACTGGGCCCTGCCTTGGCTCTGCCCTCCTTGCTCCCACAGGATCTTGGTGCCCACCAGGCCTCAGTCCCGACTTCTCCCGCTGCCCGGCACGAGACCTTCCCCCAGGACAGCCATCTCCTGGTGCTGAAGAGCTGGCCCTTCGCAGAGGTGCCCGCAGAACCGCCCGCCGTTCCTTTTTCCTATGCATATACTTCTTTGAGGGTCTGGCCTAAAGAGGTATAGGGCATGGGAAAATGGGGCGGTCGGGTCCTCCCCAGTGGCACTTGCATCTTGACTCGGGACTCCGCCTGCTTCCTCTCTCCTGGGCCGGGGGGCCCCGGGGCTTTGGTCCCCACGTCCTTGGGGCAGAAAGGGGCCAAATATTCCAGAACAAGGAAAGCGTGGATGTGAGCTTTTGTGTGGGTCCGGGAAGTGTCTGGGGAGGAAGTGGTCCAGGCCTCTGCAGCCCCCCAGGCTGGGACCCAGGCTGCAGAGAGCAGGGCTGGAGCTGGGCGGTGCCCCGTGGCCCGTCTGACCAGAGATGGGACAGGATGCGGCGGGACTGGCCTGGCTCTGGTGCCGCCTGGTGGTCAGGGGAAGTGGGGCGGGTGCCCGGGATCTGGGCTCTGGCTGGATCCACAACTCATTCTATGGAAGTTTTCTTAGCAGAAGCTGCAGCGTGTGGGGCCCACTTGTTACACCAGCGGGAGGCGGAGGGCCCAGGCGCAGACGGCAGCGAGGCGTGGCGGAGGACGCGTGCACTCTGGGTCTGCACGCTTTTGCTGCTGCCTTTTTTTTTTTTTTTTTTTGTCTGCGCCTGTGCCTTTCTCCTCCCGCCCGGGTGGGGAGTCGTGGGGGGGGGGCTCACTGCAAGCTCCATCTTCCAGGTTTAAGCGACTTTCCTGCCTCAGCCTGCCAAGTAGCTGAGACTACAGGCGCCGCCACCACGCCTGGCTAAGTTTTGTATTTTTAGTAGAGATGGGGTTTCACCCTTTTAGGCTGGTCTTGAACTCCTGACCTCGTGATCCACCTGCCTTGGCCTCCCAAAGTACTGGGATTACAGGCATGAGCCACCGCGCCCGGCCAGCGTTTGCTTCTTAACACCTTTATTACTTTTGTAATCACGGGTATGAGTTGATTTTCTGGTCAGAAATGTCAGTAGAGCTAATTTCATTTAAATGTGTGAGGTGTGGTAAAGTTTTGATAATAAATGCAAATTTTGATAAAGAGGCTCTGTCGTGCTGGTCTCCTCTCATTCGCGGTGGTTGGATGTCACATTAGTCAAGCGTGGACTTGGGGGAACTTAGTTAAAAATGTGTGAACCTAAGGGGGATGAAATGGGTCCTGGGGCCTTGGTTGGGGGCCTGGGCTGGGCACCGGTCTGGGGCCACCCTCCTGATGACCAGGGTCGCTGGAACAAGTCCAGAGCCTGGGACCGGCTGGCAGTGTTGGGAGAGCCCAGAGGGACGGCTTGTGAGGGTGCGGGACACTGGTCTGCCCTGGGTGGGGGTCCTGCGGCTTCCCAGCCTCCACAATGGCCAGGGTGGGACTGTGGTCTTGACTTCCCGCTGATGAAAAATGGACAGGGGGTCCCTCATCACGCTGGTTTAAAGAATGACTGTCAGCTGCTGTCGTAAAAGGAGGCCTGAATGGGAGGCCGGGAGACCCCACCCTTCAGCCAGAGTCCTCGCCAGCCGGCAGGGCCACGCCCAGGTCTTTGAAGGCCGCAGCCTTTGCTACCAATGAGCCCAGCAGAGCAATGAGCCGGCTGAGCGGGAGGCCTCCAGGCGCCCTTATCGGGGTTGCCTCCCCCGGCCGCGTCTCCTCTCCAAGCCTAGCACTAATCTCATCTGATAGTCACCTCCCACCTCCCTCACAGCCGGCAGCCTGGGTGTCCCAGGGGAAAGCTCGGGCAGCAGGCAGAGGGGTGGGTGCCTCCAGCTGGGACGGCTGCAGGTCACATGTGGAAGGGCAGCCACGCCCCCCACCCCGATGAGCTCGGCTGCTCCCCCCAGCCCCCTGGGGAACGGTGGAGGTTGACCCCGCTCAGGAGTCTCTTCCAGGCCTTTGAGTCACTCTCCACAGGACACCTTAACATAGGGTTTTAAATCTGCAGACTAAAGCAGGTGTCACCTCACTGTGCTGTGTGGACATGCAGCAGCTACAGCCGAATGGCGGATGCAGGCACGGCTGGATCCAGGGAGCCAAAGGCTCTGCCTCACTCTGTGCTCGTACCCTACTCGGCTCTGTTCCTCTGCTTCACTTTGTGCTCGCTCGTACCCTGCCTGGCTCTGTCCCCGCAGGGCTGTGTGTCATCAACAGCACCTGCTGGGCTGTGAGAGGAGAGGCCCCTGCTCTCCAGCACGGTGGCCATTTCCCCAGAAGAGCTGTGGTTCCGAGTCCAAGCAGCCCCTCCCTGCAGTTTCCTGGATAGTCTCAGGTGCAGAATCTAAAAGAGAAGTGCACGAGCCCCGCGGACTCCCCACGGAGAGGGCAGTGGATATTCTGCCATATTTATGTCATGCTGCGTTTTGAACCCTTTGAATGTCAGTTTCGGATCTGAGGCCCTGAGTGCTGCCTCTGGAGACAGGGTTTCTTCACACCTGAGGACACGGACCACTCCCCAGCACTGTCCTGAGCCCTCGGAATCGTCCCCACCAGCTGTCCGGGTCCGTGCTTTTCCACACTTCCTCATCACGGTTCATGCGTGCGTCTGCGGCTGTGTCGCCTCGGCCTCTGCACCAAGGGCACCCCACCCTCTCCCAGAGGCTTCTGCAGGAGCCCAGCTGAGTCCCCTGGGAGTCCCCGAGGGTTCCTGTCCACTGGAAGTTAGATGTGGAGGTTCCCAGAGATTCTTGGCAAGATTATTTCATGGCAACTGCCCCTCCTACCCAACCTGCGGGGAAGAAGCCGGCACAGCCCTTGGCCCCATGTGGCTGAACAGCTCAGAGGGAAAGGAGGGTGAGCAGGAGCCTGGCGGCATCCAGCAGCCCCCGGCCCATCGGCAGCCAGAGCTTGCCGGCGTCCACACCCGGGCCCACAGCCTCTCTGTCCTGACAGCCGCTGGGGTTACACACAGAGAGGACAAGGCGGTGACAAAGGGTGTCTGGGGCTTGGGAGAGACACATGACACACACACAGCACACACGTTCACTACATGACACACACATAGCACACGTTCACTACACACCCACACACATTCTACACAAAACACGCACAGCACACACGTTCACTACACACGACACACACAGTACACATGTTCACTACACACCCATGTACACTGCACAAGTTCACCATACAACATGCACAGCACACACGACACACACGTAGTGCACATACACAACACACAGTAGACACGTTCACTACACATGCACACATGCTACATACGACACAGCACTCATTACACATGCAGAACACACACACGATACACAGTAACACCACACGTGCATAGCTACACACGCACACACAACACATATACACCCCACATCCAGAGCACCACACAATCCTCATATATGACACGCACGCACTCATACCATGCACATCACACGTGACACACCCACTCACACGCCATGTGCAGCACGTGACACACCCACAGGTGACTCAGCTTCAGCAGGAATCACTGGGGAGCTTGGGAGGGGTGTCTAGACACAGCTGTTTTCTGATGCATCTTGGCCACACCCCAGGACTTTCTGCCTCTCACTCAGAGCTGGACCCTGAGGGCCCCCGTCCTACCCCCCAAGCCCTGCCCTCCGGCTCGTCCGGCCACAGCCCTTGTGCCCAGCTCTGCTGAGACCTCCTCACAGAGGCCGCGTCTAACCGCCTTCCTCTGCCCGGGGCGTGTGGTGTCTCTGCCCCGCCGCCCTGCGGCCCCCGTCACGTCAGGATCCCCCATGCCTGTCAGATGTCCACCTGGGGATGTTGAGTGGGGTGGGGCCGAGAGCACCTGGGGCACTGGGCTTGTGGGTGCAGCTGGGGGCATCCAGGAGCAGAGGACTTGCCAAACTCGGGGCCTGACGTCCAGCGTTCAGTCAGAGGACCTCAGGGGAGAGGGGGAAACGGGCTGCGGGGATGCGAGGAAGGCCCTGTCATCTAGTGACGCAGCAGGTGGGTGGAGGAGGGCTTGGGGGCATCTTGGTCTTCAAGGTCCACTCAGATACCAGCAGCCCATAGGGCCTGGGCCAAGTCCCTGCAGCCCCGGATGGGGAACAGGGAGGGAAGTTTGGAAATCACTGGTGGCAGAGCCTTCCCTGGGCCTGAGGGCCTTGTGGACCCCCCGGAACTCAGGGTCTAGGTCCCTGCTGGGCACTTGGAACCCGCCCCACTCCTCAGCCTCCGGGACTTTGTCCTTTTCCAGAGCTCCTCATCTGCAGGATGGAGCCAGGGCCCTAAGAAGGTCCAGGTGTGGCTCTGAACAGGCCCAGCTCTGCCCCAATGGGCTGTCCACCTTGTAGGGCCCAGTGTGCTGACAGGACGTCAAGACAACACCGGGCCAGGGCCCTTACTCACCGGGGGAGTTCAGGGCCAAGACTGTGTGGTTTGCGGCCCAGGGCCACACAGGGGACCGGAGAGCAATCCCCAAGGGCGGCGAGGGGCACTTGTACTTTTATCACGGATGTGCCCCCATCCACATCCACAAATCAGTGCTGCCCAGGCCCCACCAGGAGCCCCTGTCCAGCCACTGCCCTCCGAGGGCCTCGCCCAGGCTTCCCTCACATGGTCACTCACCAGGACGGACGCACAGCAGCTGTTCTCCTCTTACCTGGCGTTGTATTATAAAATCACATCCAGCCGTAAACACTTCCTACAAGGCAGAAGCGAGCAAGGGGAAAGTGGAACTCGCTGTGGACGCGGCCGCAGGACCACGCTTCTGCTCCTGTTCGGGTGCCCGGGTGGGTTTCACAAGTCGCAGTCCTGCAGGCTGAACCTGTCGCCTGGGCGCCCTGCACTGCCTGCCCCCTGGGCACTCTGAGGCGACGTGGACGGATGCTCACTTGTCTAAGTTTCCACGCATGCAGTCAGGAGTCTGCACCAAGAATGGTCCATCCATGGGGGAGTTCTCCCCGGGAGGGGCTTCCCAGCCTCCCATTCCGGGCACTTCCAGACCTTCTGCAGGAAGTGCTGTCCTTGAGTCATTCTGTTTTGTCCCGAGGCTGCTGTGAGGAGGGGGCAGGTGAGCTGGTGCTGGAGGGTGGGGACCTGCGGGACAGCTTCAGTCCAGGCACAGCCACAGGTCCCAGCTGCCCCACCTTCCCGGGCTGGAGAAGAGCAGCCTCCAGTAGGCCGTGGGCAGTCCCGGCTCACGCACCGCCCAGAGCACACTGCAGGACCCCAGCATCCCCGCCTTCATTTTCACCTGTTCCCTCCTGCTTTCCAGCTTTGGAGTTCTTGTTAAGAGGGACTTGAACCACAAGGCTGTAATAAACACGACACCTGCATTCCCTTCCAATCCTTCCTGGTTTTCTTTTTTACACACAAAGCTTACCACCTTTACTGTTTCCAACTGGAAAACCAGTTTTTCCAACACTTTTTAAAAAACAAATGATCCTTTTATCGTACGCTGAAAGCCCTACCCATGACAAGCCCACTTCTGCATCTGACTCTGTTCACTGACCCTTCATTTACTTCCTAAACCAACCCTTTCGGTAACTTTCAGTGAAGAGGTGGCTTTAATAAATATATTCTCAGGGCCGGGAGTGGTGGCTCATGCCTGTAATCCCAGCACTTTGGGAGGCCAAGGCGGGCGGATCACGAGATCAGGAGTTCAAGACAAGCCTGGATAACATGGTGAAATCCCGTTTCTACTAAAAATAGAAAAAATTAGCTGGGCGTGGTGGCGTGCGTCTGTAATCCCAGCTACTCAGGAGGCTGAGGCTGGAGAATCGCTTGAACCCGGAAGGTGGAGGTTGCAGTGAGCCAAGATCACGCCACTGCACTCCAGCCTGGGCGACAGAGCGAGACTCTGTCTTAAAAAAAAATATATATATATATACACATATACATATATATATATAGAGATAGATAGATATATACATACATATATATCTATTCTCCAGAAATCTCCAGAATCTTTGTGTGGTCAGGGTGAGAGGCGCCACCACGATGTAAACACAACAGCTGAGTCCTCCAGGTAGGAGCCAGGTGCAATCCGCAAGACCGTGAGCGTGGGAGAGAGTCAGAGGCGCTTCCTCAAAAGGCATCCCCTGTCTCCGGCAGAGCGCACAGGCCCCAGGGCCCCGTGGACAGGGCTGGTCCCGGTGCAGGCAGGCCACTTCCTGCGGTTGGGGGGTGGTGCGCCAGAGGTTGCCTGCAGCAGGAAGCCCCCGTAGAGGCCAGGGCCTCCTGTTCCACTTGGCAGAGACCCCAGAAGGAGCCCGGGGGCAGCATCAGAGCCTGGGGCCCAGGCAGGGGTGCCCAAGGGCACAGCAGCTGCAGGCCATTGGCAAGGCCAGAAGACGGTGAGTGGAAAGCTGGGGGCACGTGGAGAGACCCCAGGAAGGGGCTGTTCGGTGGGACTTCTTGCATTTGCCGTTTGTGTTTCATCCGGCGATTCTGAAACCAGGTTTTTATCTGCAGGAAAACCAAAATCAGAGCAGGGGTGAGACTAGGCCACCGGCCCACCCTTGCCCACCTCAGCCCGGCCCGCCTCACCTGGACCTCTGAGAGCTGCATCTCCCTGGCCAGCCTCTTCCGCTCAAGAGGGCTCAGGTACTGGTGGTGCTGGAAGACGCCCTCCAAGGTGCGGACCTGCTCCGTGGTGAAGGCTGTGCGGACACGGGGGCCCCGCAAGGTATTTGGCTCCTTACTCAACCCTGGCATAGAGGGTAAGAGCATTTGGCTGAGCCTGCCACCCCATGGGGCAAGCCTCGCCCACAGGTAACAGGTGAAGACAGCCATGTTGGGGGCTGGGCAGGGCAGATCTTCTCACCTGACAGTGACCAGCAGCCCTGCCGCAGCCTCCAGGTCATGTGCGTGCGGAAAGGGGCTCAGAGAGGTGACTCAGGGGAGGGAGAATGCTACCAGCAGCTTGGGCCTGCCCTCTGCTCGGCTGGCTCAGCTCACTCAGTTCGGCCCCATCCCACACTTCCCTTCCGAAGCCGGTTCCCAGGATGCCCTTTCTGCAGACTTCCAGGCAGGTAAGGTAGAGTCCATTACATGCAAAGGCCTGGGGACCCACCCAGGGAACTCGGTCCCTGTCCTGGGCTCCGGCTCCTCAGCCAGCAGAGCCCAGCTCAGTTAATCCCCAGGCCCACCTTGATCAAGTCTGTTTTCTAATTTCTAAGTTAAGGAATGGGGGCTGGCACTAAACAACCCCACAAGGTGGTGTGTGGTCTGGGTCCCAGGAAGGAGGCCAACGTGGTGAAACGAGCTCAACATTTAACACAAGTCTGACCCAAATGCTCACTGGAGTTTCTGCGAAAGGAAGCGTATTTTACAAAATCTGTCTTCACGTTAGCCTGAAAGCACATGGGAGACCGGAAAAGCAAATGCCTTGTGGCGGGGAGGGCTGTAGGACTGGGATCAGGAAGGGGGTTGGGGGACAGGAATGGTTGACTTTTTTGGGGTGGGGCAGGATAGCTAGCTGGGAAGAACATATTTAAATTTTCATTTCCCTGAAGTACAAAGTTACTCCATGAGGATCAGTCAAATTTTTTTTTTTTGAGACGGAGTCTGGCTCTGTCGCCCAGGCTGGAGTGTAGTGGCCTGATCTCAGCTCACTGCAAGCTCCGCCTCCCGGGTTTACGCCATTCTCCTGCCTCAGCCTCCGGAGTAGCTGGGACCACAGGCGCCCGCCACCTCGCCCGGCTAGTTTTTTGTATTTTTTAGTAGAGACGGGGTTTCACCGTGTTAGCCAGGATGGTCTCGATCTCCTGACCTTGTGATCCGCCCGTCTCGGCCTCCCAAAGTGCTGGGATTACAGGCTTGAGCCACAGCGCCCGGCAGTCAAATTTTTAAAAATGAAAACTTACAATGTTAACCCCACTTTTGACCAAGTACTACCTTAAACCTAAAAGCGGCAACGATGTCACAAAGACTAACACACAAACGCGGAGAACCTTTGTTCTCAGCAGACAACAGAGCATCTCCGGGCCACAGACCGAACTTCAGAGTTTCTGCAGGCACCGGGTCACCGCCACCCCTACAGCAAACCTGCAGGCTCTTTAAAAGACAGCTGTGCTCCAGGTGGCCTGGAATGGGCTTGAGCCTAGATGCTGAGCAGGCACCGGCTTTGCTGGGGGCAGAGGGGGGTTGGCAAATCGTCGGACCCCTGGAACTGGGTCCCGATGGTTGCGGGGCTGGAACACCAGGGGCACAGGTGCCCACGCCCGGGCTGTGTTTCAGTGAGCGCCCGGAATCAGGGCAGAGAGGTGCGGACAGGGACCCCTTGGACGGTCCCTCCGCACCAGGCCGCGGTGGGACACAGCTGAGAAACGGGGTGCCAAGGGAGGCAGAGGAGCCCACCGGGGGCTCAAGGAGAGAAAATCCCCGTCAAGGTTTTGGTTTCGAGGGAAGCTGCGCTCTAGTGAGGCGCAGGCAAGGCCTCCGCCGGCCCTCATGGTAACGTCCCCGGCCCTGACCTCGTCCGTCCCGCACCGCGGGGAGTTCAGCCGCCGGGCTCCTGGCCTCTCCCCCACTCCCATCTGCACCTGGGAAGGAAGGGACCCCCGGCCCGGACCTACCAGCCACGGTCCTCTCCGGCGCAGGCAGATCTGAGGACGTGGCGGCCTCCTTGATGCTGGTGGCCTGAGGGGGCTCCCGGGCGCCGGATATCTGGCCCGGGCCAGGGAGGCTCCCCGGGGAGACGTCGGCAGGCCTGGGCGTGGGGGTCAACCCTGAGCAGCTGCTCTGGGAGAGCCAGTCCACAGAGCCAAAGCTGGAGGGCTGCTGCTGGCCACGAGGTGGGGAGGAGGAGAGGCGCATGGCGGCCAGGTGGGCCGGAGGGAAGGCCGGGCGGGGCTGGCCAGGCGCAGGATCCACCTCCGGCCTCGCCGGGCGGCGGCGTTTATAAGCCCGGGAGGAGGGGGCGGGAGCCCGGTTTGCATACACGGCTAATGCCCGGATAAGCAGCGCCTAATTGCCTTCGATTCAGAGACACAAAGGAGACCGTTCACACCTCCCCGGCTCCTCGGTGTCTGGGGCAGGGGCGGGGCTGCGGGCCCTGGTTAATGGAGAGGGGACGGTTCGGGATCGGTCACCTCCTTTCATCTCTCCCAACCCCCACCCCGCGGGCCGAGGCTGCTGGAAGGTAGGAGGGTCCCGCTCCCACTCGGGCCTGCCCTGGGCGGTGCCGGGCGACCTCTCCTCTCCAGGGGGACGCTGGCGCCTGTGCCCAGCCCGGACACCCGAGGGCGAGCAGGCTTCAGGCTGGGAGAGTCAGGGCGGACTCAGCCGGTGCCCGCGTGCGCTGCGTCCAGGCTGTGCGGTCGCGCAGGAACCGAGGGACGCTTTCCGGGAAAGACGCGGAGGGCTCGGGGAGCGGCGCGCGGGGACGGCAATGTCGGGAGGGGCCTCTCGGGGCACTCGTCCGCTTCCAGCCCTACTCCGGCTCCTCTGGGGGACTCACTCCCGGGGCCATCGCAGCAGCCTCCGCATGCGGGCGCGGGCGGCTCCCTGACCCCATCCGGAGCTGGAAGGGCCGGAGCCACTGCCTCGCGCGGCGGGGTAGACACTCCGCTTCGGCTGCGGGACTGGCGCGTCCCCGCCAAGCCGGGCTGTCCCCACTGTGGCCAGGGCGGGGGCAGAGCCGCCGGGGACTGTGGAGCCCAAACCTCACGGGGACGCCCTGAGCACGGGCTCCCGGGAAGGTCATCGCGACGCGCGGCCGCTGCTCCCACGAACCTCAGTCCCGAGTTGTTTGCGTCTCCTCGTCCTGGGCGTCCCCGGGTCGCCTGCGCCGTCGGGGTGGGGCGCGGGGACCGAAGTGGCTTGGTGGGAGGCAGCCAAGCCGCGAGCGTTCCCTCCGGCCTCGGACCAGCTCCCCGCGCGCCGGGACACACGGACTCGCGTTGCGCCCACGCCGAGGGTAGGACGGTGTCTTCCGCGCACTGGCTTGGGGTCCGCACTGCGTCTCCGGCGGCCGGGGTTAGGCGCGGGCGCAGGTCCGAAGCCATGCGGGGTTTCGGCGCAGACGGGGTCCAGGGAGCAGCCCCGACTCCCGGCCGGGTCCTGACCGCGGTTGCCTCAGCGCCCACCCCGCTCTCCGAAATCTGAAAGACCCGCGGGCCTCGCCCCACGGTTACGCCCAACCCGGCTATCCGCGCCTCCCGGGCTGAGAAAAGAGGGAGGAGCCCGGGAGGGGGGCGCTGGGGCGGGACCTCACGGGGAACAGGTGGGTCACAGGTGACGGGGTCGGGGAACGGACCGCGCCGCTGCTGACCCTGGTCTTCCTCGGACCCTGCCGACCCAGTTAGGCCACCGGGCCCTCAAGGGGGAGGCTGGCAGGGGTGGGGCGCTGGGGGCTTTGGACGTGGCCTCGGGGGTAACACCAGGAGGGCTGGGGGGCCAGGAAGGCGGCCTAGACCCCCTCCCCACTTCATCTCCGGAGAGACCGGGTCACCCCCAGGAGAGGGGATTTGAAGCCACTGCACAGGACCAGATGCCTACGGCCACAGGGCTGGCCCCGAGGATGCCCCATGAGGCAGGTACCCAGCCCTCCCGCAGTGGGGGCGGCCCTGCCACCTGGGAGCAGAGGCCGTGAGGGTGCGGGCTGCGGCGGGGCGGTGCCTCAAAGTGGAGCAAAACACAGCGCACCCTCACCTCCCACCCCGCCCCCAAACACACACACACAACTTTCGACAGGCAGGGGAAAGGCCCAGAAGCATCCCTTACATAAAGAGGAAACCACGAGCATGGATTTGTGAAACGCCAGCACCCAGCCTTCCACGTCTCCATCTCTAATTTCCGGGGGCCCGGGCCCCAGGGTCTCAGCTACCTTCTGCACGTGGTTCAGCCCCCCCCACCCCCGGCTCTGCATAGAGCTCCTCCTGCCAGTTTCCCAGTTCCCCCGCACCACCTCCACCTGAACCGCCCCTCCTCACCTTCACACGGCAGGGCCAGACAGCCCCTCGTCCTGGGCCCCCACCCCAGCCCCTTGCTGCGGCTTGGGTGGCCCCTCTCCCCTGGCGAGCGGCCCCACCGCCGTGGCTCAGGCCCCCCCGACTCCTGCAGCCCAGGCCTCTGCCTCCACCCTCCCTCCAGGGCCCGCGGAGGCTGCTCTGGCCCAGGTCTGGGGTCACCAGAGCCTCCGCCTCGGAGCCTCCGTCCGCCCCCAGCTCTGGGACGCGTCCTGATGCGCCGCCATGGGTAGGAGACTTGGGCGCTCCTCCGCTTCCTTCCTCCCAGCCCCTGGGGCAGCCCAGCCCCGAGAATTGCGCCCCGCACGCCGCACAGCGTGGTCCTCGCGGGCGTCGCCCCATTCCCCACCCTCGGGGTCCAGGCCGGGTTGCGCTGGGCAGGGAAGTCCCGCGTCACTCCCAGGCTGGCAGCCCCGCCCCCACGCACAGCCCGGAGCCCAACTAGTCCCCGAAACTGGCTCCCCCCCGGGTCCACGGCCTGAGGACACGCACCGGACCTAGCGCGTGCTGCCGCCGGGTCCAGACCGCCCTGCTCCCTCCGGCCCCGTCACGACTCGCCCAAGCCTCCTCCGAGCACTCTGAGACCACCTGAAGGGGAGGCCCCAATCCCTCCCCAACACCCACCCCCGCGGCCTCGGCCTCACTGACACCCTCACGTGCCCTCTTCCCCGTCCCCAACACCCTCCCGCTTCCTGCTCTCCTGGGACATCCGTGCTCCCCACTCCCCGAGACATCCTACGCTTCCTCCTCCGCGACACCCACCCTCTTCACCCTCCCCTAGACATCCACGCTCTCCTCTAGACACCCCCACACCCCGCTCCCCGTCACCCCCACGTGCCCCCTCCCCGATATCCCCCACGCCCCCACCTCCATGTGCCCCTCTCCCCCACACCCCCATGCTCCATCCCCCTACACATCCTCGCGCCCCTCTCCCCGACACCCCCACGCCCCCTGCCCTACACATCCACCGCCCCACTCCCCAACACCCCCACGCTCCCGCTCCCCCTCCCCTACACTTCCAGGCGCCCCACTCCCCGACACCCCAAGCTCCCCCACCCCTACACATCCACACTCCCCACACCCCCAAACTCCCCTCCACTACACCTCCATGCCCCCCTCCCCGACACCCCCACGCTCCCCACTCCCCAACACCCCCATGTCCCCATTCCCCAACACACCCACGCTCCCCACTCCCCTTGGCTTGTCCACTAGGAAGTGGTGCTGGTCTGGTGCCTGGGGGCTGAAGAAACGCTAAACCGGCGGGCCCGGCGCGGTAGCTCAGGCCTGTAATCTCAGCACTTTGGGAGACCACGGCGGTAGCTCACGCCTGTAATCCCAGCACTTTGGGAGGCCGCGGCCTGTGGGTCACCTGAGGTCGGGAGTTCCAGACCAGCCTGACCAACATGGGGAAACCCCATCTCTACTAAAAATACAAAATTAGCCAGAGGTGGTGACACATGCCTGTAATCCCAGCTACTCAGGAGGCTGAGGCAGGAGAATCGCCTGAACCTGGGAGGCGGAGGTTGCGGTGAGCCAAGATTGCACCATTGCACTCTAGCCTGGGCAACAAGAACAAGACTCTGTCTAAAAAAAAAAAAAAAAAAAGGAAGCGGTAAGCCAACCGCACACAGGAGGCTAATCCTGCCATGCCCGCAGAGCGAGTTACTTATTTTGGAGACAAGCTTTCACTGTTGCCCAGGCCAGAGTGCCTCATGTGATCACAGCTCACTGCAGCCTTGACCTCCGGGGCCCAAGTGATCCTCCTGCCTGAGCCTCCAGTGAAGCTGGGACTACAGGTGTGTGCCACCATGCCCAGTTAATTTTTGTATTTTTTGCAGAGATGGAGTTTTGTCATGTTACCCAGGCTGGTCTCAAACTCCTGAGCTCAAGTAATTCTCCTGCCTCAGCCCCGCAAAGTGCTGGGATTACAGGCATAAGCCCCCGCATCCGGCCCCTAGATTGATTTAAACAGCCAAAATATACTCCCTGCACCAGATTAGAAAGCATTAGAGGTCCGGGGCCTGCATGTTCAGATTAATTATTCTGATACCGGGCTCAGGAGGATCACAGCACTTGGTCCCCGGCGCACTGCCTGAGAAGGAAGGGAAATGAATTCTGCTTGGTGCCCCTAAATGGCTCCAACCCAGAGGTGCGTCCTTCCTCCAGGGCCGAGTGTCCAGTAACCCCAAGTGATAGAGAGGCACAGCCCCCACCCTTAGGGTGTTGGTGTGTTTGCTGGGATGTGGCTGTTGGGACCTGGGCTTGCCATCAGGCATAAGCTTCTGGAGCGACAGGGTCATGTAGGGTGCACCTAAGCTCTGTTTCAGACCTCACTGTGGCCCCAGCCCGTGACTCTGACCTTTGGGGGCTGTGCATGTGAAGGGGAATGTTTGCAAGCTTGGCTCATCCAACACGTTTTTAGCAGCTTGGAGATTCTCAGGGAACACAGCAGGGTGGAGCTGATGCCAGACTTTTTTTTTTGAGACAGGTTCTCACTGTCACCCAGGCTGGACTGCAGTAACACAATCTGGGCTCACTGCAGCCTTGACCTCTTGTGCTGAAGCAATCCTCCCACCTGTTTCCCTGAATAGTTGAAACTACAGGTGCATGGCACCATGCCCAGCTATTTTTTTGATTTTTAATAGAGATGTGGTCTCACCATGTTGCCCATGCTGGTTTGGAACGCCTGAGCTCAAAGTGATCCTTCCGCCCAGGCCTCCCAGTGTTGGGATTATAGGCGTGAGCCATCAAGCCTGGCCTAGAGTGTCTTTTTTTTTTGAGACGGAGTCTTGCTCTGACGTCCAGGCTGCAGTGCAGTGCAACCTCCGCCTCCCGGGTTCAAGCGATACTCCTGCCTCAGCCTCCTGAGTAGTTGGGATTACAGGCTCATGCCACCACGCCTGACTAATTTTTGTATTTTTAGTAGAGATGGAGTTTCACCAGGTTGGTCAGGCTGGTCTCAAACTCCTGACCTCATTAGTGATCTGCCCGCCTCTGGCTTTCCAAAGACCTGGGATTACAGACATGAGCCACCGCGTCTGGCCTCAGAGTGTGTTTTTTTTTTTTTGGAGACCGAGTCTGTGTCGCCCAGGCTGGAGTGCAGTGGTGCAATCTCAGTTCACTGCAACCTCTGCTTCCCGGGTTCAAGCAGTTCAATTCTCCTGCCTCAGCCTCCTGAGTAGCTGGGACTGCAGGCACGTGCTACTATGCCCAGCTAATTTTTGTATTTTTGGTAGAGATGGGGATGCACCGTGTTGCCCAGGCTGGTCTCGAACTCCTGAGCTCAGGCAATCCACCCGCCTCAGCCTCCCAAAGTGTTAGGATTACAGGCGTGAACCACAACATCCGGTGCCTCAGTGTCTTAAATGAGGTGAAGCTTGCAGTCAGTTCTTGCAGGCGTGGTCTCACAGGCCTTCCCCTCAGACCTGGGCAAGCCCTTCATTTCCCCAGGAGCTGCCATTAGCACTCGCGGGACCTATTCTTCTGGATCCCCAGAAAGGCATGTGTGGGAGGGGCTGCAACCCTACCACCCACAGGGAACCCCTCAGGACTGCTGGGTGCTGGGCCAGTGGGGACCCCCAGCCCCATTTAGCTGCATGGCCCTGGGCAAGCCACTTGTCTTTCTGGATGGGCCCGCTAATTTGCAGGTATTGTTATGCCAGCGGAACTCCTACAGGCTACATTTGTATCTCCGGCTCCACCCAATCCCCCTTCTGACTCAGGGGTCCAGGGTGGGGCCCTGTATTGCTACTTGGAAATTGCTTCCTGGGCAGGTTTGCTTCGGTTTTCTCAAAATTGCAAGGGCCCTGCCCTCAGCCTCTGCCCAAGGGTCACGCCACAGCTGCTCAGCGCCTCCCTGGGCCCACCCAGACCAGAGCCGCCTCCCTGGAGACAAAACCACATTCTCCCTGGAGCTGTGTGGCTCCTCTTCCTCTTTTTGTCGCCCTGGACCTGGGAGCGTTCAGCCAGGTCGTTCAAGACTGCCCAAGGCTATGGGAGGACCTTGGGAACGCCCCAAGCTACTCCTGGGTCAAAGGGGTTCTCTGCTGGGCAGTGTGGAGGCCGCCACTCTAACCCCCATCCCTGCATTGAGTCCAGGGGGGCGGTCAGCCTCAGTTTTTCTACGGACCCGCAGCGGAACTCCCCCTCCCCCTGCGTTTTACTCAGTGGGGCTCCCCAGGAAGGACAGGGAGAGTCTGGTGTGGCCCTGAGAACCGGGTGTGTAACCAGGACCCGGCAGAAAGCACCACGTCCACCAGCCTCGAGCCTGGACTCCTGGGCCTACATCTGGACGCGCCCCACGGAGCTCTGTCCACACCTCAGGAGCGAGTGGGAGCTCCTCTCTGTGATGAGAGCGTTACAACCCTGCCCTGACCTTTGCAGCCCCAGCGCTTCCGGGCGCCACTCCCTCCCCGCCTCGAGACCCGCACTCCTGCACAGCCCGGAGACCAGGAAAACAATCTTTTTATTGACGGGACCCAGGAGCGGGGGTGGGAAGGCAGCAGGAGGGGGGAGGGCGGAGGAGCCTCGGCCTGGAGAGGGGAGGCTGGCCGCAGCCGGGACTCACTGGCACGGGTCCCTGAGGACCCCTCGCTCGGCGGCCGCGCTGCCCAGAATGAAGCCCACGGCCAGGGACACTGTCTGGTCGAAGGCGCCGCGCAGCTGCTCCACGTGCTGGTTCAAGGTCAGCAGCTGGTCGCGCAGCGGGCCCAGGATGTTCGCGATGTCGCCCAGGTGCCCCAGGGTCTGCAGCAGGGCGGTGTTCAGCGACGGGGGCGCGGCCGGAGGGGGCGCGCAGTCCTCGGGGCGGCCGGGCGGCGAGTCGGGGTCTTCACGGGCCGGGGGCGGCGGCGGGGAACCCGGACGGCGGAGGGGTGTGCGGTCCTCGGGGATGCAGGTGGCGAGGGCGGTCGGGGCGGGGGCTGGCGGGGATCCGGGGGCGCGGGAGGTGTCGGTGGACTTCGGCGGGGACGGGCTGAAGCGGAGCGTCCAGGCGGGGTCCGCGTCGGGGTCGCGGGCGGTGGGCAGCGGAGTGGCGTCTGGGATCGCGGAGAGGGCGGTCGGGCGGGGATTCGGGGGGCGCGCCCGCCCCTCCCCCGCAGCCCTCGGCCGCCCCCGGTCCCTCCGCAGCCCTCGGCCCCATCCGGCCCCCCAGCCCCCCCCCGCTTACCTGGTTCGGCCGGAGCTGGCGCGTGCGCGTTGGGGGCCGGGCGGCGGCCGCGCTGGGGGCGCCCGGACCCGGGGGAGCGGCGGCGAGGCCTTTTGCGCCCGTTGTCGCCCAGCAGCCCCATGAGCTTCCGGATCTGCTCGTCGAAGGGCCCGGGCGGCTGGCCATGCGCCTCGCGAAACTTGTCCTTGAGGAACTTGTAGCGGCGGCGACACTGCGCGGGGGTGCGGCGCACCTGCTGCCGGGCCAGCGCGGCCGACACGCGGCGGTAGGTGGGCAGGGCCTGGCGGCGGTCCAGGAGCAGCGCGCGCCACACGGCCGGTTGCAGCAGCGTCCCCAGCAGCAGCTCCGTCTCCTGGGCGCTCCAGGGCGTGCGCTGCGCCGAGCCCGGGGACACTGGCAACCCGAGTTCCCCCAGCGCGCTGGGCGAGGCGGGCCTCCGGGGCGGGGTCCCTGGGACGTCTCCGGGCGGCCGCGGCTCGGGGTCGGGGCTGGCGGGCGACGGCGGCGCGGGGGGCGCGAGCGGGGGCGGCCTGCGGGGCCGCAGCAGCATCCTTGGGCAGGGGCGCGACGCGCGAAGATGGAGAGGGGGTCGGACGCCGCCCGGGCCGCCCACACGCGTTCTGAGCATCCCGCGCCGCCGTCCCGCCGTCCGAGCCGGGTCTACACGACCCTCCCACCGCCCCCGCCCCGCCCCCCGCGCCCCGCCCTCCCCGTCCGCCGGGTCCTAAGGGGTCCGTCCTGGCGCCGCGGCCGGGAAGACAGAGCAAAGCCTGGCTTCGGTCGGAAACAGAGTCCGCAGTGGTTCTGTCCTTAAAGGCGTTTAACGGAGGTGCCGGGATGCCTGAGTCCCGTTCGCTTTTAGCCGGTGCCGAGCCTCCCCCCGCCCCCGTCGAGGTGTGTGCGGAGCCCCTCCCGCTCCGGAAGGCGCTGCCGCCCCCTTGTCCGGACCCCAGTGCTGCCCGCGCCCCCCGCCCGGGCTCAGCACCTGCACGCGAGGGGTCCCAGGACCGCCCGGGTCTCAGTGGGAGTTGCCAGGCCAGGGGCTGGGTGGAGGGAGAAGCTGCGCCGGCCGCGGGAATGGGCGTCGGAATTCACGCGCTCTGCAGAAGGAACTTCTTAAATCTGAACTTCTTCCGTCTGGAGCGCGTCTGCAGCCAGGATCCCGGGAGGAGGAAATCCTCTTCCTCTTCGCCGCACGGCGCCGAGTCCTTCTGTCTCCTGGGTCTCCTCTGGGCCGTGGCAGCTTCTCGCGTCCTCGACACGGTTGAGGACGGGCCAGGTGTTTTGTTGAATGTTCGTCGACTTGGGTTTGCCTGGTGCCTTCCTGTGATCGGACTGGGGGGGTCGGTGTTTGGAAGGAAGGCGCAGGGGTGGGGTCTCGCCCTCCTATCCGGTGGCTCAGCACCGGTGAGGTCCGCTCTGTGGTGAGGTGGGGACTGTCTGCCCGTCTTGCACTGCTCAGCTACCGCCGCCCCATCCCTGCTGTGGTCACTGGTATCCGGTCCCTCGGTCCATCCCCAACCCCTGGGGAGAGGAATTAGGCCCCACCTCCTGGAGGGGTGTCTGTATTTTGTGGGATTCTTCTGTAAGGAGGTTTGTCTCTCACCTGTTGATTTATCTACTCATTTATTTCTGCAGTGTGGGCTGGTGTGTATTTATTTTATCTCTTAGATCATAACCCGATGCTGTTGTTATTTATTTATTTTAAAAGTTCTGTTTGTTTTTGTTCTTTTTTACAGATGGGGTCTCGTTCTGTCACTCAGGCTGGAGTGCGGTGGCCCAATCACAGCTCACTGTAGCCTTGAAATCTTGGGCCCAGCCGATCCTCCAGCCTCAGCTTCCTCGGTAGCTGGGGCTACATGTGTGCACCACCACACCCAGCTAGTTTTTTTGTTTGTTTGTTTGTTTGTTTTACTTTTTTTTACTTTTTGTAAGGACAGGGTCTTGCTCTGTTGCACAGGCTGGGCTTGAACTCTTGGGCTCAAATGATCCTCCTGCTTGGGCCTCCCAGCGTGTTGAGATTACAGGCGTGAGCCCCTGTACCCGGCTTTTATTTATGTTTGCTCAGATTGTTCCCACTTTGGCCATTGAAACTCTTCTCACCTCTTCCTGTCTTCCTGTGTCAGTTTGAAACCTCCCTCCCAGCTCCTTGGCACTACAGGATGCTCCTGCCTCGTCTGGTCCTTTGCTGACCCTGGCCCTAGAATCAGCTTTTCAGACTCTTCTCGAGAAAGCTGTGGTTCCTGGCCAGGCACTCATACACATGTCTCACACCTGTATTCCTAGCACTTTGGGAGGCTGAGGTGGGCAGATCTCCTGAGGCCAGGAGTTTGAGACTGACCTGGGCAATATAGTGAGACCCCTATCTCTGCAAAAAATTAAAAATAACCAAGTGTAGTAGCAGGTGCCTGTAGTTCCAGGTACTTGGGAGGCTGAGGTGGGAGGATGTCCTTTTGCTCAGGAGGTTAAGCCTGCAGTGTACTGTGATCACCCCACTGCACTCCAGCCTGGGTGACAGGGCAAGACTCTGTCTTAAAAAAAAAGAAAAGGGGGGGCGGCAGGCATGGTGGCTGTAATCCCAGCACTTTGGGAGGCCGGGAGGATCACCTGAGGTCAGGAGTTTGAGACCAGCCTGGCCAACATGGTGAAACCCCGTCTCTACTAAAAATACAAAAATTAGCGAGGTGTTGGTTGTGCACCTGTAATCCCAGCTTCTAGGGAGGCTGAGGCAGGAGAATTACTTGAACCTGGGAGGGGATCTCAAAAAAAAAAGCCGAGTGCGGTGACTCAAGCCTATAATCCCAGCACTTTGGGAGGCCGAGGCGGGCAGGTTATAAGGTCAGGAGATTGAGACCATCCTGGCTAACATAGTGAAACCCCCCGTCCTTACTAAAAATACAAAAAATTAGCCAGGCGTGGTGGCACGTGCCTGTAGGCCCAGTTACTCGGGAAGCTGAGTCAGGAGAATGGCTTGAACCCAGGAGGTGGAGGTTGTAGTGAGCTGAGATTGCACCACTGCACTCCAGCCTAGGTGACAGAGCGAGACTCTGCCTCAAAAAACAAACAAACTAGAAAGATTTTTAATAACTGAGGGTTGGGGGTGCTAGGAGCATCTGATGGGTGGAGATCAGAGATGATGGTGCGCAGGACTCCAGGGTAGACGGTCCAGCCTGCAGTGGCAGCTGCAGTGCACAGCACAGCCCGCCACGATTCCGTCTGGGACAGAACCAGGACGTGTATGGCGTGGGCTGGCCGTGGATGCGCATGTGTGACCATCATTAGGATACACGTGAGTTCACGTGACCTCTGACCCTCGTCCTGCACGGTTGGCTCCTTCTCGCCTCCTGACTTGCTTTTCTGGAACTGCTTTCTTGGACGGTGGGGAGGCCCGGCTCCTGCACTGGTTCAGCCCTGAGGTGCGTAGAAGGTGCCTTCAGAATTGCTGACCGCGTCCCTCTGAGAAGCAGGTTTGCTGCCAGAGCACCGTGTCTGTGTGTGGTCCTCGGCCCTTGCCTTGGTTTCCCCTGTTACTGAGGCCGGCCCGTCTCCACTCCCGTCAGCGAGGTGGCGTCACCCAGCTGCATCAGGGTCGCCTGTCACAGTTGCTGTGATTCCGCCCTGGGGTTCCCAACATCCTGCTTATAAGACAGATCTAGGTTTTTTTCTTAAAAAGTTGTTGCAAATTGTTGAACGTAAGTGTGCTGGATCTCGGAGTTCCAGCACAGCTCATAAAGACCCCCTTTTCTGAAAATAAGTCCAGAATTTGGGGGTGAGGCCCAGTTAAAGGCTGACCTTGGTCACACTGCTGCTAGTCATCGGTGACCGGCTGGTCCAGGGCAGACATGTGGCCCAAACTGGACTCAGCTGAGTCCTCCTCTAAGATTTTCCAAACTGAACCCAAGGAGGGACGTCCAGGCTCCGTGAGTTTTTGATAAAGACAGAGAGTTATAGTTATGCGTCCATCACCCTGTACCACATAGAACGACTCCGTAGAAACGGAGAGAAGACCTGGCCTTTGTCAAATGCGATGTGCAAAGGGCAGATGGAGATGTGGAAAGATGCTCACATCATCGGCCACTGGAGAGCATCCAGCATGGCTGACACCAGAACACTGAGGATTCCCCGGGCGGGGAGACTGGGCGAATAGGTCGTGAGAGGCCGGCCAGCATGGTGGACACCGGAGCGCTGAGAACGTCCCGAACCAGCGAGGATGGGGCGAATCGGTCACTGGAGACCGGCCGGCATGGTGGACGCCGGAGTGCTGAGAACGTCCCGAACCGGCGAGGACGCAGCGACAGGAACCCTTGTCGGTGCTGGCGGGAGTGCACGTGGTGCAGGTCCTGTGGGAAACGCTCTGGTGGTTTTTAAGAAAACTAAACATATTCTTCCCGTGGGATCCGGTATTCACTGTCCTTGGTGTTTACCCAAAGGAGTCGAAGACTTGTGTCCACAGAAAAACCTGCACGCAACCTTTATGGCAGCTTTGTTCATCATTGCCGGAACCTGGACGGGGCTGAGAAGCCCCGGACGATGGTGCACTTGGGCTGCAACGCGCCTCGGCCCTTAATTCATGCAGCGACAGGGACGAATCCTAAGTGCGTTTTGCTGAGCGGAAGAGCCAGCCCCAGAGGCCACACGCTGTGAGTCCATTTATGGGACTCATTTATGGGACATGCTGGAAAAAGCAAAGCCACGGGGGGTGGGTGGGTACCGATCCGCGGTCACCAGGGGCTGGGAGCGGGGTGGCCGCAGAGGTATGTGTGTGGATGGAGCTGCTGCAACAGTTTTCAAGTTCAGACCCACCGCAGGCCACAGCTTTGGGGTCAGTTGGGGACACTCACGTGCCTGCACATCCCTTAGAAACAGGTCTGTGTGGGTGTGACCTGTCAACAACAGAACCACCACACACTCCCCACAACGTGACCTGCCACAACGTAACAGCTACACGCTCCCCACGGGCCTACCGTGTCACTGCCACACGCTCCCCACGGCGTGACCTGCCCATAACGAAACCACCACATGCTCCCCACGGTTGACCCGCCAACAGCATAACGGCCACACGCTCCCCATAGGTGTGCTGTGGAGAAGCCAGGCCAGGAGGGGAGGTCCAAGTGCAGACGCACAGTGGGAATTCCCGCTGGCCTCACGGCATGCTGTGAACGTCACCAACGCAGGAACGACAGGACCTATGCGGTGCGTGGGTGAGCTGGCGCGTCCTGCTTTACCGACAGGAAGCCAGGTCTCAGAGAAGGGACTCGCCCGCTTTCACTGTATGAGTAGCACTTTGGGGGTCTTCCGTGGGGCAACCAGTCATTCCCCAAGAGCTTGGACGCCGGTGCCGCCTCTCACGTGGGTGATCCCGTGGCTAGGAGCTTGGGTGAGGACCAGGATCCACTCATTTGTGTCCTTCAGGACTGGGGCAGGAGAGGGTGGCTCTGGCTGGAGGTGCCAGGGCACTATATCTGGAGCGAAGGCCTGGCTCTTTTGGGGACCCTCAGTCCTTCTCCAAGTGGCACAAGCTGGTGCTGGGGAGGCCCTGGGCCAGGCTGACTGGGCAACACCCTCTCCACCCAGCCTGCTGTTTGGCTGCCTTGGGCTTGCTCCCGGCACCTTGGCCTTGGGGAGGTCAAGCCCCGTATGTGGTGGTGGCTCCTGCAACAGTGGCCACAGGCCCTGGCCAGTGCAGGAGAGGCTCACATACGGCGGGAGGCCAGGGAGCGAGGCTCACGGGGTTGCTGGCTGTCAGCTCTCCGAGAGAAAAGTCCTGTGCCCGGCGGGGCTGAGTTTATTGGAGCCACTGTGGTGAGGGGTCTGGCCTGCAGGGCATGGGGGGCGAGGACGCACACGTGACCGGGACCCAGCACCCCCTTCCCAGGGCAGCTCCCGTCAGCACACGTGACCGGGACCCAGGGCCCCCTTCCCAGGGCAGCTCCCGTCAGCACACGTGACCGGGACCCAGGGCCCCCTTCCCAGGACAGCTCCCGTCAGCACACGTGACCAGGACCCAGGGCCCCCGGCCGGCGCAGCTCCCGTTAGCACAGCTGGACCCCACCATCTCGTCGTCTCCTCGGCTCTTCCTGGGCCTCCAGGCGGATCACCGCACCGTTCATCGCGGGAACTTCCCGAGAGACCCATTAGCTCTTTCACAAAAGCATCCGCAATTTACAACCCAAAACCATTGGAAGCCGTGAGCCCCTCCTCGAGTGGTGTCCACCAGCCTTACACTGTGACGGCTGTGACAGCGTCCTTTCCAGGGCCACAGGCCCCACCTGCGGGAGCTTGCACCGCGGTGATGGGCGACCCGGCTCTGTCTTGCCCACGGGGCTGCCCGGTGGGAACCGGCTGGGTTGGGCAGAGTTTGGGGCAGGTTGACCAAGGAACGGCCGTGGGTCTGTGCAAATAGCCTGAAAGAACTGACAGACGCCCGTCCTGATTTTGGATGAAGACACTGCACGCCCAGTATGAGGGCGTCCTTTTTGTGAATGGAGGGGCGAGCCTGGATGTGCGAGCGTGGTTTCGGGAGTCCGTTTTTTTAGGCTGTTTGCAGTCCTCACCAGAAGCGAGTGTTTCCTGCCCCGGTGGGTACGTTGGCTTGTTCGCACGGCCTGGGAGTTTTGGGGGCAGCTTTTCTCCTGGCAGGGCCTGAGTCGTGACACTCGTCTGGCAGACCCAGGCCTTTCTCTGCAACATCAGAGGGTGTCGCTGTGGACTGGCAGGTCGGTTTTCAGTCCTGGGCCAAGCACCTCTCGCACCTGGAGTCCTTGTGAGTGCCTGTAAGGGGCCTTCGTGTGGCCATGAAGGAAACCAGCTCGACCTGCAGAGGTCACCTTGGGAACCCACAGAGTGGCCACACAGCAGCGGCTGGTAGAAAGGACTTTATTCAGAAATTGGTGCCAGGACAGGAGGGAGCCATGCGGACAGTCACGCTGAAGCCTGAGCCCAGTGCTCCCCTGAGGTCAGTCCTGACCGCTGGAATGTTGATTTGCACTGGGCACTATCTTTGTTAAATACAAAATCTGAAAATGCGGGCGTGGGTCTGCAGAACATAATCCTCATAGAAAAGCCTAAAAAAAGTGAACTGCATTTCGTGGCCAGGACGTCAACTTCCTCTCATGTTGCATCGAACCAGGGCCCGGATGTCTCCGGTGAATTTATGTGGGAAAACACGTCTTGACATTAAAAATGCAGCGATTTGTCACAAGTCACAGTTTTCCTAGAAATGCCACTAGCTGGCTGCTCTAAAGAATGGCTAATTCTAAAACTCAAAAGCACAACCCTGGGTCTTGTGGTGATTGGCACCACGAGAGCCACACTGAGCTGGGGCGGTGCCCGGGGCTCTGGCTGCCCAGCTGCAGAGGCCAGTGTGGATCTGACCGTGCAGGTCTCCCATGGCCCTGGTCGGGGACTCCACACCAGCTGCCCGGGGTCCAAGAACCTGGGCGAGGGCTCGGAGCCATGGAGGCAGCGCACTCCTGTCTCCTCTGGCGAAGCGTGAGTGCGTGGCGAGCTGTGGAGGCAGGGCTGCGGGCGTACATGCATGGCTGCTGGAGGTGGTGGGCAGCGGCGGCCCCTGGGGCACGAGATGGGTGGGGGCACTCTCAGGGACCCCCGCTGCAGAGCCTCTGCCTTGGACCTGCTGTGAGTGTCCCTTCCAGGAAGCAGGGCCTTTGTCTGGGCGCGGCTGCCTCACCAAGGGCTGTTCTAAGCTGGGGGGCTCTGGGCCCTTGGGGAGCAGATCCAGCCCAAGGTGACTGCTCCAGCAGCAGGCCTCGGGCACCTGGGGGTCTGGGCTGGGGAGGAGGGGCACCGGGCAGGGGAGGGGGACGGGGGTTCTGGGGCTGGGTTGTGGAGGGTGAACCTAGGCAAGGTCTCGGACGGGAGGTCTCGGAGCCCCGCGAGCTGTGGTTAGCATGCCACTCAGAGGTCCGCTTTGGTCCTTCGTTGCTCAGCCCACTGAGGCTGGCTCAGAAACCTGCTTAGGGAGGAGCTACTCTGAAGTCTGTTGAGTCGGCGGGGGGCTGTTGCTGTTTTGTGGGGGCGTCGCTGAGAGCTGGGTAAGGGCCACTTATCTGTGTATGAGGCGCAGACAGGCACAAAACTCCTGGAAAGTTGTCTTTCATTTTCATTTTTAAATTTAACTCTTTAATTTTAGCAGAAACACGCAAACCTCCAAGACTCTTGTGCCCGTCCTGGCTCCGTCTGCTGGGAGGAGACCAGCTCTGCCTGTCCCTGTGGGGTCCCCTGAGCCTCCACCTCCCGGTCCAGCTCCCCAGGGCTTGGGGGCAAAGGGGCCTGGATAACGGCCGGGCCTGGGATGTGGCTTCTGCCTCCCGGCCCACCCCCCGCAGTTGGGCTTGGATCTGGAATTCCACACCAGGCCCAAGCTCGGCTACTGGAACGTGGCCTTCATCCTCCGTAGCTTGTCCTGGATCTTCCGTGAGTGCTTCTCGCTGGAGACCTGGTGGAAGTTGGCCCTGCTGTCTGCAGCCAGCGTGGAAATGTCGGCACCGCTGAAGCGGGCAATCCTCTGCTTGAGGTACGACTGGAGCTTGGGGTCGGGGCTGAAGGTGTAGGGGTTCTCCTGGAATGCGTGCACCTGACTCACCACCTTCGCGATGTTCCTTCCGTTGGGGAAAGAAGAGACATTAGTTTGCACAGGGAGGGGCGCAGCTTCCATGCGGAGGGCGTCCCCCCGCGTTCTTAGGCATCATTTGAACTAAACCTTTTCACCGTGTAAACACTGAAGGGTGTTTTCTGTATTTATTGGCGAGGCCGAACCTCACGTCACTGCTCAGACCTTTCCGTGTGTCTAACTGTCCATCCATCCACGCTTCAGTCCACACACGCTTACGGAAACCCCGCAGGGTCAGGCTTGTCCGTGCCAAGCGTCCCAACAGGAGTCAAGCCCAGTCGGCCACAGGGGCTGCAGCTGAGAGGACGAGGCAGGCAAGGAACTCTGCCGCCGTGCGGAGCGTTCACATCTGGGAATCGCCACGGCCGGGGCCAGGGCCGTGTTCCCGGGAGAGCTGGTTGTTGACAGTGACCAGCTGTTATACCATGGGATATAACGGAGACAACTGGCCAGTCAGGAACAGGAGCCTTCACCCGGGCCTGGGAACGGTGGTGCCACAGACGGACGCCCTGTCCTGATTTTGGAGGGAAACACTGCACACCCAGTGTGAGTGACAAAGAAAGGGACGTGCATTACGTCAAAGAAAGGGCAAGCCTGGATGTGCACGTGTGCACACACGCATGCGCATACGCGCGCGCACACACACGCAGATGTGCGCACACGCACACACAGGCACACACACCTGCACACGCGCACACGCGCACACACACGCACACACATGCACACGGACGCCGGGAAGAGCATGCCTGGTTGGTCTCTCAGAGGCACGTGGATGCTGGGACGGGCAGATCTGGAGGCGCTCACATAGGCACGTGGATGCCATGAAGGGCAAGTGCCAGTTTTGGCTTGTTTTCTTTCCTGATTGTGCATCACCTTATGTTTTGTTTTTTATTTTGAGACAGAGTCTCGCTCTGTCACCCAGGCTGGAGTGCAGTGGCATGATCTCTACTCACTGCAAGCTCCGCCCCCCGGGTTCACTTATTCAAAAAACTCCACCCGTTGAGTAGCTGGGATTACAGATGCCAGCTACCACACCTGGCTAATTTTTTGTATTTTTAGTAGACACAGGGTTTCACCATGTTGGCCAGGCTGGTCTTGAACTCCTGACCTCAGGTGATCTGTCCTTGGTCTCCCAAAGTGTTAGGGTTATAGGCGTGAGCCACCACGCCCGGCCTACCTAGGGTTACAGGCGTGAGCCACCATGCCCAGCCTACATATGATTACAGGCGTGAGCCACCGTGCCCTGGTACAGGGGTGAGCCGCTGCGCCCGGCCCGGCCTACCTAGGGTTATAGGCGTGAGCCACCCAGCCCAGCCTACCTTAAGTCTTTAACTTCTCTTTTGCTGACTTGGGTTTTCTGATCTCTTACAATGAGCATACACTTACGGCATACTGTAAATGTTGTTTTTTGATTGGTGTCTGTCTAAGAAGGGGACCTTCACTTGTCAGGTTGGGGATCCATGGGCACCTGGTGCACTGGGCATTGCTCCCCAAGTGGGGCCATCTACCGTGGAGGAGGGTGGAGCTGCCCTGGCCTGAGCAGCCTCCACCTGACCGTGTGTGGACAACGGCGGGCGAGGAGAAGAGACGGGCCGGTGGGAGATTGTGTCTTGAGGGAGAGGGTGAGGCTTGGGGCTGTGGGCGCCTGAAGGCCACTGGACACAGGCCTGGGCCTCCGAGGAGAGGCTGGCCCATGTCCGTTACCACGTGGAAGAGCCTGCGTGGCCTGGGGCGTGAGCCCTGTGGGTCGTGGTGGTGGGTTTTACTGCCAGCCCCAGTCTGCGCCTCCCAGGTGGTTGGTCCCAGGTGCTGGGCAGGTGGACGGCAGGACCACAGGCTGAGGAGGGATCCTGGGTCCCACATGCACGTCTCTAGGGAGAGGGGTCTGGGGGGGGCAGGGACACCGTGTGGCACCCAGGGTCAGGGCAGGTTGCTGCCGGGCAGCCTCTGCTGCAGAGACCCTCAGGGTGGGGTGGGAAGTGTGCCTGGGTCGCAACGCAGGGGTCCCAAGAGACCACGGGGAGTGTTTTGGGGCCATGGACCGCAAGAGTGCAGGAAATCTCCAAATTTGCAGAGAAGGAGGTTATCCTGGGTAGAGGGAGGTCTGAGGCTGTGAGTGCCAAGTGAGGGGCAAGGTACCCGGGCTTCTGAAAAACAGGGATAGGAAGAGAGGTGCCACCTGAGCCTGCCCGACCTGGGCATGCGCCCACCTGAGCCTGCCCCACCTGGGCGTGTGCCCACCTGATCCCCTCCTCACCTGAGCAGGTGCCCACCTGAGCCCCTCCTCACCTGGGCGTGTGCCCACCTGCTCCTCACCTGAGCTTGCTCCACCTGTGGGCCCCGTTGGTCATGGTGAAGCCACCTGTCTCCAGCTGCTGGATGTGCATGGCCAGGAGGTGGGCCGAGGGCAGGGTGGGCTGTGCCCGGAAGCGCCGCCCTTCCATCAGACACAGGCTGTCGCTCTTCAGGAAGACCTGGTGGTCCAGCCGGGGCGTGGGCCGGGGAGAGACAGGGCGTGGTCAGAGCAGGAGCCTCGCCGGGGCCAGTGCAGCCCAACCAGTCCCAGCTGGTCCTGCGTTCTCCACACTCGGGGTCTGCCCGGCTCTCTGAATTAGCTTCCAGTCCCGAATGTGCCTGGATGGTTGGACTTGGCTCACACCTGCAGGGTCTTAAGCTTGCATGGCCCTGACGGCCGCTGGGAGGCTTTGCGCCTCCTGCCACTGAAATGGTGAGTCCCTGTCTTTGCTACTGAAATGGTGAGTCCCTGTCTTTGCTACTGAAATGGTGAGTCCCTGTCTTTGCTCTCTGCTGGACTCCAGCAAAGTGCCAGGTGACCCAGCTACCCAGCTTCCCTAAATGAGACCCTGGCCAGTGCAGGCCCCGCTCTGTGTGTCCAGCAAGGACAGGCAGGAGCCGTCCCACCCACGGACAGCTGTGGCTGGGGCCTGAGGCCGAGCTCTGAGACCCAGGACGGGACAGGCTCTGGCTGCTCTGGGTCTTGTCTGTGTCATTTTGGGGGATGCCCCCTCACTTCCAGCGGCGCTTCCTTGTTCATTATCTCACGAGGCCACCCCCGCCGTCCTGGGGGAGATCCAGGTTGGTCAAGCTCAGGCCCCAGCCACAGACCTCAGTGCTGTCCTCTGGGCACCTGTGCTCTGTGGGAGGAACTCAGGCCAGCAGGGCCCCGTGACTGAGCAGGGGGGACACCTTTGCACAGGTGGCAGCAGAGGCCCCGCTGGGAGATGACTCCTGGGCCTCAGTGAGGCCACCCTGGCTGGGCCACCTGCACACACTCAGTGGTGCCTGCGTCTGGGTGCGGCAGACTCTGCAGAGCAGGTTGTTTAGGAGGGGGCCTTGGTGCACGAAGGCCGCAGGCCATGTAAAGTGCTGGTACCTCCACGGCTTTCAGCTCCTCCATGACCTCTGCTATCTTTGCAGGCAGAATTCTCCAGGCCTGAAATGGAAGCACAGGTGAGACTCCTGTGGCCGCGCGGGTGCCCACCCCCGCCTCGGGGCCCGAGGGGGACGCACGGGGGACTGCCTCACGGCCAGGTGCTCCAGCCCGCTCAGGATCTGCATGGCTGTCGCGAAGTTTCTCTGCTCATAGCAAGATTTTGCAATCAGCAAAAATTTGGACAGCAAGTTGACCTGCAGCTGCAATGAGAAAATGACACATTCAGCGTCTTCTGGTTTAAGATGAACAAAGGGAATATTTGAGAACCTGTTAAAATCACCCAGCGCCAAGACACAAGAGCGTGTGCTGCATCACATGTGTGGAAAGGAAGCGGCTGTGTGGACGCAAGTGAGCGGTGGCTGTGGCCGTGGAGGGGCTGGGCTGGCAGGATGGGGTGGGCATGACTTGAAACAAAACAAAATAAAAGCAATGCCTGATACATGGAAAGATTTGAAAAGAAGTCCACCCTCCCTTCTCAAGAGCAAGATTGTGCCAGGACGCACCTCCCCAGGCAGCTTCAGGACTGGAAAAGGCGTCCCCACCCAGGGAGAGGCCACTGTCATGTCCACAGGCAGATGGGGAGCCACAGGCAGCTCCTTGCCCACCCCCTCAACCCTCCACGCTGCGCCCGTGGCAGGAGTGTTTGGGTGCAGTCCCTGGGGGGTGCCTGAGTGCCCCCCTCCTCCGGGGCTCTGGCCCGGCTTTGGTCCTGGCGGTGATGACCTGGCTGGCTTTGGTGGGAACAATCATGGGTGGTGAATGCCCCACCCAGCAGGATTCGTATTCTGAGCTGTCCCAAGGGGCTGCGTTCTCGGATCTACTTCTAGGGCTTCAAGATTCTGGAGAACTCAGCTGACCCCTCCTGTTGGAGCCGCCTGTTCCTGAGGAATCACCTTGGCCTGGGCCGTCCATTAGTGGAAACCAAGGCTACAGAGTCCAGCTGGATGCCGTCCCCTGGCTCGACTCCTTTTTTCTTTGAGACGGAGTCTCGCTCTGTCGCCAGGCTGGAGTGCAATGGTGCGATCTCGGCTCAGTGCAGCCTCCGCCTCCTGGGTTCAAGCGATTCTCCTGCCTCAGCCTCCCAAGTAGCTGGGACTACAGGCGCCCGCCACCACGCCTGGCTAATTTTTGTATATTTAATAGAGACAGGGTTTCCCCATGTTGGTCAGGCTGGTGTGGAACTCCTGACCTTGTGATCTTCCTGCCTTAGCCTCCCAAAGTGCTGAGATTACAGGCGTGATAATTTTTGTATTTTTATTAGAGATGGGGTTTCACCATGTTGGCCAGGCTGGTCTTGAACTCCTGACCTTGTGATCCACCCACTTCAGCCTCCCAGAGTGCTGGGGTTACAGGCGTAAGCCACCGTGCCTGCCCCTGGGCTTGACTCTCGTCTGCAGGGACCCTGTGCAGATGAAGACGGCCTGAGATGATCCTGGGTTCGCCCCGACTGTGGCCCCAGCTCTCCTGCCCGAGTGCCTTGAGAGGGGCTTGAGAAGTGTTTACCGGATACACTTTCTACGCTGACGTCTCAGTCTGTCTCTTCATCGGTTTAAGTAGATGCAAAGTGTGTAATTTTGAGATAAAACTGTTTCACTACCCTTTTTTATTTTTGTCTTAACCTTTTGATTTTTAATTTTAAGAAGCATGTAGAGGATTTGCCCTTGTAGCCTTTTGTAAGTGCGCAGGTCAGCCGTGTTAACTACGTCCACATTGAGCAACAGATCTCTGTGACGTTCCATCTTCCCAAACAGAAACTCGGTCCCCGTTCAGCACGAGCTCCCCACACCCACTCCCCACCCCCGGCGCCTGCCCTGCTGCTTCGTCTCCGGGAATCCGGCACCTCCAGGCGCCTCGTGTACGTGGAGCCGTTCGGTGTCCGGGCTCCATGACTGGCTCATTTCTCTGAGCCCGAGTCCCTCGAGGGTCCTCTCCCTGCCGCAGGTGTCAGAATTTCCTTCCTGTTAAGGCCAAGTAAACTCTCAAGATACGAAGAGGCCACATTTTCTTTATCGGTTCTTCCCTCCATGGACGTGGGGGTGCCTCCACCTCTTGGCGATGGTGTTGCATACTTTTAAACAAATCTGAAGAAACCAAAGTCCTGTTTTGCTTTCAAACTCTCCAATCTTAGTTTTTATTTTTTTGAGATAGGGTCTCGCACCGTCGCCTGGGCTGCCGTGGTGTGACCTCAGCCCACTGCACCCTCCACCTCTGGGGCTCCGGTGATCCTCCCACCTCAGCCTCCCGAGGAGCTGGGATTCTAGGTGTGTGCCACCAGCCTGGACACTTTTTTATATTTTCAGTGGAGATGGGGTTTCACTGTGTTGTCCAGGCTGGTCTCAACTCCTGGGCTCGAGCGATCTGCCCTCCTCAGCCTCCCAAAGGGCTGGGGTTACAGGCAGCAGCCGCCGGGCCGGCCTGCATTTTCTTAAGGTGAGAAATTTTACGCTGTTTTTTCCTGCGCTTCTGTCTCCACCTCGCCTCCCTCCGGACGTCGTCTAAACGGAGCCACCGAGACACTGTCTGAACGGAAACACTGATCCCCCGTTATTCTAAGGTGAGAAATTTTACTCCGTGTCTTCTTGCCCTTGTCTCCACCTCGCCTCCTCCAGGCTTCGTCAGAATCCCCGAGTGCTGTGATTGACCTCTGCTGCCCTCTGCTCAGATTCTGTATTTTAACTATTTTCTGGGGTCCTGAATTGACAAATGTGACACTCAGTGTCCTGAACGCTCCGGATTGGATACACACACGCCAAGACATCGTGTATCTGACACTCGTTAGATGGATGAGTGTGGTCTCACACGAGTGGGTCTCCGGCGAGGTCTGTCTGCTCCCACGTGGAGCTGAGGGGTCTGGCCCTGAGTGATCCGCTGCCCTTTGTTAACGGGATGCTGCAGGAGTGCCGAAATGTCCGCCACGGGCCGCAGCCCTGTGTGAGCCTGCATCAACTCCCTGCCCATTCCTCAAGAGACCTGGACACGGGCACGTGACCAGGCGAGCGGCCATCCTGGAGACCCTCAGGCAGGGCCCCCGAAGGCTCGAGGTGGTCTCAGGTTGGGAGGGGTGGTCCTCCACCCGCTGGGGCAGCTCGGGGTGAGGGAGCGCCCAGGACGCTGCTGGTTGGCCAGGTGTCGGCCAGCTGTCCTTGTGCTCATCCTCACGAAGCCCAGCCACGCGGGCCGTGTGTGAAGGCTCTGGTTTAGGGAAATCACATTTTGATGTCCCTCATGGTACTGGGAAAACCGTGGATCAGAGCAAACGGGCAGCCAGGCTCTCTGTTCCCATGTCCCGCGCTGGTGTGCCCTGGCAATAAGTCCCCAAAGCTGGAAAATTCTCCCCAAGGGAGGAGAGAAGGAGGCGCCTCTGCTTTCCTTTACAGGCCCCAGAGTTGCCTGTGGCGTTGGTGGGGGGGCGTGAAGGAATAACAGGAAGGGAAGCTCTGTCTACCGTGGAGGTGGCTTTGCCGCCTGGCAGGGAGGTACTGCACCTTGGTGGACTGCGAGCAGCTCCTGGTTCCCCCAGAGCCTTCGGCCCACTCTGGGACGGCAGCAGGGACAGCAGTGATGGGGTTCATGGCCGGGAGTCCTGTTCCTTGGGCCCAAGTTTGCTTTCAGAGAGCTCCGACCTAGGAGGGGGTGGGTGTCCACCCATGGGCCGAGGCTGCCTCTTCCCTGCTGTGGGGGAGGGGTCCTGTCATCTTGAGTCTTCCCCAGCCCACGACAGCCAAGCCCCAGCTGAGCTCAGGTGTGAGGAGATCAGAGGCCTCTGTCATAGGGTGTCTGTCCGCTGGGTGAAGGCATCCGCTGGGTGAAGGTGCAGACCCCTGGGGCTGGGGGACTCTGACCTCCTGAGAACCTGTGGACCCTGATGCCTCCTGGGCAGGTGGGCCCCGTGAGGGATGAGCTGGTCAAGGCAGGTGACTCTCGGGGCCGCACAGGGCCCTGCCTGACAGCAGGTGGGGCAGGTCGGGTGAGGAGCCCTCAGTCCAGCCCAAGGCCCACAGGACCTAGAAGAGGCCGAGACTGGGCCCTGGCGCTGGAGCTTGACCTTGACCTTGGTCAGACCACGGAGCTGATTTGTTCCACAGACTGAGAATCCACAATGACCTTTGGGCCGGGAGGAGCCCAGGGTGGTGTCACAAACACCAGCCCAGGGGCCAGGCTCAGGCACAGAGGGGTGGGGCCCTGGGGTGGGCATGGGGTGCTGTGGCGGAGCCCAGTGCTGGGGGTGGTGCACGAGGGACCTGTGTGGTGAGCACAGGTAGGGGTGGTAGGAGTGGTGGGTGCAGCTTGCCCTGGGTCTCCAGGTGGCCCACAGCGGAGGATCACCCACCACTGAGGGGAGCCATCTGTGGCTGCAGATGGGGACATGGCTGGAGACGTGGCTGGGCACGTGGAGATGTGGCTGTGGGCGTGGCCGGGCACGTGGAGATGTGGCTGTGGACGTGGCTGGGCACGTGGAGATGTGGCTGTGGGCATGGCCGGGCACGTGGAGATGTGGCTGTGGGCATGGCCGGGCACGTGGAGATGTGGCTGTGGACGTGGCTGGGCACGTGGAGATGTGGCTGTGGACGTGACTCTGGACGTGGGAGGCATTGCTGGGGGAGAGCTGGGAGTGCAGCTGACCCCCCTGCCCCCTGTGCCCTGCTCCCCTCAGCCTTGGGTCCGGTGTGGCTCCGAGGGACATGGAGTTGGGTTCACTGCATTGGGAAAGGGTTCAGGCCATGGCCTTACAGGAGGCACTGCCACCCCCGGGCAGGTGGGCCCCACACCCCGTGTTGGCCTCGGAACTATAGGGTGCCCACCTTGGAGGTGTGGCTGGTCACAATCTCTGCAGCCACCCAGGTGCTGACATCATCTGCGTTTCTTAGAAGCTGTAACAGATACTTGTCCTGAACGTAATTGGGCAGAAATAAGCTGCAGGTTTTGGCCGAAAGAGACTCAGAAGAGCTGGCTCTGGAAGAGAAATGTGGCCCCTGTCACCCCAGGAGATGTGCAGGTGGCCCTGCCTGGCCCCGGGCTGCTGGTGCGGAGTGGGCTGGGGTCGGGCCACGAGGCTGCTCCGACGGGCAGACACCGCTCTCTCGCATCTCCAGAGACAACAGCCATCTCCTGCTGGTCAGGAGCGCCCATGACACTCTTACAGGGAGCCCCCGAGACCCTCCACCGCCGCTCCCAGCCGAGGGCCCCGGACGCTCACTTGGGGATGGCGGTGCTCTTGTCCATGACGCCCAGGGCCCGTGAGTTCAGGAAGTGGACCGGGTGGCACTTTTGAAACAACTCCTGCCCAGACCATGGAAACGAGGTTCAGGCTTCCATCCCTTAGGGCCTTGTGGCCAAGGCAGGGTCCCAGGGAGCCAGGGAGGGTGGGGGTTTTCTGGGGGCCATCTCTGCAATCCCAGGTTCAATGCCCACCCAACAGTCCACGGGGTCCACCACAGGCCTCCCCACGTGCTTGGCCCCCAGGGGCTCATGGCATCCAGGGCAGCCCTCATGACAGCAGGTGGATCACTAGGTTGGCATCACTGCTACGTGATGTGGGGTCCCGGGATGGCAGGGACCTGGGAAGAGGCCACCTGAGGACTGGCTGTGGCGGTGGCAGAGATGCTGGGCAGGGCCCTGGCAGCTGGGTGGGGCACAAGGAACTGGGTTGGTCCAGCTCTGGCAGAGGGACTGAGGGGAGAGACTCAGCACCCCACATAGCCCTCAGGGCGTCCTCTAGTGCCTGTGAGGCCAGAGTGCTGGGCAGAGGCAGGACAAGCCCCAGCGGGCAGTGGTCTGGAGAGGAGGACTCACAGCTGCCTGAACCTGTGCACCTGGCCGCCACCCCCAACCTGTGCACTCGGCAGCTGCCCCTTCTCTGCCCGTCTGTTCCTCTGGGAAGCAGCTGCTGAGGGCCCTGTGGGCGCTGAGTGTCTCTGGGGCCCCGACTCGCAGGTGGCCGGGGCACAGGTCCTCGTCCTCCTCACCTGCTGTAGCAGCGTGAGCTGGCTGAAGAGCTGATGAGTGCTGTACTCGGTCAGGAAGTACGGCCCCTTCTCGCTGGTCTTGGCGCAGGGGCCGTAGAAGTCCTCGAGGAAGCAGGGCTTGGGCAGGGCCGCGGCGATGGTGTAGGGACGCTCCTTGTGCGGTGGCAGCACCAGCCCGTTGCCTCGGGGCAGCCTCCAAGGGAAGCTCTGCAGGGCAGGCCAGGCACTGAGGGGCCCAAGCTCCGTGTCCCCTCCAGGTCAGGGGTCCAGGGAGGCAGGGCAGGGTGAGGACCAGGTCAGGTCCAAGTCCAGGACTCCTCAGACTGGCCCAGCCAGAGACAGACAGCAGCCTGCCCACCCATAGCTGTGCTGGCACAAGGATGCCTGTCCTGGTCACTTCAGCAGGTCCCCCAGGGGCAGGATGCTGAGGGTTAATGGAAAGGGCATTTATCTCCCCACAATGGCTTCTTCCACCTTAGTCTCTGGCCTGAGGGTCAGAAGGTTGGGGTCAGTGAGTCACAGCAGGACCCTCCTCACCTGAGCACCTGGGACAGGGCAGGAGGTGCCAGCCCAGCAGGGCTGCCTGCGACCGGGAACATGGAGGGTATATGTGAATGTGCACGTGTGGGTATGAGGCTGCATGCATGTATGTGTGGATGTGTGAGGGTGCACGCGTGTGTGCATGTCTGGATTGTGTGAACATGCATGTGGATGTGTGAAGGTGTGTGTTTGTGGATTGTGTGAGTGCACGCAGGTGTGCCCGTGTGGATGTGTGTGATGTGCACAGGTATGTATTTGCACACAGGTGTATGTGCACACGTCTATATGTATGCATGTATATGGGTGTGCCCATGTGCACGTGTGTGTGTATGTGTGGACTGTGTGAGTGCATGTGTGTGCATGTGGATGTGTGAAGGTGCGTGTGTGTGTGTGTATTGTGTGAGTGCACGCAGGTGTGCCCGTGTGGGTGTGAGATGTGCACAGGTATGTATGTGCACACAGGTGTATGTGCACACATCTGTATGTATGCATGTATGTGGGTGTGCCCATGTGCACGTGTGTGTGCGCGCATGCACCAGCTGTGCCCTTGAGGCTGAGCTCAGGGAGCCACATCCGCCTGTCCACGGAGGCCCTCCCCTGAGAAAGGACCCCACCTTCCTGGAGATGCCGTCCTCTGAGAGCCTCTTACAGAGGGCGTTGAAGGGTCTGGCATCCTCCTCGGCCTCCCTGGGGTTCTCCAGGTCGGTGCTGCGAGGGCTGCCCTCGGCCCGCCGGTCCATGCCCACCTCCAGGAGGCCCAGCAGGTGCTTGGCAGAGCCGTCCAGGGGTAGGATCTAGGCAGAAGCACGGTGGGGGGGTCACTGCCACCTTCTGGAGGAGGGCGGCACCTCCGCTGTGGGAGCCCAGGGTGCACCTGCCCAGCGTGGCACCACGGTCACCTTGGAGGAGATGAAGTCCTCCAGCTTCCCCAGCAGCCCGCTGTTCCGAGTGAAGTCCACGGTGTAGCAGTCCTCCACCCAGGCCTGCAGGACGCAGAGGCTCCGCCTGTAGATCTTGGTGAAGGTCGAGGTGGGGTCCTGGTGGGCCCTGGAGACGCGGGGGAGCTGTTGAGCTGCCAGGATGTGGGAGTCGGGGGCAGAGGCCCAGGGGCTGCGTGAGGTTCTCCCGGAGAGGCAGTGTGGGACCAGGCTCCATGAGTGCAGGGGGCTTAGGGGGCTGGGCATCTTCTGTGGGTCCCTCCCCCGAGGCGGGAGCTGGCTGGCTGATGGCCTAAGGTGCCCAGCCTGGGCATATGGGGGCAAGGGGGTGCATGGCATGTCCTGAGGGGGCATCAGGTCAGCCCAGAGAGAGGCAGAGCCCCTCCCCCCTTGGCCCACCACCCCTCTCCTGACGCCAGCTGCTGGCCATGGGTCCAGAGGGAGGCTGGGGGCCAGCAGGACCCTCTGCTTGGTGCTCCCCCTTCCCCCCAGCTGACCTTCTGGCTCTCACTGCCTGCCCACCTGCCCTCCGCTTTCCTCTCGGGCCAGCAGGAAGAGACCCCGACTCCCCCAGGTCCCCTCCCAGAGCTCCCAGGTGCCCAGGCCACCGCTCTCCTGCCCCAGCTGCTTTCTCAGCATCCGTGTGTGTCCCCACCTCCAGCCAGACCTCCAGCCAGGCTTCCCTGGCCCCTCACCCCTTTGGGTCGGCAGGGGCCACCTCATTCTTCATGGGGGCTAAACCAGGCCCATGGGCGCCCACCCTGCCCCAGGAGCGCGGTACCTGGTCAGCGTGCTGTTGATGCGGTCGAGGAGGAAGTGCAGGAAGTCCTGGGGTGTGCAGAAGTAGCGGAAGGTGTAGAGGAACTGCTGCACGTAGCCCTCCAGGAAGGCGTCGCTGTGGGACAGGACGGGGTGGCAGTGAGGCAGCCGGGTGGCCTCACCCCAAGGCTCGGCTAGTGTTCTGGGGGTGTGATGGCGTGTGTGTGTGCGTTCTCTTTGTGTATCACTGTCAGGAGAATCCCCGGAGAAATTAAAGGGGGGACATGGATAACAATTCCCAACTACTTCCAGCATCAGGGCCTTTTTTTTTTTGGGCAGACTTTTCGCTCGTTGCCCAGGCTGGAGTGCGGTGGTGCGATCTCGGCTCACGACAGCCTCCTCCTCCCGGGTTCAAGCAATTCTTGCCTCAGCCTCCCAAGTAGCTGGGACTACAGGCACCCGCCACCACGCCCGGCTAATTTTTGTATTTCAGTAGAGACGGGGTTTCACCATGTTTCCCAGGTTGGTCTCAAACTCCTGACCTCAGGTGATCCACCTGCCTTGGCCTCCCAAAGTGCTGGGATGACAGGCGTGAGCCACCGCGCCCGGCTGAACCACCAGGGCCTTTCTGAACGCGGCCTGTGCGGGACTTTGGTGTCTCCACTTGCAGGACCCGTTAGCTCTGGAAGCTGAGGGAGCCGGTGCCTCGGGACTGGGCGCAACGCTGCACGCTCAGAGGTTCTGGCTCTTCCCTGGGTGAAACTGGGTCACCCTCAGGAGACACTGGCCAGGGCCCTGCATGTGGGTCTGGGACTGTCCTGGGAGCCCAACGGCCACGGTCAGGAAGCCGAGGTCCAGCAAGGCCGCCTCCCACACTGGAGGAGTCTCAGGCAGGAGACGGCGTGGCCCTGGAACAAGGGGCCTGGTCACCTGCTCACCTGGGGGCCGAGGACACAGGTGGCCACAGCTCATGCCAGGCCCTACACAGCTCCAGCCCCAGGCTGCCCTGCAAAGGTGATGCCCACCAGGTCCACAGAGCAGAGAAGCCCCTCGTGACCACATGCACGGTCAGGAGACGCTCCTTTCATGGAAGCACAGTGCTCACACTTACACCGTGCAAACCACAAACTCCACAACCAGACACGCACACCACACACGTGCACACAAGCCACACAGAGCTCCACAACCAGACACGCACACCACACACCACACTCCACTCCACACCACACACCACACACACCACACTACACACCACACACACACCACACTACACCCCACACCACACACACACCACACTGTACCCCACACCCCACACCACACACCACACACACACACCACACTACACCCCACACCACACACCACACACACATCACACTCCACACCACACACACACCACACTACACCCCACACCACACATACGTGCACACACACCACATATACCTCATGCCACACACCACACACACACCACACTATACCCCACACCGCACACCTCACACACACATTACCTATACCAAGACCCCACACCACACACACACATCACACTATACCCCACACCACACACCACACACACACACTATACCCCACACCGCACACCACACACACACTACACTATACCCCACACCACACACACACACGCACCACACTATACCCCACACTGCACACCACACACACACACTATACCCCACACCGCACACCACACACTATACCCCACACCACACACACACGCAACACTATACCCCACACCGCACACCACACACACACACTATACCACACACCGCACACCACACACACACACACTATACCACACACCGCACACCACACACACACACACTATACTCCACACCACACACCACACACACACCATCTGCACTATACCCCACACCGCACACACACACACCACACTATACCCCACACCATACACACACACACCACACTATACCCCACACCACACTGCACACACACTATACCCCACACCACACACCACACACACTCCACCACACCGCACCACACACACACACACTATACCCCACACTGCACACCACACACACACCACACTACCCCACACCACAGATCACACACGTGCACACACACTATACCCCATACCGTCCCTGCAGCCAGTGTGCACACGAAGCGGGGGCTGCTGTATCACCCAGCCTCGCTCGTCCCTGGAGCTCATGACCCCGGTGTTCTGACCCGGTGAGTTGGATGGAGTCCAGGCCACATTGCTGAGCTGCCCGTGTGTGTGATTTTTGGAAGCCGTTCCGTGAGTTAATTATGTAGGGCGGGTTCCCCAGCACCTCCAGGGACCACCAGGCGCACCCTGAGACCCGGTGCCCAGGTCCACAGGCGGCGGAGGCCACTCTGGCCTGGGGCTCTGCAAAGCTGCCGGCGGCATCTAGTGCACGTTGGCCTAAACCCTAAACCCCGATTAAACATTTTTCTAAACTAAAAAGTGCGAACAGCCTAGCTGAGGGGCAAGGGCATGCTCCCCACCTCTCTTCAGCACCCAGGGCTACGTCTCCCTTTCGGGGTGAGCTTTTCTCCCGACGCACCTGGAGTACAGGTAGGCCATGAGCCCCAGCGGCGTGCCGGCCTGCAGGATTCGGGCCTTCTGCCGGCCGCCCGGGTGCTTGTTGACGTTGTAGAAGATGAGTGAGGAGGACTCGTCCAGGGGGCTGAAGTCCAGCGTGTCGCAGGGCGCGGCCGCGATGTTCACGATCACCGGGAGGGCGCAGGGCTCTAGGCCCCAGCGCTCCGCGTATAGGACCTGCCGGGCGGGACACAGGCACTCGGTCGCTCCGCCCCTCGCCCCAGGGCTTCCTGCCGTTGGACCCTCAAATCAGGGCCCCTTTTATGATTTCACACGGACAGATTTGCCGCGTCCGACAGCGGGAGGCCCGGAGGCCCGTCTGAAGCTGCTGCCGCCCGGAGCAGAGCGGGGCCCGGAGCCCACTTGCCTGCAGATACTTCTTGACCAAGCTGAGGAACTGCACCCTGGATTTCATTTCTTCCAGCTGCCCTTTCAGCTTGGACAGCATGGTCTTGACGTCGGACCCTGTGGGCACAGCAGAGTGGGCGGGGGCCGGGCTGCCTGCAGCCGGGGTCTCGGACCTGTGCCCACGCGGGCTTTACCTTTGTTCCTCTTTTCCTTCTGTAAGAGTTTCTGGTAGAACTTGAGGGTCTTGCGGTAGTTTCTTTTCTCCATCATGAGCTGCTGTTCCAGCTCCTGGGGACGAAACACAGCGCTTAAGCCCCAGGCAGCCCCAACACACGTCAGCCACATCCAGGGCCAGGCCCTACCCCACTGGGGCCTCCCTGGCCTTGGAGACCAGCTGCAGGATAGGGTCCCATGGAGACAGAGGCCCACCCAGCCAGCGAGGCCAGCCCCAGCCTGGGCAGTGTATTCTGCGGGACCCTCGGCAGTCCCCAGGCTCACAGGGCAGTGCCCAGTTGGGGCCGGCTGCCCCCCGTGTCCCTCACTCACAGGCGCTTGTGGGGGATGCTCAGGGGACTGCCGTGTGACCACCAGCTTGGGCCCTCAGGGGAACCAGACCCCACCCAAATCAGCACCAGGCCCTCCTGCCCAAGCAGGCAGGGCGGTGCCACCTCTGGACACCCAAGTGCATGTTGCGGGCTGGGTTGGGGGCGGGGGGTGGCAGTATGACCTCCCAAGCGTGCATCCCGTGTGTCTTCAGGTGTCTGCCTTTTTACTTTTTAATTTAACTTAATTTTTTAAATTTTTTTTGAGACACAGTCTCGCTCTGTCGCCCAGGCTGGAGTGCAGTGGTGTGATCTCGGCTCACTGCAAGCTCCGCCTCCCGGGTTCACGCCATTCTCCTGTCTCAGCCTCCCAAGTAGCTGGGACTTACAGGCGCCCGCCACCACGCCCGGCTAATTTTTTTTTTTTTTTGTATTTTTTAGTAGAGACGGGGTTTCACTGTGTTAGCCAGGATGGTCTCGATCTCCTGACCTCGTGATCCGGAGACGGAGTTTTTTTCTTGTTGCCCAGGTTGGAGTGCAGTGACGCGATCTCAGTTCACCGAAACCTCTGCCTCCCAGGTTCAATTGATTCTCCTGCCTCAGCCTCCCGAATAGCAGGGATTACAGGCACCCATCACCACGCCTGGGTAATTTTGTATTTTCAGTAGAGATGAGGTTTCTCCACGTCAGGATGGTCTCAAACTCCCGACCTCAGGTGATCCACCCGCCTCAGCGCCCCAGAGTGCCAGGATTACAGGCGTGAGCCACCGCGCCCAGCCGTTTTTAATTTTTATTGACTTTTTAATTTAATTTTTTTTTTTTTTTGAGACGAGGTCTTGCTCTGTCACTCAGGCTGGAGTGCAGTGGCCTGATTCGCTCTGTTGCCCAGGTGGGAGTGCAACCTCCAACTCCCTGGGTTCAAGCAATTCTCCCATCTCAGCCTCCCAAAGTGCTGGGATTACAGGCATGAGCCACTGCACCAGCCTTGCCTTTCTTTTAAACTTAAGCCCAACGACACGGATTCCAGCTGTCCTGTGCACACGAGCCCCTGAAAACCTCCTCCGGGAACCCACTGGCTGCGCAGTGCGGTGTGTTGGGCAGTGGCCGCAGGGTTGGCCCCGGCCCTTGGCTGCTCTGTAGTGTGAGCGTGAGCATGAGCGTGTGAGTGTGAGCGTGAGCGTGAGCGCACGCCTGGGGTGCTTCTCCTGAACGTGCCCAGAGTCTGAGTTATTGCCTAGAAGGTGGAGCCGGGGACCTCATCCCCAGGGCTGTCTCTGGGAGGGAAGCAGCACTGAGGCCAGGCGACAGGTCCTGACTGCAGGAGCCGGGGGCAAGGGCTGCCGGGCTCTGCTTCACGCACAGACACCAGCTGGGGCTGAGCCTCTTGGGACGGGACTACATTCAGGGAGAGGGCGCCCCGTTGTCCCAGGATGCCTCCCACGCCTGGCCAGGCAGCCCCTCATCTGAGCACTCCTGTCTTGCGGGACAGGCACACGGGTGTAGAGGCTGGAGGAGGGGTGCCCTGAGGATGGGCTGCCAGGTCAGTGACCCCCGAGACTGCCCTTCCCTCCAGGGGCACAGAGGCAGATACAGCCTCCTCCTGCACCCATGGGGCTTGGCCCATTACTGAGGAGGGTGGTGATTCTGGTGGTGCGGGGTCTGGGAAGCCTTGGGGGTCCATGGGAGCTGGGCCTTGAGCAGCAGGTCTTCAGGGGGACTGTGAGGTGCCACGGGGCAGGGGCACCTGGCTGGGGGCAGAGGCGAGAGGCGCGGCAGCCCTTGGCCCACAGCCTCCTGTGAGGGGTTCAGGAGGCGACCGCCCCGAGGGGCTCATCCGTGAACCCATCCACCAGGCTTCCTTTTGTGAAATGCAGTTGGCTGAGATCCACCCCCTCCGCCTCGCCAGCCGCCAGTGATCTGCTCTGTTGATAGTGTTAATTTTTGAATGTTTTTTGCAAAATAAAAAAATGCAGGCGACATTTCTGTGTAACTACTTGAGTCCGCTCTATCTGGCGGTTCATGGAGACGGGGTCCCTGTGCTGTCTTCTCCCATGCACGGGTTCAGCGACGGCAGTGGGGGTGCCACGGAGGGCCAGGCTCCCGGCTACGGCGGTGTGGGCCGTGGTCCCAGCTGCGTAAAGACCAGGCCCTCTGCAGGACCTCGGCCACTAAGCCAGGTTCCCCAAGCCCTCTGGATCCTGCTGCCGCCCAGCCAAGTGCAACCCCGCCTCCCACACTGGGATGCAGGCTGCCTGTGGCTGCCTAAAGTGCAGTGAAATTAAAGTATCAGGTCCTCGGTCACGTGAGCCATGTTTCCAGAGCTCAGTAGCCACACATGGCTGTTGGCTACCCTGTGGACAGCATCTAGAACATTCCATCATCAAGGAAGGGACCTGCTGGGCTGGGCAGGTCGAGGTTGGTAAACGCAGGTATCCCCACGGAGCTGTGTTCCGCTGCCGGGGCACCTGGTCCTGGCTTCTGAGGATGGTGGTGGCCACGTCCCCCATGGCCTGCAGCACAGGGCCTTCGTCCGGGCCCCGGAGGTCACCCGTGCCAGGCTCCATCTGGCCCCCTCACCCCCGTCCATTTGCAGAGAGGCTGATGTCGAGAAAATCTCCCGGGAAAGGTCTGTGTACCCCGAGGCATCCGAGAACCCGGAGGTGGGTGCCTGCGAGCCCGGATGCCCACCCGGCTGGAGTGCAGCTCACGCAGACTCGTCTCGGGGCGGCACCTCCACAGCCTCCGTTCACAGTCAGACTCGACGTCCGTTAGGGGCGTCCCTCATGTGGGAACCACAGGCAGACTCCTTGAGAAGGACGGTCTTGACTGATTTTAATAAATCTACGGGAACTAAGATCTACATCACACACAGGGCGGTGAGGAGGGAAACACGAGGCCAGGCTTCACCAGTGCAGACAGATGGGGGAGGAACCCACACCAGTGCTGTTCACCCCGACTCTGGGAGACACGGATGCCGTTTCCACAGCCCCAGGGCACACGGCTGGCGCTGGCAGGTGGGGGTCAGCGCTGAAAGGAGGAAACGCCCACCCACTAGCTGCTCCGGCCGCCCCAGCGAATGGCCCTGGCTGCACTGTGCGCGTTCCAGGCTGCAGACGTGAAAATCTGTCTCCAGCTTGTTTTTGCCCTTGCTGTGTTTCTGAGCCTCCTGTTTTGAAACAGACACAGTAGTTCCTCCAAGAGAAACGTGAGGCTGTGGCCACGGGCTGGACGCTGTGCATTTGGGGGCCGAGTCCTCCTCAGGACACCATGCACTTGGGGCCGAGTCCTCCCTGCTGGACACTGGGCGTTCAGGGTTCTGAGTGCTCCTCAGGACGCTGGGCATTTGGGGGCCGAGTGCTCCCTGCTGGACTCCGTGAGTTTTGTGGCCAACTGCTCCCTGGGGGACGCCGTGCGTTTGGGGCCAGGTCGTTTGGTGTCTGCTGTGCAGGCCGCCCTTTCTCTTCCCAGCCCCAGGGGAGGCCTGTGTCCTCGAAGCCCCCGCAGGCCCTGTGTGGGGTGTCCGAGGTGCAGAGGCTGTAGCACCATGTGGGTCTTTCACGTGGCCCAGAAGCTGAATAAAGTGAACGCTTCACAGAACTTAACCCCCGTCCCCTCACCTGCCCTGAAGAGACGCCGGCTCATGTTCTGGACCGAGTCATAGAGTGGAGGCTGGGAGGCGGCAGGAGAGGAGCAAGTAGGAGCCCCAGGAAGGGCTCTGATGCCCAGAGGCTGGGGGAGGCTTCCCACTGCGGCTCGGGGGTCGAGGCTGATGGTGGTGGGAGAGGTTCCTGGAGCTGATGGCCGCTGGGCCCCTCCTGTCACCTACCCTGGAGTCCTGGGGCTCTGGGTCACCGGCCCTGCCTTGAGTCCAGAGCTCTGCGGGCCTCTCCTGCACCCAGGACTCCCCGGTCTAAGACCTCCCTGCTGGCCAGGGAGGAGTTGCAGCTGCTTCTGACCCAGGATGGCACTGCTGGCCAGAAAGCCCAGGCCAGTGTGCGGTGACCAGGCCCAGCCTGGACTTGCTAGGCAGGCGTTTCTGGTGTTTTCTTTCACCGCAGAGTGAGGCTGCCCAAGGGCCCGGAGATGGTGCCTGTCCCATGGGAGACACGGCCAAACGCAACCAGGTCACGATCATGGAGGGGTCTCCTGGGAACCTGTCGCCCCGGCAACCATGAGAGAAAAGCCCTTCCGTGCCCCCAGACCTGGAGCCACCAGGAGCACTCGTGCAGACGAGCCTGTCCCGACGTGGAGCTCAGCCCGGGGAGGGGGCCCTGACCATCTTGACGGCCACGGGGTGGGGGCACCAGGACCAGTGTCATCCTGGTAGGGGCTCTGGGTACACAGTGCCATCCGTCACCTGCAGTGACTGGGAAGCCCTGCTGGAAGGAGGCCCCTGCACCACCCTGCAGTGCCGAGGCCTGGGACTCACCGGGCTCTGGGCGTCGGGCAGGGCCCCGTCCACCTGCTGCCGCCCCAGGTCCTTCACATAGTTGTGGACGTCGGCCCCGAAGCAGTCGGCCTCGTAGAAGGCACTGCACCAGCCGGGGCTGCAGCTCTGGAATCCGGCTGGGCCAGGGGACACGGCCGGGCCGCCCCCCTTGGACCTGGCCAGTCGGGTCACCGCCTCCGCATCCGAGGCCCCGCCAGCTGGCCGTCTGTCCTCGCCAACCTCAGGTTGCTGCGCTCTCTCGGCTTTTACGGACCTCTGAGGCCGAAACCCCACCTCAAAGTTTCCCCGGGAGAGTGCCTCCGAGTCCACATCCGACACCAAGGTCCTGCTGCTGGTCCTGGCCATGGCTGGCTTCTCTTTTCCTTGAAAGAAAGAGACACGGGTTACGTGGATAGCGGCTCCTGTGGGCGGAGCCTGGGCAGGCTTTACTGGGAGGCTGGTGGTGCCTGCATGCCCAACGCCCTTCTCTCTTGCACCCACCACGGGCGCCCCCGAGGCACTGCCGCCTCCCAGTGCCGGGGAGATGCTGGGACCCTGAACTGCCGCATGGGGCCGGATTACAGCGAGAGGCCTCTCCCCACATGGAGCCCCTCTCTGGGCCCTCACTGGTTCCAAACTTACTCGCCCTGGGGTGGGGCCGGGCCCTGTCCTCGCTGGCTCCACTATCAGCACTGTGTCCCTCTGCCCCCTCACGCTCTCCTCTTTTCTTCTGGAATTTAAAAAGTGGTCCCCAGCTCTGTCCTTGGCTTTCCTGCCATCCAGGAGTGCACAGGCCTCATGCCCCAGTCTGCCTGCCTGGTCTCCGACTTGTTGGAATAGGAACTGGGTCCATCACCAAACCTGGCCACGACCATGGACAGCCTGAGGGTGACCACCGCCACCACCTTGTCCCTAACACCGAGCCTGCTGGCCGGACACTGGGACTTCCCCAGCCCGGCATTCATGTGCCTTGGGAGCCCGGGGCTAACGAGCCAGTAGCCCAGCCCCAGGGTCTTTGGGCAGCTGCTTCTGCCTTGTTACCAAAGCCCCAGGCTCACAGGCCTGCCTCTGCTTGGAGAGGGGATCCCGCCTGGCTCCTGGCGGCTCCCACTGTCCCAGTGAGTGGTGACAGAGGACCCCTCACCTCCAAGGCCCCGGGTTCCTGCTCGCCCCCAGGAGAGGACAGCCTTTGGCTGGGGCACCCCTGGGGCAAAGGCAGTGCCGCCAGAGCCGCGCAGTCCGAGGCCGCCAGGACCCCGGGGTGCCCCCTGAACTGTAGAGCACAGAGGAGCCTGCAGAGCTCCTGCCGCGGGACCTGCCCAGCACTTACCCAGGGGGTGCAGCGAGGGCCTCCTGCTGGACGGGGAGTGGGGGCTCCGGCTACTCTCGAGCTGTGACTCAGCGTCCTCAGCCGTGCTGACAGCAAGAATGCAGGTCAGGTGGCCGTCCCCACGTCTCCACCCCTGCCCACTGGGAGGAGGCTTCAGTCTCCACAGGGCCAGGCCCACAGGCCCACACGGCCATGCGGAGCCCTCACTGGAGGCAGCAGGAGCTCACCCTCCCGGTCACTAAGGGGGTGGCAGGAGCCAATGGGGTCCCTGGATCATTCACTGCTTGGGGTCCCTGGGGGGCTCTGGAGCAGTCTCTCAGGGCTGCGGGCTGGGGAGGCTGGGGCTGGGGTGGGTGCACTTGTTCACAGCTGTGAGTTTACGCCACACACAGGCGCAGGAGCTGCCCGGGCTGCCAGCACTGCATGGAGCTGTGAGCAAGGCAATGTGGGGTGGCCGCTGCCCCACCCAACACGGCTCGGTGCCGGGCCCTGCGGGGTCTGGGGCCGCCTGTTTGGGGGTCTCCTCTCCTCCTTGGGGCCCTCACACTGGTCCCTCTGAGCAGGGAGCCCTGTGGCCACCACTGCCCAGGCCCCCTGCAGCCTCCCGGAGTGCCCCTGCCTCATATTCCCTGCAAGCCCTTTCTTCCTCCAGAAGAAACTCAGGCCCGACGGGAAAGCTGTGGGTCGGCATCAGGCCCGGGAGGGGCTGTGGGTCAGCGTCAGGCCCAGGAGGGGCTGCTGGGACGCCCCTCCAGCTCCACCAAGGGTGGCCCCCTGGAGACGGCAGCCAGACAGAAGCTGAGGGTTGGGAGGGGAAGGCTGGGCTGCGTCGGGGCAGCAGAGCCCGAGCACAGTGGGTGTCCAGGAGGGGCGGGGATGCAGGGCCGACCTGGGCACCCACCTTGGGGAGAGCGACGCCTGCCCGTTCACCACTCTAAAGAGGTTCTGCAGCAACTTCTCATCCCAGTACAGGTCGCAGAACTTCTCAGAAATGGCACCACAGAAAGTGGCAAAGGTGAGATCTTTCAAGGCGAGGATGTACTCCCCTGGTTTTGCAAAACGATGGAGACAAGTGAGATGGTGGCAAGGCTGCTTGTCTGGATTCCTCGTGGCTGATCTCGGCTACGGGGCTGGGGGGCGGGCGTGGGGCGGCCTTGAGTCCCCTGTGGGGCTCTCCCGGGCCCAGGCCTCCTCTGGGGCATCTGCAGCCCCCACGTACCCATGATCAGAGCCTCCAACCCATTGTCCAGGTAGCCATCGAAGGCAAATTCCTCCTGGATGAGGCGCGTGGCCTCCTGCAGCGACGGGCAGGCCATCCTCCCTGGGAGTGGCGAGGCGTCCACGCCGGGCAGACAGGGCCTCCGGTCTGCGGGCCGTGGCCTCTCTGTGACACTGTCTGGGCTCTGGTCATCACGTTCCCTGGCAGGGGTGGCCCTGGGGCCCTCTGGGTCCTGGCCCGGGCACTCGGTGGCCTTGCTTCGGGGAGGCTTGGGCGGGTGGCGTGGGCCGTGGTGGGCTGTGGTGGGCCCCAGGGTGTCGGGCCTGAGACCCCCGGAAGTGACTCCAGGGGGGGCCTGCCCAGATGGCCCTGGCCTTTCAGGCAGCGCAGATGCCTTCATGGGCGGGGCAGGGACTGGAGAGCTGGAAGTTGCCGATGAGGCCTCCTCTGGCTGGTTTGCTGGGGCCCGGGGTGGAGGGCAGGGGCAGCCCTGGGCCGGGTCCCGCTGCGCTGACTCCCCAGGAGGCTCTGGGGCTGCTCCCTGTGACCCCGGACCAGGCGCCGGCCCGTCAGGCGTCTTCAGGCTGGGGGACCCGGCGAGGGCCTCTGGGGAGAGCTTCTCACCGTCTCCCTCCCTCTGGCTGCCCCTCTCCTGGGACTCCTCCTGGGCCAAGGCAGGCTGGTCCCTACGGGAGGAGCGGAGCTCAGGAGGGGCTGCCCGTGCCTGGGACCCAGCAGCTCCCGGCTGTGGGGACGAAGCTCACCTGGCCATAACTGTGTCCTGCGCGAGGACGATGGGCTTGAAGTGTGTGGCCTCGGAGGTGAACGCTGCAGGCAGCTGGGTGGCTTCTTCACAGCAGGGGCGCTGGCTGGGCACCGGCCCTGGCACAGCCACAAGCCTGGTGTCGCTGTTCACCGGCAGGAAGCCTGGGGACCCAGGGGGCTGAGGGTGCGGGCGGGCGGAGTGGCCCCAGCACGTGCCACACCACCGGGTCATCCCACCCGGTGTGCGGCTGCCACGTCCCCTCCCACATGTCCCCAGCGGCTTCCTCTGTGCCCAGCCTGGCCCCGGAACGGGAGGGTGGGTGTGGCTGGTGCTGGGGGGAGGGCCAGGAGGCGGGGACAGGCCAGAAAGACCAGGCCCCACCAGAAGGCTTGGAGGGGCCTGCTGAGGAGGGCTCAGTACAGGGGTGGGTGGGCTCTGTGTGGACTCTGGGAGGGTCTCCAGATGTGGGCTTGGGAGGGCCAGCTGCTGGGAGATGGGAGTGAGAACCTGAAACTGGGGCCTGAGGGACTGGGAGTTTTGGGAGAGAGGGGGGCTGGCAGGGGCAGGCAGGCTGGGCTGCACTGGCCACGCTGGCCGAGCTCTAGACTTGCTGCCCGGGTTTCCGGGAGGTGCCGGCTGTGTTTGTCCATGCAAAGGTGGGGGCAGCTGTGGTGTGGGGTGCAGGGGCTAGTGGGGCAGCAGGGGCTGGTCGGGGCCCCACCTGGGCTGGGCTCTGGGGCTGGTGCCACACTTGGCTTCAGTTCAACCACTGAGAAGGCGTTTTGGAGGCTGATGGTCTCTTCCTCCTGGTACACCTGGGGATGAGGCGACAGCCCTGGGCCAGGTGACCATGGAGCTCCGCCAGCACCGGCAACACCCACAGGGCGCCCCCCACCCGCCCGCTGGTGCGGTGGAGCTTCCCGATGGGGAGGAGCTGGGTGTGGCGGCCGCACGGCCTGAGCTCTGCCTGGAGAGGGAGCTGTTGGGGCTCCTTTGCCTCCCAATCCAACCAGGTTTCCGTGGGTTCCGGGGAGGGGGAGACGCCGGCACCATGTGAGACTCAGGGCCCGGGGGTGGGTGCTGGGCGGCCATCCTTGGGATCCTGCCCCGATCCTGATCTGGTTCCCTGGGGCCACTGTGGGCCTTCAGGAGATAGGACCCAAGTGTCCCCCGCACCCCCAGACGCACCCACCCACAGCTCGGTGGTCAGCAGAGATCCGGGGGTGGGGCTGCCGGAGGCGGCCAGGCAGGGGCAAGCGCATGCGGGTGGGAGGAAGCTAAGAGCAGCGGGGGAGGAGGCGGCCCAGCTGTTCTAGCCCCGCCCCACCTGGCAGGTGGAAGCCCTGAGGTGGGCGAGGATTTTCCGGCTGTCCATGCCTCGCTGCAGGAGGTAGCTGCCGCACACCTGGGGGGAGGAGACGGTTCACACGTCCCGACAGGCCTCAGCTACGGCTGCGACCGTCCCCATGTCGCTGGGTCCCCATCTGAAAAAGCTCAGGGCTGCCAGGAGCGTTTCCTGTTTGTTCTCATCGACACCTGACAACAGGCCCGGGACGAGCCTTTCTTAGAGCATTTCCTGAAAAGGGCTCACAGTCGGCCACTGTCTGCCAGGCTCTCTGCGAGGCAGAATCCCAAACCCAACGTTGGCCACCGACCTGGTGGCCTCGGCGCCTGGACACTGGCAGCCCTTGGTCACATTCACCTGAGCCCCGCACCCCCTGCGCCCGGCCACTCCTGTTCTCCCTTTATAAGCCCAGGCCTTGTGCATGTGGGAACTGAGCTCAGCTTCCTTGGCTCTCGGTAGTTACCGAATAAAATCTGCTTTCACTGCTTAGCGGACATCCAGCCGTTTCTAGATCTCATCCTCCCATGGCAGAGGAGGCCTGAGAGGCCCAGAGGGTCTGAGTGACCCGCCCAAGGCCACAGAGCAGTTGAGGCGGAGACGGCTGGGCCCAGGTCCCCAACTCCATGGCTGTCTCCGCTCCTCCAGACACGGCTCCTCCCCAGGAGGTCCTCCTGATCACCCACACATCAGGGTTTGGCTCCTCCCCAGGAGGTCCTCCTGATCACCCACACATCAGGGTTTGGCTCCTCCCCAGGAGGTCCTCCTCATCACCCACACACGGCTCAGCTCCACCTGCTGGGTGCGGGCGCAGGTCCCAGCAGGAGTGTGTTAGAACCCAGCCCCAAAGCCTGAGTCCAGCAGGGAGATCAGGCAGGGAGGGGCGGGGCTGGTGGGATCCTCAGAGGAGGTGGGGGTTCAGGGTGGGGGGTGGGGTGTGGAGGCCTCTCTCTGCTCCCCTCCAGCAGGACCTAAGAGCAGGGGTCTGTACGTGGCCACAGGACACCCCTTGCCCCTGCCTTGGCCTTTTGGACAAGTTGGAGAGAGCAGGCTCCGCAGGAGGGATGGCCGTGGTGGGGAGCAGCAGAGACCCCCATGCTGTCCGCCCACATGGATGTGGCCATGACGCAAAACCCACTCCCTTCCCCATGCGATGGCTGGGCTGACGTCTAGAAACAAGGACCTGGAAACAGAGCTGGTGGCCTCATCACCTGCACACTGGCAGCCTGTGCTCCTCCACCTCCAGCTCACTGAGGGTGGCCACTGCCCACAGTCCTTAGACCCTGGGCTGGGACTATGACAGCGGTGTGGTTACCTTGATGGCCTCGGCCGCGGACGGCCGCTCTGGGGCGCTGCGCCTGGCCATGTCCAGGAGGAGGGTCTTGAGCCTGCGTGGCAGGGCCAGCTTGTGGTTGCGGGGGACACTGAACTTGGCTGCGGTCCACAGGACAGCGGCCACACAGTACACAGAGGCCTGGGCGGGTGGGGAGAGAACAGTGGTGTTGACCGCAGGGCTGTGGGCCACTGTGCCCAGCAGACCTGCCCACGTCAGGCACCCTGAGGGGCACCCAGGCACTGCCCCCACAGATGGCCTCTCCTCAGGAACCCTCCTCAGCATCTGTCGGGCCCCACCCTGGACCCCCACATCTGCCTCCAGGTCATGGTCCAGGAACCTGCCGGTCGAACTCTCCCCCGTGGTTCTGTCCGTGTTTTAAAACACCTGAGGGTTGGAAGCCTCAACTGGACTTTCCCGCCTTCCGCTCTCCTCACGAAGGCAGCAGCTCGAGGGTCTGAGGAGAACTGGCCGGCACAGTTCCCACCTCACGGTCCCCGCTCCCGGGAGCCCCCGACCCGGTGCTGTGCTGCTACACGGCTAACAACCGGCTCTCCAAGCGACCGCACCGCCTGTGTGCAAACTGAGTTCATTCGGCACGTTGTGGACGGAAAGGATGCACAGCGCACCGTTTCATGCACTTTTTGTAAGATCCACAGAGCCCGTCGATTCTCACTGAAGGCTTTCGTTGATTTTTACTGACATTCATCTGCGGTCCACCGCAACACACAGGTGCTTCTGACATGAGTGTTGGTTGATGCTTTCATTCATTTCAGTAAATGAGATGGAAGTGAAACAGGACAGACCCATGCTGGAATTCAGGGCACTGCTCTGAGCGACGTCTTTGCTGAATCAGATGATCGTGGTGGATATTGGAAGACCATGTCCTCCATCTTTTGGGCTATCCGCAATGGAGTGTCTGCAGACATGACACACTTTTAAGTTTAATCACATTATCCACGTGCTCTCCATCACTTCAGTTAAGTCCAGAGTCAACAGAACAAGACATTTGTAGCGTTGGCTGCTTTCCCTGGTGTAAGTACTCCGGCTACCAACACAGTGCCCTTGAGTGTGGAGCTGGGAAGAGGAAGCTCCCCTTTATAAAGTTCCCACCATCCAGGCACAGTGGACGCAGACAGCCCCATGAGAACAGTAACAGCCAACCAGAGTCAGATAAGTAGGAAATTACCCATTTTGAGCACTTGCTACACTTTTAAAAAATTAACGTTTTATTTTGCGATAACTGTTGACTGATATAGTTTTAAGAAATAATATAGAGAGAGCTCATGTACTTTGTACCCAGTTTCCTCAACAGTGGCAGCTTGCAAAACTATAGTCCAATATCTTAGCCAGCACATCGCCATTGGCACAAAAATCTTGGTACACCATCTGTTGCATTTTCATTTTCACTCCGTTCTATATGTTTTTAAAATTTCCTTGAAACTTCTTCTTTGACACGTAGAGTATTTAGAATGTGTTGTTTCGTTTCCAAGTGTTTGGAAAATTTCCCTTTTATTTTTGTTACTGTGGTCAGATAACATATTTGTATGACTTAAATTCTTTTAAATGTGTTGAGGTTTGCGTTATGGCCCAGGATTTGGTCTAGCTTGGTGTAGAGTCAGTGGGCAGCTAAGAAGAATGTGGATTCTGCTGTTGTTGGGTGGAGTGTCCTTTAAATGTTGACCCAACCCTGTTGATTGCTGGTGGTGTTCAGTTCCTTCATATTTTTACTGGTTTACAGTCTGACTGTTCTATCAAGTGTTGAGAGAGGGAAACTGAAATCTCTAACCATAATTGTGGATTCATCTGTTTCTCCATTAATTCCATCAGTTTTGCTTCACATATTCTGCAGCTCTGTTATGTGGCGCATATATGTTTAGGATTGCTATGTCTTCTTGGTGGATTGACCCTTTATTGTTATAGAATGTCCCTCTTTGTCTCTGCCAATTTTCTTTGCTCTGAAGTACACTTTACCCGATATTAATGCAGTCACTTCTGCTTTCTTTTTATCATTTTTATAATGTATCTTTTCTAACTCTTTTAACTTGAAACCTACTTACATTGTTTTATTTGAAGTGAGTTTCTGGTAGACAGTACATGGTTAGGTCATGTTTCTAAACATTACTCTGTCAATCTTCTTCCTTTCTTCTTCTCCTCCTCCTCCTTCCTTCTCCTTTTTCCTTCTTCTTGCTCTTCTTCCTCCCTTCTCTTCTTTCTTCCTTCTTCCTCCTTTATTTTTTTAAGAGGCAGGGTCTCACTCTTGTTGCCCTGGCTGGAGTGCAATGGCTCTATCTGGGCTCACTGCAGCCTCTGCCTCCCAGGTTCCAGTGATTCTCCTGCCTCAGCCTCCAAGTAGCTGGGATTATTACAGGCACCCACCACCATGCCCAGCTAATTTTTGTATAATGTAGAGATGGGGTTTCACCATCTTGGCCAGGTTGGTCTCAAATTCCTGACCTCAGGTGATCCATCTGCCTTGGCCTCCCAAAGTGTTGGGATTACAGGCCTGAGCCACTGCGTCCAGCCTGTTTCCTTAATTTCTGAAGGATATGTTTTCTGGAAATAGGTTTCTGGGTTGAAAGTTCTTTCAGCACTTAAAACAATGCTATGCACTTCCTCTACAATTACTGATGAGAAATCTGATCATTTGAGCTGTTTCCCCCCATATGTATATACGTAAGCTGCTGTTTCTCTCTCTTCTTGTTTTTTAGTTTTATTGTTTTGGAGAGGGGAGGGTTAGTATTCAGAGGTTTGACTATGATATGTCCTGGTGTGGATTTCTTTGCATTGATCACGTTTGGGGTTTTCTCACCTTTGTAAATCTGTAGCTTTATGAGTCTTGCCATAATTCGGAAGTTTTCAGTCATTATTTCTTTGAGTACTTTTTATGCCCCACCCTCCTTCTCTTCTCTTTCCAGGATTTTGATGACATGGATATTAGATCTTTTCTTATAGTCCCACAAGCTTCTCAGTCTTTGTTCGTTTTTTTTTGTCTATTTTCTCTTTGTTGTCCAAACTGTGTAATTTCTATTGTTCTGTCTCCATTTCACCAATTCTTTCCTCTGCCCTCTCTATTCTGCTTTTAAGCCCATTCGTTGAGTTTTTAAAAAAATCAGCTCTAAAATTTCCATTAGCTTTTTCTTTTCATTTTCTATTTCTTTGTTGAAACTTTCTATTTCTTTGCTGAGACTTTTTCACTTGTTTCAAGCATGTTTGCAATTGCCCAACGAAGCATTTTTATGATGGTTGCTTTAAAAATTTTAAAGTCATTTTTAACATTTCTGTCGTCTCCAGGTTGGTATCTATTGGTTGTCTTTTTTCATTCAGTTTGACATCTTCCTGATTCTTGGTATCATGAGTCCTTTCCCCATTGCTTGATTTTGTCAGCTCTGTCAAAGATCAGATGGTTGTAGGTGTGCAGCCTTATTTCTGGGCTCTCTGTTCTCTTCCATTGGTCTATGTGTCTGTTTTTCTACCAGTGCCATGCTGTTTGCGTTACTGTGGCCTTGTAGTATAGTTTGAAGTTGGGTAACGTTATGCCTCTGGCTTTGTTCTTTTCACTTAAAATTGCTTTGGCTATTTCAGCTCTTTTTTGGTTCCATATGAATTTTAGAATAGTTTCCTCTAATTCTGTGAAAAATGACATTGGTAGTTTGATAGCAATAGCATTGACTCTACGGATTGCTTTGGGCAGTGTAGCTGCTTTACCAACACTGATCCTGCCCATCTGTGAGCATGGGATGCGTTTCCACTTGCTTGTGCAGTCTCCGATTCCTTTCAGCCATGTTTTCCAGTTGTCCTTGCAGGGTAGGCTGCAGGGAAGGAAGGTCCTGGCTCCTGCTCACTTTCTCTGAGGCCACCTGGGGCCAGGGCAGGCACTGGGCACTTCTCTGCAGTCTCACAAGGATGAGTCCAGGCTCCAGGCTCGGCCCTTGCTGGGCGGGGACACAGTGCTCCCGTGGGGTTTGGCTGGTGCACAGCAGGGAGTATAAGCGCATCCTGGTTCTCCCTGGTCCTCTCATTACAGACCCAGGCTTTTTTTGGGGCATTTATTTTATTATTTTTTTGAGACTGAGTCTCGCTCTGTCACTCAGGCTGGAGTGCAGTGGCATCATCTTTGCTCACTGCAACCTCTGCCTCCTGGGTTCAAGCGATTTTCCTGCTTCAGCCTCCCAAGTAGCTGGGATTATAGGCACACACCAACACCCCTGGATAATTTTATTTTTAGTAGAGGTGTGGTTTCACCATGTTGGCCAGGGTGTCTTGAACTCCTAACGTCAGGTGATCCGCCTGCCTCGGCCTCCCAGAGTGCTGGGATTACAGGCGTGAGCCACCACACCCGGCCCTGTTGGGGTATTTGTTTTTTTTTTTGAGACAGGGTCTCGCTCTGTCATCCAGGCTGGAGTGTAGTAGCATGATCTTAGCTCACTGCAACCTCCTGGGTCCAACCAATCCTCCCACCTCAGCCTCCTGAGTAGTTGGGATTACAGGCGTGCGCCACCACACCTGGCTGGGATTACAGGCGTGTGCCACCACACCTGGCTAATTTTTGTATTTTTAGTAGAGATGGGGTTTCGCCATGTTGCCCAGGCTGGTCTCAAACTCCTGGACTAAAGTGATCTGCCTGCCTTGGCCTCCCAAATTGCTGGAATTACAGGCATGAGTCACCATGTCTGGCCTGTTGGGGCTTAAATTCTTTTTTATTACTCAAAAAGGCTTCATTTTTTTCTTTAGTTTTCTGACTCTGTGCTTGTGCCTCAACACTTTCCCAGCGATTTTTGTTCCTTGAAGAGGAAAGATGCTGGATCCTACAGGAGCACACACCCAGAGCCACTGCAGCCTCATGGACGCGATTTTTGTTTGAGAAATCTCGTAAGAGCTTCAGGTCTCACAGCACCAACCCCCTGAGGTCGGCCTGGGCCACCTGCAGATTGTGGCGCTTTCCCAGCCTTCTTGGTGTAAAGGTGAACCATCTACTGCTGGGGTTCGCGACAGCCTCTTTTCATTACAGACTAGATTGCAGGAAAGCCTTCAATGGTTTGGCAAATGGTGGACCATTCCGAGTTCCTCTAGACAACATCTCCAGAAGATGAAAAAGCACAGCTTTTAGTGTGTGTGTGCCCACTGGTTTTTCCCAGTCGCTGGCTTCTTTACATCCAAGTCTCAATATATGAGACAGAAAGAAAATCCAGGGCACTCACGGCTGCCTTGTTCCTTGGTCCAGAGGCCCCTTGCCAGCTGCCTTCTCCTCCTGCAGGTGGCCTGGTGCTTGTTTTTTGCACAGTGTGCAGGGTGCTTAGTGCAGGGTGATTATTGCAAGGTGCTTGCTGCAGGGTGTTTGTTTAGTGCAGGGTGCTTAGTGCAGGGTGCTTATTGCAGGGTGCTTAGTGCAGGGTGTTTAGTGCAGGGTGTTTAGTGCAGGGTGCTTAGTGCAGGGTGCTTAGTGCAGGGTGTTTAGTGTAGGGTGTTTAGTGCAGGGTGCTTAGTGTAGGGTACTTAGTGCTCCTCCTTGGTGGGAGGAGTGGGGAAGTACACATTTCTATCCTTCCTGAGTGGAAGTTCTACCTTGATTTTGAATGTAATTTATTTAATTGTATTTAAATTTGTATAATTTAAATTTTAATAATGCTCTTGTTTCACAGGCACCTTATGCACATCCCCGGACGTTGAGCCCTCGGTTCTCGTGAGCTCTAGGGCACATGACTAGTGCTGTCCACGCCGAGCCCGGTCCTAGTGCACCGGCCAGAACCACGGCCCTGCTGGCAGATACTGCCTCTGGCCGCCTGGCCAGGAAGGGCTGCCCTGACTCCCTTGAGTCCTGACGAGGGCCTGCTGGACAGATGGGGGACGTGGCACCCCTGAGGGCTGGGGGCAGGGCTGGGGAAGGGTGAGGAGGCCCCAGGTACCTTTTCAGTTACCAGCCTCTCCTCTGCCAGCTCGGGAGCCAGAAAGAACGAGTCATAGGAACCTAAGAGAGAAACCCCGGCTGAGCTTTCCTCACCCCTGGTGAGCCGGTGCTGGGCTCGGCCTGAGGGGGACCCCACACACTCACCGTTGGCAGGGGGTGGCTGGAAGAGCACAGCCCCGTCCTCAGCAACCAGCACAGAGTCCAGACACAGGTAGGCTGTGGCAGAGCTTGGGTCAGGGCAGGCATGCGTGCTGCCCTGCACTTGGGGTTGGCTGGGGGGAAGGAGCTGCAGAGCCTCGGTCAGGCTGCGCAGACCCCCAGTCTCCCCATGGCACGGGCACGCACCTGCCAGTGCACGCACACGGCCTGCCCCCAGCCCCTGGGGTCCTTGGAGCTGCCTCCTCCTGGCCCTCCCCGTGGGTAGCACTGCCCCAGCCCACACAGTGGCTGCAGAAGCACAACTGCGGCTGAAAGGGAGCTGGGCAGCAGGGAGAACACGGGCAACAGCTCCTCAGCCGAAGCCCCTGCATCGCAGTTCCTGTCCCGGGTCAGGGCCCACGGGGCAGCCATGGGCCCACAGTGGACGGACACCGGAGCCGGGTGTGTCTCCCATGGCCTCTCCCCCAGCCCTCGTAGACGCTGCCCTCATCACCCTCAGGGTGTTTTTACGTCACAGACGCACCATCCGCCTGCCCTGATGTCTGGCAGGGCTGGGCTCTGATGGGGCAGGACCAGTACAATGCTGAAGATTCCCTCCCCACTCCAAAGCCAACTGCTGCCTCCCTGGGGACAACGTCACTGTGTTGAGAATGTGTGGGCCATGGCAAGGTCCCCGTTCCTCTTTAGGACAGGGTCACCGGTTTCAAGGCCCGCCTTGCAGGCATCTGTCCCCACACCTCCCTTGGTGCTACAACCCAGCGGGCACCTCCACAGTGCTCCAGACAGGAGCCGCCCGCTCCGTTCACCAGAGACACCGTCCTGGCTGCCCCTGGGTCCCTTGGCTCAGGTGGGGGCCAAGTACGCATGGGACGGTGGGGGGATGGAACGGCGGGGGGACAGGACGGAGGGGTGATGGGACGGTGGGGGGACAGGACGGAGGGGCGATGGGACGGTGGGGGGACAGGACGGAGGGGCGATGGGATGGCGAGGGGATGCCTCACCTGGGTGCTCGGGGTGCATCTGTAGTGCGCGGAGGCAGGCCAGGCACAGGGCCCACAGCTCGTACTCCCGGAAGGGCCGGCCCAGCTGGGACAGGAGGTCCTGCAGGGACACCCACTGCGGACAGGAGAGTGGTGAGGTCAGTGTGGACACCGCTTGCTGGGGCCCGCTGCCTGCAGAGACATGTCGGGGGAACAGGCCAGGGCAAGGCCCACTCCGCTCCACACCTGACAGAAGGGCTGGGGAGCTCCCAAGTCAAACCCAGCATGTGGGTGGCGTGGGGAGACTGGGGCCCTTGGCCCTGTGGATGGAAACGTCCCATGGTGCAGCCACTGCAGACCACAGTGCTGCCGTTCCTCAGAAAGCTCAACATACACCTCCCAGGTGACAGCAGTTCCACGTGGCCACATTCCCCGAGGAACTGAGGGCAGGGCTCACGCATATGTGCATGCCCATGTTCGCAGCAGCACGGCTCGAATCAGCCAATGCGGGGAGCACCCAGACATCCACGGATGGATGCAGGGGCAGTGTGGACGGTGCTTGGCCTCGGGACGGGGAGCGTTCTCACGCAGGCTGCCCCGGGGAGGAACTGTGCAGACAGTGGGCTCAGTGAAGAGACCAGACACAAAGCACCGTCCATCCCACCCCCACGAGGTCCCTCGGACGGAGCTCACGGAGGTGGAGGGCGGGCTGGGTGCAGGGGCCAGGCTGGGGGGTTGGGGTTTCGTGTGGGCTGGTGGGGACAGCTGTGCAACAGCGTGAACACACCCGGTGCCACTGAGCTGGGCTCTTGCAGAGGGTGAAAGTGGTGGCTTTTGTTGGGTGCATTTTCTCACGCACACACACACCCTGACACCGGGCATGCGTTCAGCCTGGGAGGCCGCTCTCCACTCCAAGGCCCCACGGACAGCTGGGACCAAAGTCCACCCTCCGACAGGTGGCTCAGCCACCCTGTGCCTCCGTGTGCCCTTCTGGAAGGTAGGCTGTTGTGCAAGGGATGGCGTGCTGCCAGGGAGAGCAGTGGGAGGGTGGTAGAGGGTGACGGGGCACACGTGCTCAGGACATGCAGAAAAGCCCGAGCCACAGAATGGCCTGCTCTTGTCCTTCAGGTCAACAAGGCCTGGTGGGACAGGTGGCTTGAGGGCACCCCCATTCCCGGGCCGGGCACTGCCTGGCAGACGGACTTGCGTGCGGGCCACTGGCTTCAGGTGTCCTTGCCCTGAGTTGCTCACGGGGACACAGCTGGGGGTGGCTCACCGAGGAGCCAAGGAGGGCAATGCCCTTGGCCAGGCCTTGGCCCAAGTGTCTTCAGTTGGACAGACGGGCCAACAGGTCAGGCCCCCCAGAACACTGGCTCCAGTAGCATCCTCCATCCTCATGAGCAGCAGCTGACCAGGGGCAGCACTGGGCTGGGGAGGCCCCATCCTGCACAGATGCCACGTCCGGGCAGCTGCTCCAGATCCCAGTGTCCCTGTGGAGGCTGTGGAGGTGGCCCAGCACCGACACCACCAAGCCCCACAGATGAGCAAGCTCAGCCCACAGCTTTGGTTTCTAACTTTTAAAACCATCGGAACAGGAAGATGAGGAAGCCTGTGAGCGTCAGGACTGGGGACACAGCCTCTGACGTGACGTCCTGGACCCGGGGCTGCTGGCCTTGCTTCCCGGAAGAAAATTAACCGTCGAGACGGCCGTGCGGGGCTGTGCGAGGAGCCTGGGCCAGGCTGAGGAGGCGGCTGCCTTCTGGGTCATCCTGAGGCAAATGTCCACCCGAGAGGCCATGCCTGGGTGACGGCATCCCCAGCCGCAGCCACAGCTTCCTTCAGAAACGGGGCAGCTCAACAAAAATGTCTTAATTATGGAGCGAGGGTGAAGGTTAATTTCCTGCGTTAAAGCGTTTGTGGCTGTGGAGAGGCTGAGCCCGGACTCACTGACCACTGACCCTCCGGCCACACACAAGACCCAGCCAGACCCGGCCAGACCTGGCCACCCACCTGCTCTGCGGTTGCACTTTCCGGCGGCCTGGCTCCTTCCGGAATTCTCTCATCGTCCCCGGGAGTCTGGGCTTCACCGCTAGCATCTCGAGGGTGTGCAGGGCAGGCTGGGGGTCCGGCCTCTGCTGGCCCCGGACTCGGGTGTGAAGTCTCGGGCTGTCCTGGACTGCCGGGCACCCCAGGGCCCCTGTCCGCGCTGCGGCCTGCACAGGGAACCCCTCCCAGCTGGTGTTCCAGCTCCTGCTCCGGCCACAGCCTGCATTTGGGCTGAGCCTGGAAGCTAGAAAGGCCATTTTTCCTGTCCAGAAAGGCCTTCCTGGGGTCCGGAGGGAATAATTCCGACATGGGCAGCTGGCTTTTCCCGCGGGTGAGCGGCAGGCAGGGGCTGGCCTCGGGGCTGTCGGACGGCAGCCTGGGGAATGTCTGCACTTTCCGCAGGCGGCTCCTCCTGAGGGCGTCTCTGTCCAGGTCCCCAAGGGTGCGCTCGGCATCCAGGACGAGGCTGGCCAGTTCCTCCCGGCTGTGGCTCTCGCCATTTCTCACCGGGGTGGACAGCAGAGCTTGGTCTTGCCGGAGAACCCTGTCCTTTCCCTGCAGATCATCATGGCGCCCCACCTCTTCCTGACTTCCCCTCCCCACAGATCGAAGTGAGCCGACTCCTCCCTTCCTCCCTCCCTCTTCCCTTCTGACAGACTTTATGGTTTCAGGGAGCAGCAGTGCCCCTCCTGCCCCCCTCCCCCCACCTCTCCACCTCACCCCTCTGCTCCCAGCCACAGACCCCAGCGGCTCTCACGGCTGCTGGACACCCCTCCTCCCTCCCTCCCCCCAGCTCACAGACCCCAGCTGTCACCACCGCTGGACCACCACTCAGGCACCCCTCCCTCCTCCCCCACAGACCCCAGTGTGCCTCACGTGGCTGGGCGCCCCTCCCTCCCTCCTGACCACAGACCCCAGCGCAGGCTCTCACAGGAGGAGGCTCCCGCCTTCCTCACCTGCCCCACTCATCACATCATCCCAGTTTGTCCAGAGGTCAGCTGCCCCTCCCCCAGGCCAGGTGGGGCTTCCTGCTGGGGCTTCCTGCGGAGCCGGGGACTGTCTAATTATCTCACCCAAAGGCACGTCGTTTTCCACGAGGATTACACACGTGAGTCCCCACAGGAAGAACTTGATGTGGCTACAGCCGTCAGTGGCCGCCTCACACACACGGCATTGCTCTCTCTCTGCTGTGCGTGTCTCTGTTCTGCCTGCTCCACGCTGCACAAACTGCCTGCTCCACACTGCGCCCCTCCCGCAGCAGCACAAACCCTGAGCTGCAAACGTGCTCACTCGGCAGGGAGGGCCCTGCCGGCCACCGTGAGGCTCCTCGGGACTGTGCCCCCGGCCACCCTCCTGAGGCCCCACAGACACGGCCTCTGTTCAAAGGCGGCCTGAGAGACGCCAGAATCCGCGTGAGCCACGAACACCCCAAATGCTGCGGCTGCAGCTCTGTAACGCGCCTGCCTGGCACCCGTGGTGGGGGCAGGTGAAAATCAGCTGTGAAACATCAACACGTCCGTTTATGTAAATGCCCATGAGACTAACACCCATGTGCCCGGCACCAATGCCACGGACTTCTGAAGCTGACCCAGAGTCACCTCTGCCTGCATGGGTGCCTGCAAGGCTGGCACAATCAATACACATGAGAGTGTGGAAACGGGTGTGTGCACAGGACCAGCATGTTCGCGTGTTTGACCACGTGTGAGACAGTGGACGTGGTAGGCATGACAGCGGGCTTTTAATGTGTGCATTCTGGTGTGGGCGTGTGCAATGTGAACAGGCATGTCTGAATTTGCATGTGTGTGACTGTGAGCAAGTGTGAATATGTGTGTACAGGGCACATGTGATCTATTTGAACGCTTGTGTGTGGCTGTGTGAGTACACGAGTGTGTGTGATCTGTATGAATGCATGAGTGGGTGTGTGCGTGTGTGCATGGGTGTGTATGCAGTGTGTGTGTATGGGTGTGTATAGCATGTGTGTGTGCATGGGTGTGTGTGCAGTATGTGTGTGGGCAGGGGTGTGTGCAGCATGTGTCTGTATGCAGGGGTATGTGCGTGTGTGTGCATGGGTGTGTGTGCAGTGTGTCTGTGTGTGTAGTGTGTCTGTGCATGGGTGTGTGCATGGATGTGTGCAGCGTATGTGTGTGCATGGATGTGTGCATGTGTGTGTGCATGCGTGTGCAGCATGTGCACGTGTGTATACATGGTACACAGGTATATGTGCACACACAAGGATGCATGTGTGTGGGTTCAAGAGCTTACCCTGCAGTGCTCCGAAGGACTCGATGGAGAGGACCCTCCTCCCCACAGCAGAGAGGCTCCGGCACACGCGGCAGGAGGACGTGAGCTGCAGCTTCTCTTCACACAGCGAGATGATGCTCTGGGGACGTGACTGCCTCAGACAGGAAGGCTCGGAGGAGGGGCCATCTCCCGTGGCCGCCCACCCGACAGGGCCGGATCCTTTGAAGGTGACCTGGGGACAGTCCCCACAGCCTGCCTGCGCCTGTCTTGCCCATTTTCTAGTATGAAAAGGCAGCACATCCGGGTTGCAGAGAACCAGGAGCCTTGTCACAAGCAAGACCTTTCATATCAAAAATGGACAATAAAAAACCAAGTCCTCCTTTAAGCAAAATGCCATTGGACTGTGGTCACGGAACCCAGGGGAGGCTGCCGGGCGTGTGTGGGGTAAGCACACGGTGTCCGGGCCTGTGAGGTCAGGGTCACAACCTGGGCGGCCCAGGGCAGCCTCGCTTACCTCGAGGCCCGGCCGGTCCCCGGGGTCCTCCGCCTGCATCCGGCTCAGCAGCGCCTCAAGGTCTTGGCTCAGCCTGAGTTCCAGTGTGGGCTCTGCCACGTACTCGAGGGCGGCCTTCAGTGTGGCCCCCAGGGAGTAGATGTGCGCCTGTGGGCATGACGGGCCATCAGCTCCGGGGTCTGTGCGTGTGTGCCACCCCGACCGCGGCCACCGCTTTTCCGGGCCAGGAGCTCAAGTTTCAGGCATCGTGGAGATTCCCCTGAGGGGAAGCAGCACCCACACCCATGCCACCCATGCTCTTGCCACTGGCGCCCACGCCACCCATGTCCACGCTGCCCACGCCCTCGCCACTTGTACCCACACCACCCACACCACTTGCACTCATGTCACCCACGCCCTTGCCACCTGTGCCCACACTGCCCATGGCCTCGCCACCCATGCCCACGTCACCCACACCCACACCACCTGCACCCATGCCACTCGCACCCATGCCACCCACGCATTTGGGCCTGGTCTGTGCTGGCTCATGGCCCCACCACTCTGGGCTTCCTGCCCACAGTAACCTTGAGGGGCACAGACTCCTCTGGCTGCTGCGTCTCTCAAGGGTGGAGCCTTTCAGTGTTTAGGTCGAAAACTTCAAAACTTCAAAAACTGGATTTCAGTAGAAGCAAAGATGGGTTTTTCTTTTTGTTTGAAAGTCTGGGTTTTCCTCCCTTGCCTAAGAACGTGGGCTCTGCACAAGGTCCCATTTTCTGGACACAGCCGCATCAAGAGGCCTGGATGCTTTTTCCCAGGATCTACAAGGTGGGGCTTCAATTCTCCCCACAAACAGCAGCAGAACCCAGAGCAGCTCAGGAACCTGCCCAGGGCCACGTCGCAGGTCACACAGCTCACGTGTGGAGCGGGGGCCTGACCCAGGGCCACGTCGCAGGCCACACAGCTCACGGGTGGAGCTGGGGCCTGACCCAGGCCACGTCGCAGGCCACACAGCTCACGGTGGGAGCGGGGCCTGACCCAGGGCTGACTGGCAGGTCACACAGCTCACGTGTGGAGCTGGGACCTGACCCAGGGCCTGCTCTGCCCCCGCACCTGTGCTCCCCTCCCGAGGGGAGTCTGGGGTCCCCAAGTGTCCCTCAGTGTCCACTCTAGTCCTGGCTGGCCGAGTGGAGACACAACCGCGTCCTGGGCTGGCCGACTGGACACGCACCCACGTCCTGGGCTGGCTGACTGGACACGTACCCGTGTCCTGGGCTGGCTGAGTGGACATGCACCCGTGTCCTGGGCTGCCCTGGCCCCAGGCATCTCCCTGGGTGGTCTCGAGATGTCGTCACAGAACCCTGAGACCTGCCTCTCCATTCCGTCGTGAGGTCCAGGGTGACCAGGGAGCGTCCAGTCTTCACAGAAAGCCCTGCATCCCGGGGCCCCAGGCCAGCTGGTCATCCTGGCTGACTCCCCCTCTCTGTCAGGGTCTGTCTCAGGGTCAGGCTGCAGGGACCCAGCCAGATCCCAGGGCCCCTGACTCCACCTGAGCCTGGCTCCAACCACCATCACCAAGCTCATCCAATTCTGCCTCAAACTCCTTTTTCTCCTGAGATGTCTTATTTGAGCAAGACAGAAAGTGTCACAAAGAAACCAGGAGCACGCAGCACCCCACACTTTCTTCTCTGGGGCATGAACGGCACCTCGCAGACGGCTCCACTTACACAGTCTGGTGTGTGTGTGTGTGTGTGTGTGTGTGGACGGTCCTGGGGCTTCCCAGTCTAGACATGGGCACACATGCAGACACATACGTGCACACCCAGCACACACAGTCAGCCGGACACGCATCTCTTCTCTCTCCCGAGCTGCACTCTGCCCTGCGTCCTGGGTTTTTCACGGCATGAATCTCCTTCCAGGTCAGGAATCCAGACTGACCTCTGCCCCATGCCTGGCCCTGCCTCCCCGCAGGCCGGTTTCTGCTTCTCCTCTACTCTCTCCCTCCTGCGCCCTGCCTGGTGCCCTGGGGCAGCCCACCTGGCACACCAGCCAGGCCCCCGGCCATTGGCCATCCCCACAGACTCCCTGCTGTGCACGTGCTTCTGGTAGGGGACCTGGCACCTCCCCGTCCCCTCACGGCTCGCCTGGCACTGGCCACAACCACCACCTCTGCCTTTGCACCTTGGGCCAGGAGCCCCAATGGCTGCTCTGCTGCCAACTCCTGGGGTCTCCTGTGCCATCCTGGGGGGACCTGCCACACTCTTGTGCCCAGGCTGGGATCAGCCTCCCTGGGGGACCTGTGACATGCGTGTTTGGGCACACAGGGTCCATCCCTTCCGCTCTGATGCCGCTGTGGGTGCTTCTCATGTTCTGTTGTCATGACCGACGCTTCGGTGGGGGCCCCGTGTGGCGTCGGTGGGGGCCCCGTGTGACGTTGGTGCAGCCATGTCAGGTGTGCGAAGCCTCAATTCCAGGAAGGGGGATGCTGGGTCCCAGGTCACATCCACTTACAATTCTGACAGCGGTGACAAACCCTCCTGATAAATGACCGACCGGTTGACTCACCAGCCGCAGCCGAAGCACCAGTCTCCGCAGCTTTGCCAATCTGTTAGGGGAAACTCACTCGTCGAGTTAATTTGCATTTTTGTAATTATGAATGAGACCAAGCATCTGTTCGTATCGACTCGCAGTTTTAATTTTTCCCTCTAAATCCCCATGCAAGGACTGTGCTTTCTCCGCTGAAGTGGGGCTCCGGGTGGCTGTGCACATCAGGGCTCGCCTCAGCCTGGTCGCCGCACACGCTCGCTGCGTCTGTTGCCGGCTTCTGACGTTGTTTATGCGTCTTCTCGCATCCCAGAGCTCTACGCTCTCACGTGTGGAATCCAACCTGTTTGTGTTCAGCAGCTTTGTAGGAGGATGTTCTCCACCCCGAGGCGACAGGGTCAGCTTTCCTTTGTTTCTGCTAATATTTTTATAATTTTAAAATATCCAGACCTAATCCGTTTGCAGCCTCACTCTCTGGGGTGTGAACTTGGAGAGCACCCTCCGGCTGGCACCGTGAGGAAGGACTCCTCCTGCCCCGAGACGCTGTCCTTGCAGCCGCGGAGCCTCAGATCTCCGGGTCTCTGCATGGCCGCGAGAGAGTGGCCCCTCGGAGCCCAGAGGACGCAGTCGGCCCTCAAGGTGCAGAGCCGTACGGGGCCTGCCTTGCATCGCTGCAGGGAGCTCAGCATTTCTGCCTTCTGGAAGCTTCTGGCCTGAAGGGCGGTGCGCCCTGAAGGAGGGAAACACAGCTGTGTACCACCGGCGGGGTCAGGAGATGGCGACACACGGAGAAACAGATTCCTGTGGGAAACTGTGCTGGAATCAGAAGCTGCAGTATTTGACGAAGCCGCCAGCTTTCTGTGGGAAGACCGGGCCGGAATCTGAGAAACCGCAGTATTTGAGCTGCCGGCTAAGAGCAGCTGTTTGAATGAGTTCCCTGGGGGTTGTGTTGTCAGGGAAGTCCCCTTTCAGGAAACAAGGACATCAGAGGCCCCAGGGCAGCGGGATAAGGCTGGACTGCGGGCAGGCGTCTGGCAGAGGAAGGGAGGGTGGGGTCTGCTCTCCAGGCCTGTGGGCCAGAGAACCTGGAGGCTGTCCTGGGAGCACCAAGTGGCCCTGCCTGGCTGGGCTTGGCCGTCAGTGGAGGGGAACAGGCCAGAGGGAGGCTGATCAGGCATGAAATGATCACACCTTGGGCCACAGGGCGACGGGGAGCCGGGTCGAGGAGGTGGACGTTGCAGCTTCCTGCTCCAGGCCTCAGTGTGGTCTGAGCCTGTAGCTCCCACGGCGCCTGCACTCACGATGGGCATCCCCGTGGCTCTCGCCTCAAGTGGGGACAGGGCCTGGCCACCCGCGGGAAGTGGACGCAAAACCCCCCTCGAGATGCAATTCCTGAGCAAATGCGCTCAAGCCAAACGGGCTTCGGTTCAGCACTGGTTAAAGTTTTTCTCCAAATTGAAAAGGCCCCTCTCTAGCGGGTAGGAAGTGGGCTCCACTCTCCGGAGTCTCACTTCAGGAAGCCCCTCCTCTGCTCTGCCGGAGATCCTTGGGTCAGGGTCTGGGTCAGCCTGGGAGGCTCTTCATGGCCCTGGGAAGCACTTCCGGTGGACCTGAGGTGACCGGTTCAGAGAAGTGCTGGCTGCAGCACTTAGCGCGGTGGGCCCGTCGCAGTCCGGGCCTCAGGAGGGCACCATGAACACGCACCAGGGGCTCCCAGGGCCGCCTGGGCCCAGACAGGGCCTCGCTGGCCAGGGCTCTGCAGACAAATGGCTGAGCAGATTTGGGACAGGAACCCCACAGAAGGGGCTGGAGCATCCTGCCACACCAGGAAGTGGGTCGGAGCCCAGCAGAGCTGGGTGCCAAGGACCAGGGTGCCTTCTGAGCTTCAGTTGGCATCAGCAGAATGGACCAAATCCCATCAAAGATGTGTGAATCTTAAATTCATAAAATCATAAAACCAAGCTCACTGGTTAGCGCTGGAGGACACTGGATGCACTCGCTGCTTTGAAAACGGGTGGATGAAGAGAAGAAGTCGAGCCTGCCACCTCCCTGTCCGCAGGGACCGTCTGCTGCGGCTGCCTGGTGTCAGTGAGGGTGGCTCTCCTGACAGTGGGAGCCCTGCTCACAAACTGAGGCAAGGACTACCGTGGCGGCTCCAAGGATTCGTGGCGGCCACTGATGGCTGTCGGGGAGCAGAGGCCACACGCCCCCGATGGGCCCTGGTAGGAACCTGAGTCCGACAGCCCCTGACTACCCTGGACTTGGCCTCAGAGACAAACCAGGTTTTCTTCAACAAAAACCATAAGGAAGAGAGTCGGGGGTGTGGGGTCATAAGAAACTCAGGAGGCACGGAGGCAGCCAGGTGTGTGGATCCCACTCAGATCCCGCAGGGAAATGGCTGGAAGAGCAAGATTTGGGCGGCAGAGGGGGGACCCGAACCCTCAGTCCACACCCACCCAGGCTGGGAGTGGCTGTGAACATTTCCAAGTGTGGCCAAGGCTTTGTGGTTACATGTTAAGAGGGGCCTGATCTTTTAGAGGTAAATCTGAGCCCAGTCAGTTGTGGGTCATTTCTGAGGCTGGGTGGAAAGTCTATTCCTTGAAACTTGCTGTAGTTTTGCTAATGTAGCTTCACGTGTGCTGTTCTTATTCTCTCTTTTCTGTATGTTTAAAACATTTCATTGCAAACATTAAAAAATAAAAAGTACCACCCACCGAAAGCCTTGTTCTCACCCAAAGACTGAGAATCAATCCAGCGCTGCAGACACGCACCATGCTACACATGTGTGCCCGTGACACGTAACACACTACATACATGCATGCACACATCACATACATGCACACACCACACTGCACACACATGCATGCTACACACACACCATGATACACTCTTGTGTCCATGACACATAACAGACTACATGCATGCACACACATACCACATGTATACACACACCATACTGCACACACATGCATGCTACACACACTGCACACACATGCACACACACCACACTGCACACACATGCATGCTACACACACTGTGATACACTCCTGTGCACGTGACATGTAACACACTACATGCATGCACGCATACCACATTACACACACATGCATGCTACACATATACCATGCTACACGTGTGCCTGTGACACATACCACATGCATGCACACACACCACATACATGCACACACCACACTGCACACACGTGTGCTACACACACTCCATGCTACACACATGTGCCTGTGACACATAACATACTACATGCATGCATGCACATGCTACACCACAAATATGCACACACTGTAGTTCACACACAGGCATACTACACACACCATACAACACACATATATGCGCACTATGCAACACTCATGGCCACAACACACACCACACTACATGCACAGACACACCATATTACACACATGTGCCCATGATACACACCACACCACATGCATGTACACACCATGCAACACATGTACTCATGACACACACTATGTGCATGCACACACATTACACACATGTGCCCATGATACACACCATACCACATGCATGTACACATCATGCAACATACGTGCTCATGACACACACCACACTATGTGCATGCACACACATTACACACATGTGCCCATGATACATACCATACTACATGCATGCACACACAGCATACATGTACAAGATGCATACCACAGTACATACATGCACACCATCATACACACATGTGCATGAAACACACCACACAGCATACTGCATACATGTGTGCACAACCCACTCACAGACATAGCATGCCATGCATGTACACATGAGCATGACACACCACACTACATGCGTGCACACACTATACTACATAGATGCACACAGACGCCACACCACATACATGTGCACACAAACACTATATCATATTGCATGCATATGCACACACCTTGCACGCAAACACACACTGTACCACATACACATGCACATGACACACACTATACTGTATACATGTGCACAGAGACACAGATACACAATTGGACATGGACGTGGATATATTCTCTGCCAGGCAGCAGCTGCATGGGTCCCCAGCAGAAGAGGGTGAGCAGAGGTTGGCCCACAGCTGGGTGATCTACTGTGGGCTGGGTCAGCTGTCATGCAGGGCAGCAGGGAATGTAGACTCAGATGGCAGAGGCTGCATCTGAATTCTGGCCCTGCCATGGCCTGGCCAGGCCAGCTAAGGCATGTCTGCACATTTCTGAGCTGTGCTCAGCTTGATTGTGGACAGTGTTCCTTCAGAGTGGGCAGCAGCATTCTTGGCTGTGGCCAATGGCTTGAGCAGAATAACCCCAGATGGTATCTCCCTCAGCCTGGACACAGGGGTGCTGAGTAGCACCAAGCACAGCCCAGATCTCCAGGGGATCTAATACCTGAAGACCCAGAGAACATTTAGCAACACTACATCAAGTTTCAAGGAACAGGAGCAGGGCCAGCCTCTGTGGGCTATGGGTCAGGGAGGATTCCATGAAGGAGATGTGAGTGAAGCTATGAGAAGACAAGAGAGGACACTCCAGGACAAAGGAGCAACCTGGGCAAAGATGTGGAGGCAAAAGTGTGGACCAGAGGTTTGCAAACCTGGCTGAGCATCCAGATAGCCAAGGCCCACTGCACGTATGCCTACCAAGCACTGCACACACAGCGGGCAGGAGACCAGCAACAACCACTCCTGAGATCATGCTCTCAACAGTGATTCTCTCAGCCTTGAGAATAGAACTTAGCTCCGTAGCACACGGAAAGCCAGGGTATGCATTCCTTCGCTCCATTCCCCTTTGTTTCCATCCAGGCACCTAGAATCCATCCGTCCACCCTCTATCCACTTATCCATTCATATGTGTGCCCATTCCCCATCCCCCACCCATCCATCCGCTTATCTATCCATCCACCCATCTAACTATATATCCACCCATCTATCAACCCATCCTCCACACATCCACCCACCCATCCATCCTCCATCAATCCACCCACCCATCATCCATCCACAAATCTACCCATCCATCCTCCTGTTCATCCACTTATCAATCCATGTATCTACCCATCCACCCATCCATCCATCAACCCATCCATCAACTCCATCCATTCATCCATCCATCCATCCATCCATCCATCCATCCATCCACCCACCCACCCACCCATCCACCCATCCATCCATCCATCCATCCACCCATCCATCCATCCATTCACCCATCCATCCATCCATCCATCCATCCACCCAGCCATCCACCCATTCATCTATCTACTCTATCTATCTAATTTTATCTTATTTCCATTATCTTATCTATCTTATCTATCTAATGCACGTATCTATCTATCTTATCTATCTATCTTATCTATCTTATCTTACTCTACTCTATAATTTTATCTACTCTATTCCTCCATCTATATCTACTCTAAAAATGTATCTTATCTATCTTATCTATCTATCTTATCTATCTATCTATCTTATTTCCACGTATTCATCTATCTATCTATCTATCTTATCATCTTATCTTATTCTACTCTAGCTATCTACCTATCTAGCTATCTAATTTTATCTTATCTACTCTATCTATTCTATTTCCATTCATTCATCTTATCTATCTACTCTACCTATCTTATCTATCTTATCTATCTATTCCATCTATCTTATCTACTCTAATTTTACCTATCTATCTACTCCATCATTCATTCATCGCATTCCATCTTACCTACTCTAACCATCTACTCTAACTATCTATTCCATTAATCTTACTTTATCTACTTTAATTCAAGCCTATCTTACATGTCTATTCTTCCACGTATCTACTTACTCCATTCATTTATATTTGCTTCTATTTTAATTTTAATTTTACCATTAACCTATTCTTCTACTTGTTTGTCTCTTTCTATTTAATCTATATACTCTTATCCTTGGTCTATTTCCTTAATTTTATCTATCTTATTTACATTCCATCTTTATTTGCTTTGTTCTATCTTAATGTATCTTAATTTTAATTCTATCTTATCTCTTTCAATTTTATCTTATCTTACTCTAATCTAATTCCATCCACACACTTCATCAATCCATCTGCCTGTTCATCCATCCACCCATCCATTTACTCACCCATTCATCTACTCATCTGTCCTCCACCCAAACATCCACACACCCCATCCACCCACCCATCCATGTGCCTGTTCATCCACCCATCCATCCACTTATCCACCCATCCACCTATTCATCTACCATCCACCCACCCATCCATCCACTCATCCATTCATCTACCCATCCACCCACTCACCCATTCATCCTCCATACATTCATCCACCCACCCACCCATCCATTCACTTATCCATCCAACCACATGTCCATCTACCCATTCACCCACCCACCCATCCATCCACCCATCCATCCACATATCCACCATCCACCTGTCCACCCATCTGTCTCACTCACCCATCCATTCATTTGTTCATCCACTCATCCATCCATGTATCCACCATCCACCTACTCATCCATCCACATATCCACCATCTACCTTTTCATCCACCCATCCACCCACCATCCATCCACCCATCCACCTATCCATCCACATATTAACTATCCATCTGTCCATCCAACTATTCACTTACCCACCCACCCACATATCCATCATTCATCTGTCCATTCACCCACCCACCCGCCCATCCACCCACCTACCTACCTGTCCACCCACCTGTCCATCCACCAACCCATTCATCCACATATCCACCATCCATCTGTCCATCCACCCATCCACCCACCCAGCCATTTAGCCATCCATCCACATATCCACCTGTCCACCAATCTTTCCACCCACTCATCCATCCACATATCCACCACCTACCTGTTCATAATCCCATCCACCCACCCATCCACACATCCACCCATCCATTCACAAATTAACCATCCATCTATCCATCCACCCTTCCATCCAACCATCCATCCATCTGTTCATCCACCCATCCATCCACATACCCACTATCCACCCATCTACCCATTCATCCATCCACATATCCACCATCTACTTGTTCATCCACCCATCCATCCACATATTAACCATCTATCTGCCCGTCCACCTATCCACCACCCATCCATCCACATATCCACCATCACCTATCCATTTACCCATCCACCCGCCCAACCACCCACCTATCCACCTATCCACCCACCTGTCCATCCACTCATCCATCCCTCCATTCATCCATCATCAATCATCTATGCTCCAACCATCAATCTATTTATTTAGAAAATAACTTAGCAAATAACCTTCTGGCTAGTTGTTGGTTGACACTGCCTGCTACACACCTGGTGGAATCAGCAACCTTCTCACTCACCGCCCGCCCTTCTGTGTTGGAAGCTCCCCGTCTTCATTTAGTGAACCCTACTGAACCTCAGGTCCCAGTTTAAACTCCACCTTCTCACAGTGGCCTCTGGAGGCCTCTGATGCAAACAAGAGGCTTGGAGCCCCATTCTCACGTCCCAGCACTATTGGATCCCCAGCCTGTGGGTCTCACATCAAGTCTGTCACCTGTGTAGACCGGAACTAGCAAGAGGCAGGACCCCACTCACCCTGCTCTCTGTGAGCCCAGACACTCGCTAAGCCTGCATGGCGGGGATGAACGCCAAGCAAACAGGCCAGCAATGGGGGAGTCTGAGTCTTCCAGGCCGGGCCACTGAGCCCACAGGTGCTCAGGGCAGCAGGGTGGAGAGGGGAGCCGCATGGGGTGGAGGCTGGAGAAGTTAAGAAGAGAATGAAAATGACACATAAAAGCCCTAGTGTGTTTGGAAGTTTAGAGACGACTGTTGGAAATAAATGCTTTCCATGGCCACATAGAATAAATCTCACACCCGTGGTGCTGGGCGGAGGACCGGCCACCCATGGCCACATAGAATAAATCTCACACCCGGATGCTGGGTGGAGGACCGGCCACCCATGGCCACATAGAATAAATCTCACACCCGGACGCTGGGCGGAGGACCGGCCACCAAAGACAAGTGTTGCATGAGCCTGCCCACCCACAGGAGGCACAAAAACAGGAAAATCGCAACCTCTGCTCTGTGCTGTCCGGACAGTGACCCGGGGGACAGGCAGGGGCTGCTGCCGTCCATCTGGGTGCTGCTTACACAGACGTTCAGTGTGAAAATCCATCAAGTTGTATGTTTGTGATATATACATTTTTCTGCATGTATATCTCAATAAAAAGTAAGAAAAAACCAATCTGTTCACGTTGTTAAATAACTAAGGGGTAAAGAAGAAATCCCAGTGGAAATAAAAAAATTAGAAGTAAATGATAATGCAAACATTAGATAGTAAAACTCACAGGATGCAACAAAACTTACATGTTGAGGAACATTCATAGCCCTAAGTGCTCTTACTGATACTGGAAAGGAAGAAAAGCTGAAAGCCAATGACCTAAATGTCCAGCTCAAGTCAGAAAAGGGATGGATCCTAAACTCAGAGCAAGGAAAGGAAAGAGAGAATGAAAAACAAGAATCAATGGAAAAGAAAACACAGACGCGCCAGGAGCGCAGACGGGACACAGAGGAGGCTCTTCGGAAAAATGAATGTACTAAACAAGCCCTAGTGAGACTGAGAAGAGAAAGCACAAATTAACTGTCTAGTCAGAGAATCAGGGCGACCTGCGGCTAGTGCAGCGGCCGAAGAGGAGAGAACCTGCCGCTGAAGGCCGGAGATTTTACAAACATAAAAAGTAGACCCACAGCTGACTCAGTAAGAAACACCAGAGATCAGTCCTGTAAGCCTTTTTTTAAGAGGTGGGGTCTCACTCTGCTGCTCAGGGTGGAGTGCACTGGTGTAATCTCGGCTCACTGCAACCTTCAACTCCTGGGCTCATGCGTCGCCTTCTGCCTCAGCCTCCTGAGTGGCTGGGGCTACAGGTACATGCCACCACGCCCAGCTAATTTTTAAAATTTTGTGTAGGGACAGGGTCTCACTTTGTTGCCTAGGCTGGTCTCTAACTCTGGTCGTCAAGTCATCCTCCTGACTCAGCCTCCCCAAATCTCCCTGTGCTGGGATTCTAGGGGTGAGCCACTGTGCCCAGCCAATCCTGTAGCTATTAAAAACTGAGCAGTAGTTAAAAATCTTTCCTAAAGAAAACAGATGGCCCTGTAAGTGAGTTTTACCAGACTTTCAAGGAACAGATCATCCCATTCTTATATAAACAGCACAAAGAAAGGGAAGGGGTGCTGCCCATACAGGGTTAGAACAATCCTGAGGCCAACACCAGTGAAAACATCAACAGAATGGAAACTCGCCAGTCCGCTCAAATACGCACAAAAATCTGAAGCAAGCACTAGTAAATCAAATTAAACGGTGTATAAGAAAGACAAGACACTTGGCCAATTTAGATTTTTCTATGTAAGAAAGGATGATTTAATATAAGAAAATAAAGATGTGACTATGAGAATCTTAATGAAGAAAAAATTAAAGGATCATGTCAAAGGATGCAGAAGAAACATCTTGTAAAATTGACACACACATTCACGATAAAACTCAGCATCGAGGGGGACTCGTGGTGGAGGCAGGCACCATTCTGGATGACGAAGGTGGAAAGCACTCTTTTTAGAATGGGGGATGGGGAGAGTGGTCAGTTTCTCTCTGAGATGGGACAGCGCTCAGCCTCACTCTGCTTCTGTTCCAAGACTCATGGCTGTTCCTTGCAGCATTGAGTAAGAGAAGGAAGGAAAACGTGTAGCAGGACCATGGGATGGGAGGAAAGACACTTGTTTTTTTGTCAGTGATTAATCAGTTAAATAGGAAAACTGAAAGAATCTATAAGTTATTAGAAATATTAAAAAAAACTTTAGCAAGATGGCTGGATGTAAAATAAAGATATTAAAGTGAATTGTGGCCAGACACAGTGGCTCATGCCTGTAATCCCAGCACTTTGGGAGGCCAAGGTAAGAAAATCACCTAAGCCGAGGAGTTCGAGACCAGCCTGGGCAACATAACATGAGCCTTCCTCTACAAAAATAAAAATAAAGAAATTAGCTGGGCGTGGTGGCGTGTGCCTATAGTCTCAGCTACTCAGGAAGCTGAGGTGGGAGGATTGCTTGAGCTCAGAAATTTTAGGCTGCAGTGAGCTATGCCACTGTGCTCCACCCTGTCTCAAAAGAAAAAAAGTGCATTTCATTTCTGTAGACTAGCAACAAACAAACAGGAAAACGTAATTAAAAAGAGGGCAACTGGCCGGGCCCAGTGGCTCATGCCTTTATTCCCAGCACTTTGGGAGGCCAAGGAGAGAGGATCACTTGAAGGCAGGAGTTCAAGACCAGCCTGGGCAACAGAGTGAGACCCTGTCTCTACAAAAATTTTGAAAAATTAGCTGGACATGGTGGTACATGCTTGTAGCCCCACCTACTTGGGAGGCTGAGGTGGGAGGATCACTTGAGCCCAGGAGGTGGAGGCTGCAGTGAGCCGTGATTGCTCCAATGCACTCCAGCCTGGGTGACAGAGCAAGACCCTGCCTCAAAACCAAACCAAAACAAAAAGAGGACAATGAATTTTAGAATAGAATCAGAAAACATCACATTCCTGAGAAAAATCTAATAAACGATATCTAAGACCCCTACAACAAAACTTTGCAACGTTAAACTAACTTCAGGTGGATGAAATGTGAAACAAAACTTAAAACTCTTGGTAGAAAATAGTAGTGACTATCGGCTCAACCTTGAAACAGGAAAGGTTTCTTGGGAAGGTTAGACCCTAACGGAAGAAGAACCATTAAAATATTTGATGATGTTAAAATTGAGCAACCACTTTTCGGCAGAGGACACCGTCAGCCAGCTGTTCTCCAAGTGTGGCTCAAGAGGTTAAACTCTTTCTGTAACGATGCTGAGACGGCATTCGCCTCGGTCACTCCCCCTCCCTCCCGAGCGGACAGTGGAGTTAGGGTTAGGGCTGGGGTTGGGCTTGGGGTTGGGGCTGGGGCCACGCGACTGATATCACAGCCGACTGAATGCAGAAGCTGCCGTGAAAATCCAGGCATTTTCCACAACCCAGACGTGAAAGATTTACAAATACGCAACCCAATGCCACTCTTCTCACTAATTTTGGAGGGAAAATATTCTTCATAAAAGTGTTATGTATGTTAACATACAATGGGCATTGTGCTTTTTAAATGAATTAATAGTTAACTTAAAATGTCTTGGTTTTAATTTATAACATCATAAATATGAAGAGACAGAACTCACATAAGCAAACGGGGGAGTCAATAAATTTTAGGGTTATAAACCTTCACCAGAGAGGCACTCCTCACCACATCCCCTATGACGCAGGAAAGAGATGCAGGACGCAGGAGCCAGACTCCAGGCCAGACCCCAGATCCCAGGTCCCTACCACGTCCACGTCCTGTGGGAGCCAGCGATCCTCACACTGTGCTCTCCGGCATGTGGCTGGGGGAGTTCCAGGAACAGATGTACGTCCACCTGCCCCACGAGCCACACTTCCTCCTGGGCACACACCCTAGAGAAACCTCGCCCAGATCTGTTCTCGGTGTACACACCAGGAAACACCTGCACCCCTTGGTGCCCCCACAAGCGGGGATTTAAACGTGGCCTTCACCCGATGGGATAACACACAGCAGGTGGCACATTATGGCCACACACTGCTCTGCAGATGAAGTTTAACAAGAATACATAAATTAAGTCCCGGAAAATCACACATGGCCTGGACTCTTTTCAGAAAGTTAAAAACGGCGCCAATGAAACAATGGGACTTGGAGGAACGAGCAACACAGGATAAAAAAGAAGGAATGAGAGTCCCACGGGGGAACCACAGAGTGCGGGGGCCGGGCACGGGCTGGGCTGAGGTCACAACCAGGTCTGAGCTGGATTACGATGTGACTAGGAATACAAGCACAAAACTAAAACACCCTCACGTGCACCAGGAATCACAGCCACCAGGCCACGCGCCACATCACAGCCACGAGGCCACACCCACATCACAGCTACCAGGCCTCGTGCCACATCACAGCCACGAGGCCACACCCACATCACAGCCACCAGGCCACGTGCCACATCACAGCCACGAGGCCACACGCTACATCACAGCCACCAGGCCACACCCACATCACAGCCACCAGGCCATGTGCCACAGGGGCTTGGGTTCTGGACACTGGGGTGCACTAAAACATAGGACTCCCGCAGCAGAGGCCCCCTGGGGCACCCTACTCGCCTCCCAGGGCAAAGGGCACCAGGCTCACTTGTTTCAAAGTGAAAGTAAGAGGGACACGGGGAGCCATCCCAAAACTCTTCTTTTCTTGTTTTTGAGACAAGGTCTTGCTCTGCCGGCCAGGCTGGAGCACAGTGGTGCCATCTCGGCTCACTGCAGCCTTGACCTCCTGGGTTCAAGAGATCCTCCTGCCTCAGACTCCCAAGTAGCTCGAACCACAGGCATGCACTACTGCGTTCAGCTAATTTTTGTGTTTTTAGTGGAGATGGGGTTCGCCATGTTGGCCAGGCTGGTCTCGAACCCCTGGGCTCAAGTGATCCACCCGCCTCGGCCTCCCAGAGTGCTGGGGTTACAGGAGTGAGCCCCACGCCCGGCCCCTAGAGTCTACTTTCAAGGTCAAATTTTAAGGTCATGACACAGCCGCTGGGCTTTTATTGGGAAGATCTTTGAGTTCCTAGTTACTTGTTTATTTATAAAGGATTGCATTATTTTCTCTGCCATGGGCTTTGTGACAGTAGGAACCACCAATGCGCCACTCCCTGCCCGGGGACAGAGCCCAGCCTGATGGACGGACCAAACCTGAGGGCCGCAGGGTGACTCTGCCCCTTTCCAGCCAGCCACGCAGGTGCTGACCCCGAGCTGCTGGGCTGTTGCCCGACTCATCCCACACAAAGGGTTCCTGAGGGGCTACACGGGGATCTGCTCTGGGAGCAGCAGGCTCTATGACTCGGGCGATGAGGCCCTCAGGGTGGCCCACGCCCACACCCATGCCCGGAGCTGTGCCTGGAGGCCTTGTGTCTCTGCAAAGGCTGTGAGTGACCCGGCTGCTAACTCCCTCAGAGGAGCTGTGATTCCCCGCCGACCATCACCGGTCATTTTGGTCACTTTTAACATGTTAAGTGTAGTAAGTTTGCATTCCAGAAAACATGCTATAAAACGATAATGACGACAAACGTGGCCGAAGCTGTTGCTCCCACAGTCTGTGTGGACCCGCAGAGGACACTGCAGGGGACGAAGCTGGGTGTGTCCCAGAGGCCGTCCCTACAGCCCAGTGAACCGGGCTCTGCTCCTGGCCAGCGGCCACTCACAGAGGCTGCCCCAAGGCAGGTGCGTTTCTGAGTTAATGGCAGAGGCCACCTTAGAGGTAAAGGGGGGGCGTGGCGCATTACCCCCACCGGCACTTACCTCAAAGGTGTTCCCGGTCACGTCAAACTCCGGGGGAACGAAGGCGCCCTCAGGGTCGTCTTAGGGAGGAGAGAGAGAAGGAGAGAAGGCTTCTAGTCACACCTGTGAACCTGAACCCGCCAGCCGGGAAGGTCCCCTCCCTGCAGACCTGGCGTCCCCAGACCATTTTAGGCTGCGAAAAAGGGAAATTAGCTCCTTAACGGTTACGGTGGGAAATGGGTTCCAAAGTGGAAGAAGGAAGGGTTCTACCACTTTCCCAAGAAGGAAGCTGAAGACATTCACCAGGGAAAAGCAGCTCCCAGGCAGGGCCCACGCAGTGGGAGCAGGTGGCCCACTGAGGCAGGGGTGTCCCACCCTCCCGGGCCGGCGTCCACTCACAGCAGGGCCAGCGGGACTGGCCCGGGGGAGACAGAAGAGGCGCACGCCCTGCCCTTAGGGGAAGTCCTGAGTGGAGCGGGGCTGGGGTGGGTTGAGTGTCCCTCTGGCGTCTGAGGGTGGGTTTGACTGCCCTGGCCCAGCAGGCACCCCACGGACCCTCGGCCGCTCTCCAGCCTGAGTCCCTCCTGAGGAAGAGAAGGTCTCCACAGGAAACCCGGGTCCAGGCACACTCCCAGCGTCTGCCCCCGCAGAGCCTGTGCTCACACCCACCCCGAAAGGCACCTCCGCCCCGTGCCCGCGGCCGCCTCACCGCTGAGCTGTTCCATGAAACACACGTTCCCGCTGGTGTTGAAGGCCAGGGTGTCCGGCGTGATGCACAGGCTCTGGAAGATGGCGGCGTGGGCCACACTCCGCATGGACAGGCTGCACTCCAGGCACACGGCCCAGGCTTCCTGCTCGCTGAGGCCGCGGTCCCGCAGGGAGAGGATGTCAGCCAGAGACACATTCTCCTGTCAAGACAGGCCCTGGCCGTGAGCCCCGCAGGACCCTCAGCCGTGCCCCGGCACCCCCGCCGAGACGATTCCACGGGGAAAGGGATGGCTCGTGGCAGGGTTTCAACACGTGGGTCAGGGAAAGGGCTTCAGGCCACGTCTCGTTTTGTTTCAAGAGTCGTCCTGCTGTTCCCTGGACGTCAGAGTCATGGAACATTTGGTGGCACCATCAGTGGGTTGCCTGGAGCAGGTGTCTGCTCCTGGAGCCTGGGCACGGGGCCTTCCTCCCGGAGGCTCGGCCAGAGCTGCTGGGTCACCTGCTCCCTGGGGCACCCCTGAACCCACAGGCTCATGGCTCAACCGGCCTGTGGAGGCTGCCAACAGATGAGGCGACTGAGTCGAGATCCCCAATTGTGGACTTGTGCCGAGCTAACGGGGCGTGACGCTGACACACTCACACAACGCACAACCATACGCGCTGCCAACATTTGTTCCAGGCAGTTCACACCGAGGACACAATCATGGCGGTTCCCTCCACATGGCCCGGCCACCCCCATGTGGACCCACCTCCAAATCTGAGTGGGCTCCTGGACTCCGTGAGGGCTCAGCTGTGACCATGATGGCTGCCACCAACACCCACGCCCCCATGAACATGCACACGCACAAACATCCCCACCTAGCACACGTGTGCTCACCCTCACACAGACACACACATCCCCATACATGCATCCCACACGGACACACGACAACACAGGGCACGTTCATACATCGACACTCAGATGCTGGTGCAAGGTGTGTGCACACTCAGTCTCACCACTTCAGTCCCACCACTACTCACACACACTCAGTCCCACTGCTTCTCACACATAGTCCCACCGCTACTCACACTCACACTCAGTTCTACCGCTTCTCACACTCACAGTCCCACCGTGTCTCACACACACTCACAGTCCCACCATGTCTCACGCACTCACAGTCCCACCGCATCTCACACCCACTCGGTCCCACTGCGTCTTACACACACTCACGGTCCCATCGCTTCTCACACACACTCATGCAATGAGAACGGACAGCCTCATGCACACACAGACCTCACACTCACATACATACTACATGCCACTGCACACATGCCTAACACTGACCACTTGCAGGCACACTCAGACACATACATATACCCGCACACACGCACACACCCATTCCCACGCTTGGTGCACACATCCTCACAGGAACACCCAAGGCTGCACAATCCACACTCGCACGTACCCAGATGTGGAGCTGAAGACCCTCTTGGGTGTGCTGCTCCCGGCCAGGGCACCCCATGTGCAGGTACGAGGGGGTGGCTGGGGGATGCAGGGATGCAGCCTGGATGCACGTGGGTGAGGTCAAGAAAGTCTCCGGGGCCGGGCGCGGTGGCTCAAGCCTGTAATCCCAGCATTTTGGGAGGCCGAGACGGGCGGATCACGAGGTCAGGAGATCGAGACCATCCTGGCTAACACGGTGAAACCCCGTCTCTACTAAAAAATAACAAAAAACTAGCCGGGCGAGGTGGCGGATGCCTGTAGTCCCAGCTACTCGGGAGGCTGAGGCAGGAGAATGGCGTGAACCCGGGAGGCGGAGCTTGCAGTGAGCTGAGATCTGGCCACTGCACTCCAGCCTGGGCGGCAGAGCAAGACTCCGTCTCAAAAAAAAAAAAAAAGAAACTCTCCGGACACGGGGCCTCGGAGGACAGGGCAGGTGAGGAGGAGGCAGAGGTCCCTTCTCCCCCATCCCTGACTTCCCCTCTCTCCCAGTGCACAGGGCAGCTCTGGCTCTACCGGTGCCACTGGGCTGAGGTCCTGAGAGGCACCTCCCACCTCTGGTCCCCCCACCATGCCCCAGCGGCTGGCACTGCAAGAGGCCCTCCAGGCACAGGAAAGGGATGAAGGGCTCAAACCAAGGCAGGAGGCCAACAAGTGACGGAATCAGGGCACAGGCGCCCGGTGGGGCCTGGCCATGGGGCTGGGTCTGCGTCTGTCCGTGGGGTCTTGGCACATCCCCCATCCATCTCCTTCTTGGGGTCCAGGGAGGGACTTGATGACATCATTACCCAGGCCCTTCCAGCTCTTTCTATCGCAGGAATCTCCCTGCCCCATTCCTGTGTTCGCTGATTGATCAAAGGTGTCTCTGATTTGCGCTCAAGCCTGCAGTCCTCTTTGTACTGCCCAGGACTCTTCAGGATTCCAGAGAGCCTGAAGCTCCCAGTGACACCTGTGGGGCTGGTTAAAGAGGCGCCTGGGCACTGCATACACACAAACACATGCACACACGTGTGCACACCCATGCACCTGCACACACAGGCACACACATATGCACACACTCCTGTGCACTGGCACACACATGCACACAGCACTACGTGCCCGCGCACACATGCCTGCAAACATGGGCACAGACGTGCACTAAGCGGTAAATAAGTCTGAGGACCCCATAGGTTGTGCTGCTTAGGAGGAAGGGAGCCAGCATGACACGTGTCTGAGCCGGTCCCTGTTCCCCTTCGGGGCCCTGGGGGGCCTTCTGGCTATCGCTCACGGGTCAGGGGCCTGCTGCCAGCTCACACAGTGGTGTCGAGACCTGTGGACCCGGGAAGGGAGCCAGGTCAGCCGTGCCAGCAGGGCCACCCCTCACGCACAGCACGCCCTCCTGCTCAGACCCAGAGGGGAGACACCTGCCGGTGGGCAGCCCCCTCCTCCCCTCAGGGAAGCCGGACACCTGGAGCCCCTAGCGCCTAGGAGAGGCGGGCCTGTCTGAATTCCATAGGAGATTCTCTGGATGATTTTAGGGGTGAATTCCATGGGGTCTGTGGCTGAAGCCTCCCCTCAGGATTGTCTCAGCCCCTCTGGTGCACGCTGTCTAGAGGGCGGGCTTCCGCTCACACAGGGTCCAGAGCCACCCAGGGGGTCCTGTCACGTGCTGAGGGCTCCCAGGCCTGAACTCTGGGCCCCAGGTCACCTGCCCTCTGGGACCTGCAGCCTCCGCCCTGTTCTGGCACAGGTGAGAGGAATTACTCCCGCGTGCCTGAATCCACAGTGGCTGGATGAGCGAGGAAGGGTGTCAGACAGGCCTAAGAGGCCGGAACAGGACGAGAGAGACTGGGAGAGACACAGGCAGCACTCACTAGCCTCGGGACCCCAAGTCCGCGGGGGCCCCACCCACATCCCAGCAGACACCCCCACGACCACCTCCGAGGTCAGGAGCCATTTGGGCGTCCTACAGTCACCTCCAGAAGGGGCCCTTGGAGACCCTGGGGCTCTAAGCCTTGCTACCAGGTGGGTTCAAGTCCACAGCTGGGCCAGAAGGCTTTGTGCTCAAGTAAAATACGCCCAGCTGGGCTGTGGGGCTGCCGAGGTGGCCCGGACAGGAGTTTAATGGGCTGTGCAGACACTTGGGAAGGAGGTGACGTGCTGTGAATAGCAACGCCGGCCTCGGCTGGCGGACGCCTGTCTGTCTGCCCAGCGCCCCCTCCTGCGCACCTGCCTGCCCAGCACCCATGAGGGCCCCACGGCAGGCTGGGGCCTCGTGACTTTCCACACTTCAGCCTCTCCTGCCCCTGCTAACACAGTCTGACCTTGTCGTGGCTGGTCAGCCCTCAGTGACTCCGTCTGCCGGCACAGACCCAGCCTCTCGAGCAGGCCCAGAGGGTGCTTCACGACCCAGCCCAGCCCACCGACCACCCACCCTGCCCCTCGCCATCCCTAGCAAGGTGTGCCTGGGTGAGCCATGGGGTAGGTTGGAGAGCGAGGACCACCTAAGACCTATTCCTAGCAGGGCAGGAAAGACTGGTCCCCACTTTGCAATGGTGTGGCCACGAACTCCACCCCCATCCCAGGTGGGAGGAGGGATTTGGGAAGGCAGGTGGACATGAACCCCCAGGACTGGGCTGCTCTCCGGGACAGCAGCACATCAGCCAGTCCCTGGGTCTCAGAGGGCAGGGCACACTTCCCACCGGGGACCCTCATCTCATGAAAGTCTCCATTAGGGGCTTCTGTGCATTCAGAAAGCTCCAACACCCCCCGCCACGGCAGACTTTGAGCCAGGGTTACACAGGGACGCCTGGATCATTTGGCACATTTCGAATCACTGTCTTATGACCAACTGATTCTTTCAGCCGTGGGATTCTAACGGGACCAATACAAAACTCCAGTCACCGCTGGGAGCACTGGCTGCCAATCCCCAGAGGCTTCCTGACAGCCCTCTCCACACTGCCAGGGCTCCCCCACCACAAAACCACCTTCTGGACAGTTCTCTCCACACTGCCAGGCTCCCCCCCACCCCCCACAAAACTACCTTCTGGACAGTTCTCTCCACACTGCCAGGCCCCCCCACAAAACCACCTCGGCTCCCAAGGTGCCTCTGCTGTGAGCTCGTCCTGGCACAGATGTCATATGGACCCTGTAGAGGGAACATGCTCTTCTTTACTGGGAGCCCCCAGCTGTGTGCCCCTCCAGGCAGTAACTGCATCCTGTCCACCCTCAGATTCTGAGTGCAGCCTGACACCGGCACACAGGAGGTTCCGGGAGGCACTTGCTGAACTCCAGAAGGGTTGACAGTGCTGCCTGCCTCTCAGGGACCTGGGACACGTCCTGCTCTGGCACCCAAACTGGTGCACATGCTTTGTCTCATCTGCATCCCTGTGGGGCAGCCAGCACTGCCCATCCATCGACTCTGGCCGCCTGGCCTGTGTGCCTCTTCTGCAGCCACTGTTCTGTCTGGATCACGCTGTTCTGCCTCAGATCCCGTACTGCCATCCACAGTAGCTGAAATCTCATGGGAATCCCGGGAAGGACACTTCCTCCAGGAAGCCCTCCTTGCATCACCCCCACAGAACATCTCCTGTCTATTGTGTGCTGGTGGTTCTTTGCCTGTGCTCACCCAGCGGTGCTGCCTGCAAGTGGCCAGGGATCCAACCTGGCCAGGGATCCAATCCTCCAGGACCTGCTGGTGATGCTCTGGTGGGTTCCAGCTGACAGTGTTCTCACACATGCACGGCCATGTGTCTCTGGGGCCCACACTATAGTGAAGTTGCTGGGACACAGGGCACTGGTGCCTTCTACTTTGCCAGCGAATGCTGGGCTGTTTTCCAAAGAGGCTGCTCCATTTGTCCTCCCACTGGCGCGAGGGAGAGCTGCTGCGACGTCCTTGCCAGCACACGCCGCTGTCCGCTCTTCAGTTCTTGCCAGCCTGGCGGTCTTGGGAAGGCATTCGTGGGGGTGTATTTTGCATTTCCCTGATTGCAATGAGCAAACATCTTTTCACATGTTCAGCAGCCATTTGGATTTTCTCTGGGATCATGTCAAGGGAGGGACATTCCAGGGGCTTTGGTGGGTGTCCATGAGGGTCTATTTCTTGGCCCCATCGTGGAGACAGCTGTTACAACTAGCTGTAGAATGAGTGAGCTCCTACATCTTACGCAGCCTGCATGTGTCCTGGGCCTGGCGCCACCGTGCTTTCCCAGCAGCTGCCCTGCACCCTTGGCCTTCCTGGCACTCTGGGATGATGATGCAGCCTCACCGTGCTCTCACCTCACCCAGGATGGTTTTCCAATGCAAGTCAGGTGCAGCCACGTGCCCTGATGGAGATTTCAGAACCTTCCAAGCCGAACATGTGCAGGAAGCAGAGTCTGAACGCCAGGGGAGTTCTGAGACACAGGGCGTGTTGGGCTCAGTGCTGGGCACAGGGTTGGGCCAGGGACCACCCCTGATGCTTTCCAGGAGTGTCTGCGATGGGCCCACCTGAACGTTCCCACTGCACGCTGCTAACCCCGCGGTGTCACCTGGAGGCCTCTGTGGCCATCACAGGATGGAGCCCCCACCCCAGCACTGTGCCAGGCGGGAGCTGTCCAGCCGACCGGAGGACACTGGTGTGTGCGTGGGGGTGGGGAGCATGCAGAAAGACAGCCTGTGGCTTCAAGTGGGCTCATGCCTGGTGCGGCATGTTCTGTGTTCCGGGCACCGGCTGCTGCCTCCATGTGGAGCAGGGAGGCCCTCAAGGCTCAGGCCCCTGATCCGCGAAGGGGCTGTGGGAAGAGCTGCGTCCTCAGGGTCGCCTCTCAGAGTGATGGGGAGGTGGCCTCCTAACAGATACCCTGGGATGTATCCTGGGGCGTTTCTAAAGGCTGCGGGCTGCGCTTCCCTCTCGGTCAGAGCCACGGTGATCTTCGAAGCTTTACTGACTCCCCTGGCTGCTCCTCTCTACAGCCTTCAACTGCACCAAATCCAGGCCATGGTGGGGGCGGGGGCAGCGCCAACCCCCGCACAGCCTCAGCAGTTTCTCGGTGGCTGAGCAGAGGGCCTCCTGGGGCTGAACCTTCCCAGAAGCACGGGGCTTCCACAGCAGAAACTCCCTGTCCCTTCAGAGCCCACTCCCCTGGGGCAGCAGGTGGGGGCTGCGAGGGGGTGAGGCCCGGGGCTGCTGCACCCGGGATTCCCTGCTCCAGCCTCGCTTGGCCGGCTGTTTAAAGAGAGGCCGCCGCAGCATCCCATTAATGGCTGCAGGTGACGACGCTGTCACTGGAGACACAGGGGCCCAGCGTCTGGGCTCTTGCCTGTTGGAGGCTTGGCAGATCTCGAATCCCTGGAGGATGAGGGTCCCTTTGGGAGCTGCTGCATCCCTGGGGGGCCACCTCTCACGCTGCCGGGCCTGGCTTGTCCACTCCATCCCAGCCAAGCCAGAGCTGAGTTACAGGGTCAGACCCAGCCAAGGTGGGGTCTGGGCAGTCAGTGCTGTAGGGTGGATGGTCCATGAGCAGAAGCGCCAGGGTATGCAGATGGCAGGCAGAGCCCCTCTGCACCTTGCGGGGTAGGGGGGTCTTGGGTGAAGGCCCGGAGACCCAGAGAGAGGGAAGCAGCTCTCAGTCTGGGGGGGCGGTCGTCCAGCGCTCTCCCCACCCCCGGCTCCTGAACCTCAGCTCTGGGGCCTCCTGTGCCGCGCCTGACTGGGCTCTGCTGCCCGGCGCCCCGCTGGCCTCCTGGGGCCCGGCAGGGAGTAAGCAGACCCCCTACCGTCCTCCTTGCTGCCCCCACACTGTCCCACCAGGGTTTCCACCAGGAGCCACGGCGCGCCAACTTCTGCAGGGGCTGCCCACCCGCCGCCGTCCCGTGCGCATTAGCGGGTGCTGTCCCCTCCAGGTGAAAATCCTAACGCGGGGCTGAGAACGGCGGTGGGACCCCTTCGGCCAAGGAGGGCGCCTGGGGAGGCGGGAGCTCACAGCCCCTCCCGGGTCCACCCCCCGGGCGCTCTCCGCGGAGCCCTCGGCGGCGGAAGGGGCCCCCCAGTGGGGCCGGGGGCTCACCTCGTCCTCGGGGAGGGTGGGCAGCGGCTCGAAGTCGTAGAAGTCCAGGTCTTTGCCGTCCTCCTCGTAGAGATCCGCCGCGGCTGGGTCCATGGCCTGCATCCTGCGGCCGCGCCGCGCACCGGCCCCGGGGCCTCCGGCAGGGCTGGGCTGGGCTCGGCTACGCGCACCCCGGCTCCATGGAGACGCGCCCGGCCCTCGCCCGCCCCCGCCCGCCCGCAGCTGCCGCAGTGTCTCCGGGGGACGCGGGCAGGGATACGGGGCGGGCCCCGGGGGCGAGGGGGCTGCGCGGCGCTGTCCGGACCCAGCGCCCAGGGGACGTCGCTCCTTCCTGGGGGAGGCACCGGGGGCGGAGCCAGGCGTGTGGCCTCCGTGGGGAGGCCCGGGGTCTGCGCCCCACCTGGGCCCCAACGGTCGAGGGGCGGAGTCGGCGCCCAGGAGAGCTCGGACGGGCCGACCCCCTCGCCGCCTCCCACCTCCCCCGCCCACCCCCGCTGCCGCCGGGCGGGGCTGCCGCAGTCCCGGGGTGGCCTCTGCAGAAGCGCTGGGCAGGGCAGGGCCGGGCGGGGCCCGGGGTGGGGGCGGGGCCGCAGGGGGCGGGGCGGTCGCTGGGCCGGGGTCCCTCCTGAGCGAGGGTCTTTCGGAGGCCCGGGGGTGTTGGGGGGGCAACAACGGTGCCTCATCCCCACCTGGAGGCGTCAGAGAGACCCCACGGGGTACCCGACCTTCCCTGGTCCCGGGGGGTCCTGGGGCTCTTGATCGACCTCTTCCTGCCCCAAAGTCCCCCCAGGGCTTTCTTCAGCGCCGGGGTGGTCAGAAGAGCCAGGATAACCCCAAGCTCGGCCACGGGGCAAGGAGGGTAGAGGCGAATCTCGCCTTTCCCAGCCACCCCCAGTACTCCCACAGTAGAGGGGCGGCTTCAGGGCCAGGCTGTCAGCTCCCCCCCACCCCCTGGCCCCACCGTGTGGCTGGCCAGGCACACAGTAGGCACTTAATACATGCTCCTGGCTTGAAGGAGGCAGGGCTTTTGACCGAAGAGTTGGAGGGTGCAGTGTGCTCAGGGACGTGAATTCCCAGCACTCTGTGTCCGGGTCGGGTCACCCGGGCTCTCAGGCCTGGCAGGGAGTGCGGGGGGCTCAGCTCCCCGGGAGCCAGGTGGGCACTGAAGCCCGAGGCTGAGAGTGGGGCAGGTGCTGGGCAGACTCTCTGCGTCCAGCCAGGCAGCCCCACCTTATTCAAATTACCCACCCTGGGGCCCACCCTGGTCCACCGAGTCAGCAAGGCGGGTGCAGCCTCCCCCATCCTTGGGTGTTTGGAAGCTTGGGCAGCAGCCAAGGTGGGGTGGGATGCAGCTGGAGGGGAGTCGTCTCACCGAGTGTGGCCTCAGCCAGCTGTCCCCGAGCTCTCTGTGGGCCCCACAGGGCCTGCAGTGCCCCCATCCCCGTCTCGGAAGGAGGCCGACGTGGCAGGCAGACTCCGCTCCAGGAGCCTGGTCCTGCTGCACCCTGGTGCTCAGACCTGGACACTGGAGCTGCCCTGGGCTTCCAGGCCCTCTGCTGCAAGGCTGGGGCTGCCTCCTTTGTCAGGTCTGGATGTGGCCCTGACGCCTCTGGCCACCCAGACTTGTGCCTCTGGGGGAATGCTGGGCTGATGTGACCCCAAAGGGAAGGCACCAGGGACCCCACAAACACAGGACTTTGTCACCGAGTGCTCACATCACCTCGCAGGCTTAGGAGTGAGGACATAGACACTGAATAGGGGGCAAAAGTAACCCCATAATTTGGGGGGCAGCCACACGGCAAGCACTCCTGGAAAGAAGTGCATGCGATTTGGTAAAATGCAGAACTCAGGGGCTCCTGGAGTCGGCCGCGGAACTTTCGGTTCTTGCAGCCTAAAACCCCTCAGCAGGCATTTCCCGCACCTGGGTCACTGGGAGCTGCTTCTGCTGAGGACCGGGCATCTGGGCGTGTGGGGAGGGGCCTCGGGCAGGGGCCGCGGGCTCTTTCTTTTACCCACCTGCTGCTTTCCTTTAAAGATCTGTGGGCTTTGGTCTCTGTTATTTCGGGGAGTGGTGGGAACTTCCAGATGTTTCGTCATTCCAGGTGCCCGCACCCTCGCCTGCAGTGCTAAAGCTTTGACCCAAGCGGAGGGTGTGATGTCGGTCCTGGTCCTGGCGCCTCAGTTGTATTGGATGAGGGCACAGTTCTGGAGATCATCCAGGATCTGGATTCAATGCCCCGTGTCTTCTAGAGCTGGTGAGCAGCTTCTGGGCGCCACGCAGAAACGGCCAAGAGCCCTCCGTGAGCCACAAGGAACGGCCTCCTCATCAAGCCCTCCTGCCTCTCAGGGCCAGCCCTGTGTGCCCAGCATGTGCTGGCACGGCTTCCTCCTGAGGACGCTTGCAGTGGTGTCGGAATTCTGAGGGGCTTCCCGGCTGCACGATCAGGTCCGTGGTCCAGGCCCATGACTTGGTGGCACTCTTGTCCTCTTACTTCCAACTTTTCCCTGGCCTCTACCCATCCTCTGCCGCACCTCACTGCCCTTTCCCACCAGACGTTCCCCTCTGCTAGAGGCAACTGCCTGAACTGCGGCTTCGGGCTGGAGTAGAGAACCTGGTTCCTCCCTCCCTGCCCAGGCCCTGCCCGTCCTCCCTCCTCCACGAGGGGCCCAGGGTAGGACACCCAGATTCTTCTCCTGAGACCTTGCTCGGAGGGGGTTGCCGGGCCCTTGTTACACCTGGACACTGTCAGGATGGGCCTTGTCCTTCTCGCTCGGTCTCCCGCAGTCGGCGCTCAGCTGGACTGGGCCGAGGCGCGTGGAGCAGGGTCTTCAGGGCCTTGGCTCTCATTTTCCCTAAAACAATTCTGAAAAGCTGCCAGACCACTCGCACGTGTTGACGTCAACATCTACGTTTCTTTAAAAATCCAGACATGTAAATAATGGCTAATAATGTCATTTCTGGTGTGATGTAAATACTCACATTTTGAAATAAAACTGTCAGTCACTCCTGTAAATGTATCTAGGAAGCTAAATGCCAAAATGGTTTTGATACCTACTGTCAGTCATTTAAAGAATCCGTAAACACAGTCTTCTTTAACGGTCCGAGATCTTCATGCTAACATTTTTCCTTAGACGCATCATAGCCATCTGGTTTTTGCCCAGATTGTATCTCATGATGAATTATTTTTATGCCCTAGTTTCTGTTAACTCCTCATCACACTTTGCAGCCAACACACATGTAATTTTCAATAAATCAGATATTTAATACAGAAAAAAGTAAATGTTGAAGTAAATGGCTGTGGACCATGACCGGCTTCTGCAGGGAGCTGCCCTGTGGCTCTGGTGGCAACGCGGCCTCCTCACTTTGTCTCTGTTTGCTGGGCTGGCCCTGTCCTGCCAGGCTCACCCCACAGGGTAACCAGGGCAGCTGGGGGTGAGCAGACGGAGCCCCCCGTCCCCCTGTGTGTGAGTGTATTTGTGTGTGTGTGTATTTGTATTTGTGTGTGTATGTGCATATTTGTGTGTATGTGTATTATGTGTATATATATTTTAATAATAATATATTGTATTTATATATATATTATATATATATATTTATATGTATGTATATTATGTATATATTATGTATATATATGTATATTTATGTATATTTATGTATATATTTATGTATATGTATTGTATATATATATATATATATTTATGTATATATTGTATATATATGTATATTTAATATATGTGTATATATGTGTATGTCACATATATTGTAGAGTATATGTATGCTGTGTATTTAATATATATATAATAATAATATATATTTAAGTAATATATTTATATATGTATTAATACATAATATGTATATATTATATAATAATAATATATGTAATGTATTTAATGCTTAATAATATATGTTCTTAATGTATTGTGTGTGTATGTGTATGTATTTAATATTGTGTGTATGTATTTAATAATGTATAATATATTTAATATATTTAATGCTTATGTATTTGTATGTATGTGTGTGTATGTGTGTGTTATGTGTGTATGTGTGTGTATTTGTGGGTGTATCTGTGTGTATTTGTGTGTGTGTATGTGTGTATTTGTATGTGTGTGTATGTGTGTGTGTGTTTGTGTGTATGTGTGTGTGTATTTGTGTGTGTGTGTGCATTTTTCCTCACTCACTGTCTCTGAGGCTCAACCATGTTGTTATGGGCAGTAGTAATTGATTGATTATTGTTACTGCATTGTATTAAATTACATGAATATTCCACAGTCTCGGTTCTCTTTCCACTGCTGGTGGGCACTTGGGAGTCTTCTAGATTTGGGGCATCTTTTGTTCGGGTGCCCGTGTTTCTGTGGGGCCTATCTTTAGAGTGGGGTTGCCGGGTCCTACGTTACACATGTGTGAAGTCCCTGTTTTCCCCGCACTGGCGATGGCTGGGCATGGGGGCGGGTGTTGGGAAGGTGCCCTTCACCCTCTGCTTTGCCAGCCTGGCTTCTACTGGATGGAGTGTGCCCAGGTGTGAGTCTGTTTCTAGACTGTGTCCTTTCCCATCGGTCTTTCTGTCAGTTCTGCAACAGACACAGAAGTCTCCACAGAGCCCACCCTTGCCTCTTCCCCCGCCTCCTTCTTCTTCAAGAAGGTCCTGGCTGCCCGTGGTCCTGGCTGCCCGCCGTCCTCTGCATTTTGAGACCCACCTGGAAGCAGCATGTCGTGTGCCTCGGAGTATGGCTGGGGTTATGCTGACCTGCACAGCTTCCTCACCCGTGAACGTGCATCTCTTTCCACATGTTCAGATCATCATCGTGTTCTCTCAGTGATATTTTGTAGTTTTCTATGAAAAGGCCTTAGGCATCTTTTATTCTGTTTAGCATGAATGTCTGATATTTTGTGGTGCTACTGTAGATTCTGTCTTTGCAAAACATTTCTTTTCTGTTTAGTGCTGGCCTATAAAGATAAAGTTGGATTTTGTATAATGACCTTATATCTGGCAACTTTGCTAAACTTGCTTATTTATTCGGATCTTCACATTGCTTTGAAATTTCTATGTAAGCAGCCATATCATCTGAGAATAATGTCAGGCTGACTTCTTCATTACTAATCCTTCTGATGTGTCTTTCTTCCTCCTCCTCACTGTCCCTGCCAGGGCTTCCTGAACAACGGAAGAGCAGGTGTAGTGGCCGTCCACTCTGCTGAGTTCCCCGTGGGAGAGAAGGCCAGCTTTCCATTTCACCATTAAGTGTAATTTTGCTTCAGGTTTTTGTAACTCCCTTTAGCAGATTAATTAAGTCTCCTTCTCCTGCTAATTTGCCAAGTGTTTTATTAAATCACAAATAGCGGCTGGATTTTATCAGATGTGTTTTCTGCATCTACTAAGATGATTATGTGACTTTCTCTCATCTTCCAATAACGTGTTAGATTACATAGGTCGATGTTTGATGTTGAACTAATTTTGCATTCCTTCCATCTGATTGTGATATAGGCTCTTTACTGAACATGCTGGATGTGGTTGACTAATATTTTGTGCAAGAACTTTTGCATTTATTTTCATTGGCCAGTGATGTGTCTTTCTTATAACGTCCTTGTTAGCTGTAAGTCTCAAGATTATGCTTCTTCATGACATAATTGGGATGCGTTTCTTCTTTTTCTATTCTCGGAAAGAGTTCCAGTTCTAGTAAAACTACCGTTATTTTTTCCTTAAATGTTTGATGGAATTCTCTGGTGAGGCCATCACTGGATCTAAAGGCATTTGTTTTTAAATGCAAAGGTTTCAAATTATGAATTCAATTCTTTAATACTTATACAACTATTAAGATGCTTTCAGGCCAGGCACAGTGACTCATGCCTATAATCTCAGCATTTTGGGAGGCTGAGGCAGTAGGATCACTTGAGGCTAGGAGTTAAAGACTGGCCAACATAGTGAGACCCCATTTCTAAAAAAAAAAGCTTTCATATTTCCTAGGAATTTCTCTCTTTTCCACGTTATTGGCATCAATTCGCATGTATTATCTGTCTGCTCTTTACTCTTTAATTTCTGTAGGGTCTGAAGGAATAGCCCCCCCTAATTCCTGACATTTCTTGCTTGTGCCTTCTTTCTTTTTTCTTGATTGGATTTTCCAGGACTATCTTGATTTTATGAACCCTTTAAAAGGATGTATATTTTTTACTTTGTTAATTTCTGCTCTTATTTATTTATTTGTTTATTGTGGAGACAGAGTCTCACTCTGTTGCCCAGACTGGAGTGCAGTGGTGCAATCTCCGCTCACTGCAACCTCTACCTCCTGGGTTCAAGCGATTCTCCTGCCTCAGCTCCTGTGTTGCTGGGACTACAGGTGCATGCCACCATGCCCGGCTAATTTTTTTGTATTTTTAGTAGAGACAGGGTTTTACCATGTTGCCCAGGCTGGTTTCGAACTCCTGAGCTCAGGCAATCTGCCTGCCTTGGCCTCCCAAAGTGCTAGGATTATAGATGTGAGCCACCACACTTGGCCACTGTTCTTACCTTTACGATTTCATTCCTCTATTTTTGGTTAATTTGTTATTATTTTCCTAAATTCTTGAGATGATTGTATAACTCATTGATTTTCACCCTTTTTCTTTTCTTTTTCTTTTCTTTTCTTTTCTTTTCTTTTCTTTCTTTCTTTCTTTCTTTCTTTCTTTCTTTCTTTCTTTCTGAGACAGAGACTCACTCTGTCACTCAGGCTTGAGTGCAGTGGCATATCTTGGCTCACTGTAGCCTCCACCTCCCGGGTTCAAGTGATTCTTCCACCTCAGCCTCCCGAGTAGCTGGGGTTACAGGCATGTGCCACCATGCCTGGCTAATTTTTGTATTTTTAGTAGAAACCAGGTTTCACCATATTGCCCAGGCTGGTCTTGAACTCCTGACCTCAAGTGATCTACCTGCCTTGGCCTCCCAAAGTGCTGGGATGACAGGCGTGAGCCACTGCGCCCAGCCTAAATCTACCATTTGTTAAGTGTTTTCTGTTTTCCACTTGTTCTCTACTCCCTTTTCCTTCTGACTTATTTTGTATTAGTTATTATTGTATTGTTTCATTTCTATTCTATATTAGTTGGAAGTTTATATGTAGCAGGATGAGCCGCAGACAAAACCTCCCAGACACCGAGTTGTAGAAGGAAGGGCTTTATTTAGCTGGGAGCATCGGGAAGCTACTGCCTCAAAATCCGAGCTCCCTGAGTGCACAATTTCTGTCCCTTTTAAGGGCTCACAACACTAAAGATTTCACATGAAAGCGTCATGATTGATTTGAGCAAGCAAGGGGTACATGACAGGAGTAGCATGCACCGGTGGTCAGAGAGAAACAAAACAGGGCCGCGAGTTTCACTGTGTTCTTTTATGCAGTGCCTGGAATCTAGGAATAATATCGGTTTCTAAGTCATGAGTTGATTTTTAACTACTGGGTTTAGGCCAGGCAGGCCCAGGTCTGGTTTTGGGCACTGGGCTGCCTGTCTTTGGTTTTACTTCCTTGTTTTCTTCTTAAAACAGGCACTGAGTATAAAACAATATAAAACACTATGAGAGGGTCTCTCTCTCTCCTCATTCCCCCCTTTTGAGACTCTCACTTTTTATTAGTGGGAGTTCTCACTCTTATTTTTGCCACTTATATCTTTTTGTGCAATAGATTGATAGTGATTCATGTAGTACACTTGTGCTGAAGCATTTTGGTGAACTAAGGTAGCGATGAAGTTCTTTTATCATTTGAAGAAGTACAGGTAGCAAACAAGGGAGCAGTAAGCAGGTTCTTATTACTATTATAACTTTTATTATAAGATTTTTAAATCCTCCCAGTGCTGGGAACTAATTTTTAAACATGGCTTCAGGGTCTGAGGGTTTGTGATGACCAGTTCTAAAGGGGTGCAGCTCTTACTCATGCAGGAGGGGCTGACTTTTCCCTTTTGGAGCCAAACAGGATCTTTTTTTTTTTTAATTTTTTTTCAAGTAGTCCAAATGACACAAGACCAGTATTGACATATTTCACATAAACAGGATTCTTGACAGATGTACTCATTTTCTGCTGTGTAACTTTTTTTTTCTCAATCTGGAGAACCGCATCTCATCCCACGCTGCTTACTGTTTACAGTGGCACAGGCGTCAAATTTTAAGGTTACATTTTTGGGGACCCCTCTTTTTTTCTATTCTAGCTATTACTTTACTTGTGTCACTTTGAAAAGGACCAGTCCTTAGTCTTATTTTAAAAACTGTGATCATGGGAGGCTTAAAATGAGTCATAACACGCATCAGGTTGGTTATTTCCTGGGCTTAATACCTTGGATAGAATGGCATTATACAAACAAGTTTCTTTTCGAGTCCGGGTACACTTATAATAACCATAAAATAATAGGACTGTAGCAATCTTTCGTCCTACCTCAGTGACTTGACGTATACAGTGGGAACAGCCCACAGTCTGAGGAAGGTCAGTTGAAGTCCTTACTGTACAAGTCCAAATTTTAAGGAAAATGAGTCCTGCAATGAGCTTCCTCATGCTTCAGCCATGCGTGCACCAGTCAGCTTCCGGGTGTGACTGGAGCAGGGCTTGTTGTCTTTTTCAGAGTTTGCAGGGGTTAGCGAGGCCGCTCCCATCCACGTACAGCTCCCAGTCTACAGATGTTTAAGGATGGTCTCGGAGGTTGGGCCCACTCGAATAAACTGAGTCCAATACTTTTACACAGTTAAGAAGCCATGCATCAAATTTCTGATACCAGGAGCAGCAGTTTAGGTGTTGCAAACTTCAATGTTGGTGGGGATTTTCACAGAGTAATTTTTGGTATCTAGTTAGTCTAGTGCTTCATAGCTAACAGTGTCCTTTTTGGTATTTATTAAAATCACGGGCTACAGCATGGCGGGGACTTTATGTTTAGGGTTTTGCCTAAGAGTTAGCTTTATCTGCTTCCTTTTGTGCTAACAGAGTCATTTCGCCGCCAGGGCCCTTTGACATGGGGCCAGGCCTTGAAACCCCATCTGGTTAATTTGAGACAGGCCACTGGTCTTGGCCTGGTCCCTACAGTCTAAGTTAAACTCCACTATATTTTTTTTTTTTTTGATTGATGAAATGCCAGGTGAAGTGGGATCTAAAGCATTGTACGCTTCCAGTTATTCGCTGGGTAGAGCGCCCAGTAAAGGTCCACCACACACCACCACGCATCCGAGTAAAGGTCCACCACACACCACCACGCATCCGAGTAAAGGTCCGACTATCAATCTTCACCACGCATCCGAGCAAAGGTCCACCACGCACGCATCCGAGTAAAGGTCCACCACGCACCACGCATCCAGTGGGGGCGGGTCCACCACGCACTCACCGCGATCCGGTAGCGTCCACCACGCACCACCACGCATCCGAGTAAAGGTCCACCACGCACCACCACGCATCCCAGTAAAGGTCCACCACGCACCACCACGCATCCGAGTAAAGGTCCACCACGCACCACCGCGCATCCGAGTAAAGGTCCACCACGCACCACCGCGCATCCGAGTAAAGGTCCACCGCACTACCTCCCCGCCAAGATCCGAAAGGTCCACTAATTCACCGCATCCGAAGGTCCACCGCCAAGCATCACCGCTGCGATCCGCAGTCCACCGCACACCACCGCGCATCCGAGTAAAGGTCCACCGCTGACCACCGGGCGGCGATCCGGTAGGTGTTAATCCACCGCTACAGCACCGCCAAGAGATCCGAAGTCCACCGCGAAAAACGCAAGATCCGGAAAGGGCGGTCCACCGCGGCACCGGGCCGCGATCCGAGTAAAGGTCCAACGCTGCGAGCACCGCAAGACCGCAGTGGGGTCCACCAGCAGCACCGGGCAAGATCCGCAGTAGCGCTGTCCAACGCGCAAAACGCGATCCGGTAAAGCATCCACCGCGCAGAAAGCACCGGGGCGCATCCCAGTAGCGTCCACCGCGCAGCACCGCGATCCCAGTAAAGGTCCACCGCCATAACTGCGATCCCAGTAGTTGGTCCACCGCAGCACCGCGATCCCAGTAAAGGGTCCACCGCCAGCAGCACCATCTCGAAAGGGTCCACCGCTGGGCACCGCGATCCCAGTAAAGGTCCACCGGGCGCAGCACCGCTGGTCCCAGTCCACCGCCAGCACCGGGCAGCGATCCCAGTGGGCGTCCGACCGCCACAGCACCGCCAAGATCCCAGCAAAGGTCCAATCGCGACCCACCACACGCATCCACCTCGGGATGAACAAAGGCTGACTGACTGATAAGCCTTGCACCCTGCTCATCACATCCCTTCAGGTCTGCAAGGGAATGCTAAAAGCCCTGGTCGCGGAGAGACACCCTGCCTCCTGGGGCTTCTGCAGGACTCTGGGATGTAGCAGAGAGAGCCTGGCATGGTTCCTATTACCCAGGCTGTAGAATCCTGGAGAAGAGAGCTACCGCAGCCCACTGCCCAATCCTGGAGGACCACCTTAGTGGACGGGGACAACAGAGCCTCTGGCTTCCGCCATGTGCACAAGCATAACAATTGCTTTTGTTTAACATGCAGATGCATGAGCTTGATCCATCTCAACAGGCATTTGCATTTGGTGTGCTGTCTTGACTGCCAAAGTTTGTTTTAAGTCTTTAACTTATGATCCTCTTAGTAAATGAATGTTTCCTTTAGCACCCTATTTTATTAGTTTTTAGACCAAAAAAAAAAGCTAAACACCATTTTATATTTATACAATTTTGTATGATTTTTATACCAGATGCTTTTTAAACTTTACCTTTATATTAGTGTGTTATTAATTTTAATAAAACCTTGTAGACATATTCTCCACCAATTTTTCACATGTCGAGTATACAAGGTAAGATTTTATAGACTCTTTTAAACTTTTATAATTTTGTTAAAGCAGGTTGATGTTTTAAGAAAACCTGTTGCATTTTTACTTTTTAATGTCCAGTTCACATGAAAACTGGATGATACCCTTTTAACTTTAGCTATTATGTTTACACCAATAGAATTTTTTACAATTACCGCGTTTTAAAAACTTGCCTAAACTTTCAAAACAATATTTTTGACCTTTTAATGTAGGTAAAACCACATCTTATGCCTCTTTATAATCTTTTCAACAAGCAGTATATTTACTTTTTATACAACTTGCACATGATCCATTTTTTCCAAGAGTGCTCAGGAGGCCTTATTACTTTTAAATTATATAACTTTTTGCATACAGATTTTTTATAACTTCTTTTTTCTTTTACAACTCCACAGGCAATTTTTGACGTGCCTCAACTTTTTTGACTTATTACAAAACATTTTTTTTTTAATAACCAGTTAATTTTATTTCCAGGATGTATAGTTCTACTCATATAACATTCTTTTTATATAAATTCTGCTTCCCCTTTTTTTCCCTTCTTTCTTAAAAATTTTTCAACATGGTTCTTAGTGGGTAATGCATTTTGCACCTGCTGACCCATGTTTTCCCATAAACTACCACCTCTCACCACACACTCACCACAAAACAAAGAACAGGTAACAGAGGGCACACACACATCTTTATCCTTATACCAAACCCACATCAGAATACCGCTAGAAAATTCGCACCGAAGTACCGGAAGAGATTTGCATGAGTCAAAACCAAATCCAGCATCCAGCACCAAGACAAAACCAGAACGAAAGTGCCAATCCAGGCTTATCCACCGCAAGGACACCAGGCCACGCTTTCCATCAGATGGAGGGGGGCAAGTTCCAAAGACTGGTCTTACCAAGCGTCAGGATGTCCGACCTGGGCGCCAGTTCCTTCCCGCAGTATTCCGGAAATACGGTGTGTTAACTTCAAGGGGGTCGCTGCCAGTTTGATGAGGCTACGCTCCACTGGGACACAATTGCCTACCCGAGCGCGGCCTTTGGATCGCATCAACTCAGGCTGCACCGGAGTCCCCGAGGGATGCTCCACAGGCAGCCTAAGCCGCCTGGCGGGCTGCCTCAGCCGTCCTTCCTGGTCAGGGAACCAAGAAATGCAGCAGGACGAGCCGCAGACAAAACCTCCGTGACACCGGTTTAGAAGGAAGGGCTTCATTCAGTTGGGAGCGCCAGGCAGCTACTGCCTCAAACTAGTTCCCTGAGTGCACAATCTCTGTCCCTTTAAGGGCTCACAACACTAAAAAAAAGCGTCATGATTGATTTGAGCAAGCAAGGTACATGATGGGTTGTATACACCGTGGTCAGAGAGAAACAAAACAGGGCCAAGGAGTTTCACTGTGTTCTTTATGCAGTGCCTGGAATCTAGGAATATCGGTTTCTAAGCCGCGAGTTGATTTTTTAACTACTGAGTTTAGGCCAGGCAGGCCCAGGTCTGGTTCTTGGGTAACTGCTGCTGCTTCTTTCCTTGGTTTTTACTTCCTTGTTTTTTCTTAAACAGGAATTGAGCATAAACAATATAAAAAACAATAAGCGAGAGGGTCTCCCTCCTCATGTAGACCTGCTGGAATCCATGACTTGTGTGTTTAACCAGTTTGGGAAAGTTTTCACCATTCTGTCATTAGACGCTTGCTTCAGTTTCCCTCCTTGCTCCTCCTCTCTCTCGCCCCTCAGCTTGGGTCCCGGGCATTCGTGGGACTCCAGGGATCGGCGTGACAGAGACAGTTCTGCCCAGTCCTGTGCCTATGGACTCCAGGACATGCGCGCGATGGATCTGTGCACACTGCACTGTGTGTCTTTTGCCCTCTATTCTGTAGTTTATCTTTTAGGTTTATTTTGGATGTTTTCAGATGGTCTATCTTCCAGTTCACAAACTCTCTTTATGTCTAATCTACCATTAAATGCATTAATTGGATTTTTTTCCATTATTTCTTTTTCAGGCCTTTTATTTTAAAACTTTAATGGTTTCTGATTCTCTGCCAAAATTCTCAACCTTAGTTTCTATGTCTGTCAACTCTCAAACATCAAAAGGATCAGAATCCAGTTTAAAAGAGTATATTCAAGCGTGAAGCTGAAAATAGCCATCAGGATAACACAGACTCCAAAGAAAAAGCCGAAAAGTTAAGGTCTCCCTTATATATGCAGAAAACAGAGAACTTTAAAAGGGTTACAACATTTTTCATACAAGGCTGGCTCGTGAGTGATAGCAATTTGATTAGTTACGCCTTGTTTGTTTTCTGTTTTCCATTTAGAAGAGCATATTTAGCATATAGCCTTACACTATGTGGTGGTCATGAGGTCTCTGTCAGTCAGGGAAGAAAGGCGAGTTAATCTCTAACAAAGATCCGGGGGGAAGAGGAAGGGTCTTCCCGGGCGCCTTCAGTTTTCTACATTTTACAAACAATGTCGGTCAAGAAAAGGCTGATCTGCAAACAGGGAACAAAGGTTGCAACTGCCTGTCCTGTGAGTCAGGTCCTGTTGTTGATTCCCGTAAGGACTCAAAATCATGCGGATTTCCAGGGCCTTTGGTTTTGAGTGACTGATTCCCGTGTGTTGTTGAGCATGGTGGGCAAGCTGGCCACCTCTACAGCAAGCTCAACTGAGAACTCCATGAGCTGCGGCCCCACGCTGCCTCCTGCTGGTTCCATGGCTGTTTCTTGCTGGGTTTTATGGGTGTGATCTTTTCTCTTTGGGTGCCTGATTATTTTAAATTGTGTGCTGGCTACTGTGTTTACAGAAGTATTCTTGGAAATTACGTGAGGCCTAGGGTTACTTTATCTTCCTCCAGAGAGAGTTTTAGCTCCTTTGGCACTACTTTTTTGTTTGTTTGTTTGTTTGTTTTGAGACGGAGTCTTGCTCTGTAGCCCAGTCTGCTTAGGGCGCAATCATGGGTTCACACTGCAACCTCCTCCCAGGTTCAAGCAATTCTCCTGCCTCAGCCTCCTGAGTCGCTAGATTATACAGGTGTCTGCCACCACTGCCCAGCTGGATGCCCCTGCCCCGGTGACCCACCCCTCTTTCTTTATTTGTGGTATTTTATGAAACACACTTGGTTTTGTCACGGTGGATGTGGGATCCCTGACCCCAGGAAGGTTCTGAGTGACGGGAGTATCTTTTGTTATTCATGAGGAGGCCTGTGATAACTCCACGGTTATGGCAATGAGGTGGACAGGTGGCCCCTGGGAGAGCCCCAGGACGGAGTCCCAGGGCACGCAGCAGCGGAGCAGATCCGGTGGGTGGAACTTTCTGGGAAACGCTTGCCCCTCCCCGGACAATAGCAGAGCCGCGCGCGCGAAGCGCGCGCCTGAGACTCACCTAAAACTCCAAGGTCAAGATCCCATGAGTCTCTCCGTTTGAGCCTGAGAGGTGCCAGGAGGGAGGCAGCTTTTGGAGAGGCGGTTTGGACCCTGGGCTTTTTCACTCCTTCATCGGGCTGCACTGAACCTAGGAGGTGCCAGGAGGGAGGCATGGCTGGAGAGGAGGCCTATGGGGTCTGTTGGAGCTCCTGCCACCCTTCATTGGACTGCACATCTCCTGGTGGGACCCAGTGAGGAAACTTGCAGGCACAGCATAACTTTAGAGTTCACTTCATTAAGTTGGGAGAGCAGGCCAGCTGACACCCTTCCAGGTTGCCTTGGCTGTGAGCTCCGTTCAGCCTTTGTTATAAGCAGGTTTTTATTTTTTTTTTAACTCTTATTTTGTTTTAGTAACATGTGAAGGCTTACTACGCAGGTGCAAAATGTCACGGGGCCAGGCAGATTGCTTCATCAAACCCAGGTAATAAAGCCTGAAATGAACAGTTACCTTTCTGCTCCTTCCCTCCTCCAACCCTCCCCACTCAACGACACCCCGCGCCCTGTGGTTCCTCTTAGTGTTCATATGCAGTTCTCACTATTTCTAATTCCCACTTACAAGTAAGGTCATGAGTGTATTTGGTGTTTTGTTCCCGTGTTAGTTTGTTAAGAATAGCCCAGCTCCCAACCATTTTCCCAATAAAGACATTAACCTCCTTTTTACAGCTGCATATATTCCATAGCATATATAAAACATATTTTCTTTATCCACTCTTGCCATTGACGCAAGATTTCTAGGCTTCATTCCATGTCTTTGCTATTGTGAACAGTGCTGCAACGGAACATTTAAGTGCTGTAGTCTTCATGGTGGAAAGGGTTTTATTCCTCTGATATATAAACCCAGTAATGAGTTTTCTGGGTCAGACTGTGTCTTGCTTTTAGCCTTGAGACTCCATGCTTTCTGCATTTGGTTAACTTAATTTATTAATTCCCAACAGTGTAATGTTATCTTTTCTCTTGCAACTTCAGCGACCTGTTATTTTTTTTGACATTTTAGTCGCGTTTCATTCTGTGTAGATGGTATCTCATTGTGGTTTTAATTTGTATTTCTCTAATGATCGGTGGTACTGGGCTTTTTTTCACATGCCTAAGGTCGTATGTCTCTCTTTGAGAAGTGCCCGCCTTGTCCTTTTGTCTACTTTTATTAATTTTCCTTGTAAATTTTGTTTTGCCCTTTGTATGCCGGATATTAGACCTTTGTCAGACGCCATAGTTTGAAAATATTGTCTCCATTCCAGGTTGTTCTACTGAATTTCATTGATAGTCTCCCTTTTATGCAGAAACCTTCAGGTTTAATTGAAATCCCACTTGTCAGTTTTAGCTTTGTTTGCAAGCCATTTCTTTGTGTCTTTGTTATGAAATATTTGCCTGTTCCTTTATGTCCAGGATGGTATTACCTAGGTTGTCTCTCCACGATTTTATATTTCAGCTTTACATTTAAGCTTTAATCCATCTTGAGTTAAATTTTGCATAAAGTGTAAGAGGGCAGTCCAGGTTCAGTCTTTCTCTGCAAATGGCTAGCCAGCTATCCCAGCACCATTTATTGGAATATGGAGTCGCTTTTCCCATTGTTTGTTTTTGTCAGCTTTGTTGAAGATCAGATGGTTGTAGATGTGTGGTCTATTTCCGAGATCTCTTCTGTTCCGTTGGTCTATGTGCCTGTTTTTGTACCAATACCATGCTGTTTTGGTAACTGTAGACTTTGGTATCATTTGAAGTTGGGCAACGTGGATTCGGCTTTTCTTGGCTTAGATTTACTTTGGCTATTTGGGCTCTTTTTTGGTTCCATATGAATTTTAAAATGCTTTTTTTTCTTAGTTCTGTGAAGAATGTCATTGATAGTTTGATAGGAATAGCATTGAATCTGTAAGGTGCTCTGGGCAGTATGGCCATTTTAATGATACTGATTCATCCTATCCACAAGCATGGGATGTTTTTCCATTTGTTTCAGAATTTCATTTCTCGGTTGGTGTTTTTATAATTTTATTGTAGAGATCTTTCACCTCCCTGGTTAGCCTCTATCTAGATGTTTCTGGCTCCTTTTGTGGCAGTTGTGTTCTGGCATTGGCCTCTCTGATTTGGACTGGATTTGGCCAAGGTTGGTATAGAAATGCTAGTGATTTCATGCATTTACTGTATCCTGCAACTTTGGTGAAGTTAAGTGTTTATCAGCTGGAGGGTTTTAGCCAACTATGGGTTTTCTAGATATAGAATCACATTGTCTGCAAATGGGGATAGTTTGACTTCCTTTCTTCGTATTTGAGTACCTGTATTTCTTTCTCTTACCTGATTGCTTTGGCTGTAATTTCAGTGGCACTATGTTGGGCCAGGGCGGTGAGAGAGGGCATCCCTGCCCCAGCGGAGCCAAGGGGAATGCTTCCCAGCTTTTGCCCATTCAGCATCGGCGTTACAGTGTCATCATATAGATGGCTCTGGCCATTTTGAGGTATGTTCCTTCAATACCGAGTTGAGAGTTTTTAACATTAGTGTTGGATTTTATGGAAAAGCCTTTCTGCATCTAGTGAGGTTCATGGTTTTGTCTTTCGTCCTGTTTATGTGATGAATCACACTTATTTATTTGCATATGTTGAACCAACCTTGCATCCCAGGGATGAAGTTTTCTTTGTTTGTTGTGTCTCTGCCAGGTTTTGGTGTCGAGATGATGCTGGCCTCATAGAATGAGCTGGGGAGGAATTCCTCCTCCTCAATTTTTTGGAATAGTTTCTGTAGGAATTGTACCAGCTCTTCTTTGTACATCTGGTAGAATTCAGCTGTGAATCCATCAAGTCCTGAATTTTTTTTGGTTGGTAGGCTATTTATTATGGATTCGATTTCAGAGCTCATTATTTGTCTGTTCAGGGAATCAATTTCTTCTTGGCTCAGTCCTGGGAGGGTGTATGGGTGCAGGAATTTATTCACCTCTTCTAGCTTTTCTAGTTTGTGTGTGTAGAGGTGTTCATAGTAGTTTCTGATGGCTGCTTTTATTTCTGTGGGTCAGTGCTAACATTCCCTTCATCATCTGTAATTATGTTTATTTGGATCTTCTCTCTTTTCTTCTATATTAGTCTAGCTAGTGGCCTATTTTATTATTTTTTTTAAAAAAAACAGCTCCTGGATTTGTTGATCCTTTGAATGGTTTTATGTGTCTCAATTTCCTTCCGTTCAGCTCTGATTTTTGTTATTTCTCGTCTACTAGCTTTGGAGTTGATTTGTTCTTTCTTCTCTAATTCTTTTACTTGTGAATTTAGGTTGTTAATTGGAGATTTTTCTGACTTTTTAATATGGGCATTTAGTGCTATGAATTTCCCTCTTAACACTGCCTTAGCTGTGTCCCAGAGATTCTGGTGTGTTGTATCTTTGTTATCTTTATTTTCAAATAACTTCTTGATTTCTGCCTTAATTTTACCCAAAAATCATTCAGGGCCATGTTGTTTAATTTCCATGTAATTGCATGGTTTTGAGTGATTTTCATAGTCTTGACTTTTTTTTTTATTGTGCTGTGGTCTGAGGGTATATTTGGTATGATTTTGGTTCTTTCATATTTATTGAGAATTGGTTTACATCCAATTATGTGATTTTAGAGTATGTGCCATGTGGCAATGAGAAGAATGTATATTCTGTTGTTTTGGGTGGAGAGTTCTATAAGTAGTTCTATTAGATCCATTTAGTCCAATGTTGAGTTTAGGTCCTGAATATCCTTGTTAATTTTCTGCCTCAATGACCTGTCTAATACTGCCAGTGGAGTGTTGAAGTCTCCCACTAGTATCGTGTGGGAGCCTATGTCTCTTTGTAGGTCTTGTTTTATGAATCCGGGAGCTCCTGTGTTGAGTGCATATATATTTAGGACAGTTAGGTCTTCTTGTTAAATTGAACTCTCTACCGTATATGCCTTTCTTTGTCTTTTTTGATCTTTGTTGGTTTGAAATGTTTTATCTGAAGTTAGGATTCCTACCCCAGCTTTTTGTTCTCTGTTTGCTTGGTAGATTTTCCTCCGTCCCTTTATTTTGAGCCTATGAGTATCATTATGTGTGAGATGGGTCTCTTGAAGACAGCATAGTATTGGGTCTTGGTTTTGTATCCAGCTTGCCACTCTGTGCCTTTTAAGTGGGGCATTTAGTCCATTTCTATTCAAGATTAGTGTTGATCTGTGTGGATTTGATCCTGTCCCTGTGCTGTTAGCTGCTTATTATGCTGGTGTGTTTGTGTGGTTGCTTCATAGTGCCACTAGTCTGTGTATTTAAGTGCATTTTTGTATTAGCTGGTCTTTTGTTTCTGTATTTAGTGCTCCTTTCAAGATCTTTTTTAGGCAGGCCTGGTGGTAATGAATTCCCTCAGGATTTCCTTATCTGAAAAGGATCTTATCTCTCCTTTACTTAGGAAGCTTAGTTTGGCTGAATATTGAGTTCTTGGTTGAAGACTTTTTTCTTTAGGAATGTTGAATATAGGCCCCAAATCTCTTCTTGCTTGTAGGGTTTCAGCTGAGAGGTCTGCTGTTAGGCTGATGCGGTTCCCTTTGTAGGTGACCTGCCCTTTCCCTCTAGCTGCCTTTAACATTCTTTCTTTCATTTTGACCTTGAAAAATCTGATGATTATGTCAGACATTTTGGGGATGATCTTTTTGTATAGAATCTTGCAGGCGTTCTCCGTATTTCCTGAATTTGACTGTTGGCCTCTCTAGCAAGGTTGGGGGAGTTTTCATGAACGAGATCCTGAAATACATTTTCCAAGTTGTTTGCTTTCTCTCCTTCCCTTTGGGGGTTGCCAGTGATTCATAGATTTGGCCTCTTTACATAATTCCACACTTCTTGGAGGTTTTTCATTCTTTTTTCTTTATTTTTGTCTGTCTTATTTCAGATAACCAGTCTTCAAGTTCTGAGATTATTACCTCAGTTTGGTTTATTCTGCAGTTAATACTTGTGATTGCATTGTGAAATTCTTTTTTAAAGAATTTTTTTGAGAAAGATTCTTACTCTGTCACCCAGGTTGGAGTGCAGTGTCATGATCTTGGCTCACTGCAACCTCATCCTCCTGGGTTCAAGCAATTCTCCTGCCTCAACCTCCCGAGTAGCTGAGATTACAGTCACTTGCCACCATGCCTGGCTAAGTTTTGTATTTTCAGTAAATATGGGGTTTCACCATGTTGGCCAGGCTGGTCTTGAACTCCTGACCTCAGGTGATCCGCCCGTCTTAGCCTCCCAAAGTGCTGTGATTACAGGTGTGAGCCACGTGCTGGGCCTGAAATTCCTGTATTGCGTTTACTCAGCCCTGTCAGATCCAAGAGGTTGTTCTTCATGCTAGCCCTTTCGTCCTTCAGCTCCTGTATCACTTTATACTGATTCTTATTTTCCTTGAGTTGGGTTTTGCTGTCCTCCTGAATCTCGACGCTGTTTGCTCCTAGCCATATTCTGAATTCTATTTCTGTCACTCCAGGCAGTTCACCAGCCTGGTGAAGACCTCTTCCTGGAGAGCTGGTGTGGCTGTTTCGAGGACACACAGCACTCTGGCCACTTGAGTTACTGGACTTCTTGCATTGATTCTTACAAGCAGGTTTTTAAAAGTGAAAAAAGGGACAAGAGGCCGGTCTCTGTCAAGCCGCAGATGCGGGTCTGTTTCGCAGGATGGGGTTTGTTAAAGTTGTTAAGAATAAGGCCTACTTTAAGAGATACCAGGTGAAATTTAGAAGACGATGAGAGGGTAAAACTGATTACTATGCTCGGAAACACTTGGTGATTCAGGATAAAAATAAAGACAACACATCCAAATACAGGATGATCGTTCCTGTAACAAACAGAGAAATCATTTGTCAGATTGCTTATGCCCAGATAGAGGGGGATATGATAGTCTGTGCAGCATATGCACATGAACTGCCAAAACACCATGTGAAGGTTGTCCTGATAAATGATGCTGCAGGGTATTGTCCTGGCTGCTGCTGGCCCGCAGGCTTCTCAATGGGTCTGGCCTGGACAAGATCTAAGAAGGCGAAGTGGAGGTGACTGGCAATGAATACAATGTGGAAAGCATTGAGGGTCAGCCAGGTGTCTTTACCTGCTATTTGGATGCAGGCCTTGCCAGAACTACCACTGGCAATGAATTTTTGGCACCCTGGATGGAGCTGTGGATGGAGGCTGGTCTGTCCCTCACAGCACCAAACAATTCCCTGGTTATGATTCTGAAAACAAGGAATTTAATGCAGAAGTACATGGAAGTGCATCACGGGCCAGAACGTTGCAGATTACATGCACTACTTAATGCAAGAAGATAGAGACGCTTGCAAGAAACAGTTCTCTCAATACATAAAGAACAGCTTGTTGTTCCTCTTGCTCTGTTCATGGAAACGGTTTCATAAGGGGCCTTACCAGGTGATGGGGGAGGTGGCAGTCAGGCTGTGAGGCAAAGGTGATGTGAGGTGGGTGTGTGTCTGAGGGGCAGGGCCAGGTGAGACCTTCCTGGCCCTTAGATTGAGCCATTATAAACAACCGTTTATCTTTAAAACAAAATTCCAGAATAAGCTCAAACTGAATCCAAACAAGACACGTCTAGCTCATCAGCCATGCCGTTCCCAAATGCGTGAACAGCAAAACTGACTTTATACTGTAGTGTTCTGTAAATAAAATTCAAAAAGCCCATCACCTTTCCTGGATGAATGGTCGTTTCTTGGAAAATAACGGAACGCTCCTTTTCATTCAATTAAATAGGATACGTTTCTCAGAAAAAGATGAAAAGACCTGAGAAGCAGGTACGTACTTAATGCGCTCATGTTTTCTCTCTGGGGCCGTGCTCCTCAGCACCGGGACACCCTGGCTCCCGCCCCCAGGGCAGCAGCAGAAACCAGGGCTGCTCGGTGTGTGGCTCTGCAGGTCCAGGTCCCGGCCTGCACGGGGTGTCTGTGGAGGCAGGACCTTCCGGGAGCGGGGTGCTCGGTCCAGGACAGAACAAGGCCACGGGGCTCCGGGATGCTGTGTAGTGCTGTGGGCCCTCGGGGTGATGGTGGCCGCTCAGTGAGGCTGAGGCCTGGGGGGCGTCGGGCCCCCGGATCCCAGCACTGGTGAGGGTGTCCCGGCCTCTAGGATGTCCTCCAGTCCCGCATTTCCTCTGTGCCTCAGTGGCTTCTCCGAAAACCAGCTCAGAGCAGGAGGCCTCCTCCTGGCTGAGGCCCAGACGCCATCCACAGAGCAGGGTCAGGGTCCCAGACCCCACTGATGCCCTGACGTGTTTATGAGCAGCTGGAGGGGCCTTCCTGGGACCCGATGCTCAAGGTCCCAGCTCCACCCCTGCCCAGTGTGGGGATTTGAGCCCCGTCCTCATCTGAACACCGGAGATGGGGCCGAAACACACGTGAGAGAGCCCGGGAGGTCCCAGCCCCGACCCAGCCCCAGTCACCAGATCCCCTGTACGTTCCCTTAGAGCCTGGCTGGGGCGCTCCCAGGGCTCAGCTGTTGCCGGTGGCTCCTGGGCCTGGGAAGGGGACGGTACAGGACCATGCGTGTCCTTGTTGCCCACGGACCAGAGGTGCCGTCTCCCAACCAAACTCCCCCTGGGATCTGGACCTCACTGGGTGCTCTTGGCCACAGGCCCTTCCCCGGCGGCCTTGCTTTCATACTCACAGTGGAGGCTGCTTGCCTGAGCCCTGCCACACCTCCCACAGGGGCTGCTGTCCTTCCTGATGCTGTGGCCTGAGGGGCGGGAGGCTGGGGTCCCTGGTGCTCTCCAGGCACTCCAACTGTGGACGCTGTGATATTTCACCCCTCCTTCCAGGAGGGCCGCAGGCTGAGGCCGGGACACACGGTTTCCCTTGAGGCGTTCCCAGCTGTGGCCTGGACTCCACCAGCTCCCAGACACCCCTGGGGGAGGCACAAATACCGCTGATGTCAGAGGGCAGCGTCATGGATCTGGCCGCAGAAGTTTCTGTGTGGGGCCTGCCTGCCCTTCTCCCCGCATCGCATCCTGCCTGCCCTTCTCCCCCGCATCCTGCCTGCCCTTCTCCCCTGTGACCTGGGGAGGCCCCAGCCTTGCAGGGGAGGGTCGCTGCCCTGGCATGGTGCTAAGGCGGGAGGCATGCGGAAGGCGAGGGACGGTGGCTTAGGGACCTGGCATGTGAGAGGCGTGGAGCCCACCGTGGTTCCTGAGGCCCCTGGGTCAGCACCTCCAGAGCAGGCCTGAGGCCCTGCACACACAAGACACTAACAAGGTTCTTATTTCTGCTTCCCATGGATGACCGTCCTACCCGTGAAATCCAGCTGAGCCTGAGGCTGCTCCTTAGCGCATCCAGGAGGCTGACACCCTGCGGCTGGGCTGCCTCCTCCGGCCCTGCCCTCTGCTCTGATGTTACTCAGCCAGGCCCAGGCACCTGGCCCCTCCTGAACGTCACCCTGCTTCTTGTTGGGTGTGTGTGAAATCATTTTTAAGCTTTAATGACGTGTAGTGACACACAGTAAGCTAGAGTGGTTAATGTGCAGCCCCACAGGCTGGGGCCCGTGGCTATACTGTGAGGCTGTCGCTAGCGCCACATAGGGCCACGTCCACTGGTCTGCCATGCCCCTGCAGCCAGCTTGGCCCTCTCTGGCCCCGGTTTGCCTGTGGGCCGGGGAGTCCCGTGAAGGAGTGTGAATGGGCATGAGTTCACAGCCCCGGAGGGTCAGAGGTGTCAGGGATGTGCTGGAGCTGCATCTCACTCCAGAGACCAGGCTGGATGGAGAAGCAGGTGCAAGCCAGGGAGGCAGGGTAGGGGCAGTGCTGGGGCAGGGCAGGGGCAGAGGAGGGCTGGGGCAGGGGCAGGGAAGGGGCAGGGGCAGGGGAAGGGCAGGGGAGGGGCAGGGGAAGGGCAGGGGAGGGGCAGGGCAGGGGCAAGACAGGGCAGGGGCAGAGGCAGGGCAGGGGCAGGGCAGAAGGGCAACGCAGGGGCAGAGGCAGGGCAGGGACGACCCACCCAGGGCTGCCGAGGTCGGTTGTCCGACTGCGAGTCCAGCCTCAGGGTCCAGCGGGCACTTAGTTGTGCATGTTCCTTTCCCAGCTGCCGGGACCCGCTCTCAGGGTCACCCTCGAAGAAGGAGGAGAAATTCCCTGCAGCCCAGGCACCAACTCCCCTTACTCCCCAGAGTGCCCCGGGGGAAGCACTGCCGAGTTGCGGCAGCTTAAGGAGCAGGCAGTGGGCCCCACCGCAGGCCTGGAGCAGCTCGAGATACAGGCGCGGCTGTGCATAGGGCTGTCCCAACCTGGCGGCCCTTCCTTGCACCCCCCAAAGGCACTGCCTGGAGCTGAGGCCCTGCTGGGGCTTCCCAGCTGCTTGCTGAGGTTGGCTGCTGCTTCTTCCTTCCTCCCCAGTTAACCAATGAGCCCACCCTGGTCCAAAGAGCAAGTCTGGGTGAGAATCCCACCACTGACTGACTATCTTGCTGCCCCCCACAGGGACCCAGAGCACAGCCCCCCACAGGGATGCAGAGACCTCCCCTTACAGGGACCCAGAGACCAGACCCCCTACAGAGAACAAACCCCGCCCCAGGGACCCAGAGACCAGCTCCCCGCCACAGGGACCCAGAAACCAGCACCCCCACCCCCACAGGGATGCAGAGACTTGCCCCCCTCCAACAAGGACCCAGAGACCAGAACCCCCCAACAGAGACCGGGAGACCAGCTCCCCCATGGTGCTAACCCAGGCTATCTCACACCCAGGGACCCAATGGCCCTGAATGAAGTCTGCTGTGTTTTAACAAGCGTCATTGAATCATTTTTCCTTTAACGCTGCTCACCTGCAGGCCATCGGCCCCACCCCACCGAGGCACCGAAGCCACAGGTGCTGCAGTGGAGACAGGAGTCTTTACCCTGGCAGCTCAGCCCATGCCAGCGTCCTGCACGCTCTTGGTGGCACAGACCCCGGAACTCATTTTAAACAGTGTTTACCAGGAGACACAGACCACAGATACACAGCCCATGTGACACAGAACCTAGTACTCAATTCAGACGACTCAGACCATGAGAACTCAGCCTCCCAAACACACAGGACACACGGGCACAGCTTCGGCTCAGTGCATGCAAACGCACCACCACCTCCGCCACCTGGGCACACGGAGGGTGAAAGTTCAGCCCACATCAGTGGCACCAACAAAGTAGCCCAGAAAATGTGTCCTCATCTTACAGCGGCACAGCTCACTACTGTCACCTCGAGTATTTCACCCAGCAACACAGCCTCACTGTGAATCCAGCATGAGCATCAACCCTAACAGGGAGGCACTGCGTGCCAGAGGTCCTCACTCCATGAAGACGTGGACCACGATACTCTCCGAACCAGGACAGAGACACGAGTACTAACCCACCAGGCTATCCCTCACCAGGGTACTCAGTCCACAGGACCTAGACCAAGGGTACTCTCCGAACCAGGACAGAGACACAAGTACTAACCCAGGCTATCCCTCACCAGGGTACTCAGTCCATAGGACCTAGACCAAGGGTACTCTCTGAACCAGGACAGATATAGGAGGACTAACCCAGACTATCCCTCACCAGGAGTATTCACCCCTCTAGGACCTGGACTTGGAGAAATCTCTGAACCAGGGCACAGACACGGGTACTCACCCGCTATGTGCCTGGCTGATGTCAGCTCTGTATCCCCTTGTGGCTTGTTCAGTGACCGTGTCTGGAAGAGACTGGGGGAGGCTGGCAGGGAGGGACTTGAGCTCTGGGTGCCTCTGCTGCTGCTTCTGCCCTGCAGGCCTCCCTGAAGGGCTACGCTGGGTGTGGTTGGAGTTGTGAGTATGGAGTCTGCTGTGATTACAAGGGAAGCTGTTGATATTTATGTAGAAAAGAAGTAATTAGAGTGAGTTTAAGAGTGTCCTCTTAACACTGGTTTTCCCAGTACCCACGTCCTGGGACGGGAGTGGAAAGGAAAGGCAGGCCCTGGCAGCCCCGGTTATTTCCTGGGACACGGGACAGAAGTGTGAGGTCTGAGTCCGCGCCCACTTGGGCCTGAGCTGCGCTGCTTGTCCTCTGGAATTCAGCCATCTGCAGATCTGTGGCCGGGGGGACGCAGCCTGGGGTCCGGGGTCCAGGGTCCGTGCAGGACCGTCTGTGGGCAGCCATGTCTGTGCTCAGGCTCTGGCCCTGCAGCCCCCAGGAGGCCTGGACAGCCAGCGTTGGGTGGTGGGAGCTGCCCTGGTGGGCCCCAGCTCACCTAGCAGCCCTCCCTCTGGGCCCAGAGGAGCCGGCACGGTGGGCATGAGGGGCTTGTCTGGCCGCTGAGCCCCTGCAGCCTGACCTGTCTCACTGGGAGACACTGGTCTTCTAACTGTGGCCCAAGGGACAGGCCTCTCACGTGTGCCAGGCCCTCCTATGCCCCTCCTGCTCCGCCTGCCCTGAACAACCACAGCACCCGGATGCCTGCTCAGACTTGGCCCCAGGGACCCTCCAAATTGGCTTCTCTGTCCCTGTCCCCAGTAGCCTCCCCGGATGCCCACCAGGCCCCACCCCTACCCCACCACTGACCTGGCCTCACAGCACTTTGTCTGTCCTCACGGGGTGCTCACCCTGTTCTCTCCCCACCTCCTCTGTCCCCTGCCTCCCTGCGCACATGCTGCCCCTGCAGACATAGGGCCGGCCTCCACCTGCCCAAGGTACCCCCACCCCACCCGCCTCAAAGGCCACAGAACAGTCTTTGGCCTTGAGTACGGCAGGCAGGATTTCCACCCCAAGCTGCCTGTGCGGTAACGGCTCTGTGGAAGCCTCTGGGCTCGGGTGCAAACCCTGGCAGCGCAGTGGAGGGGAAGTGTGACGAGGTGAGACACAGAGGAGCAGGGTCCACGGGGGACACGGGGGAGCAGGGTCCACGTGAGACACAGGGGAGCAGGGTCCACGTGGGACACAGGGGAGCAGGGTCCACCTGGGACACGGGGGAGCAGGGTCCACGGTCCGCACACAGTGAACACACCCACTGTTCCACCTCAGGCCTATGCTGGTCCCAACAGCATCCCCTGAGAAATGCAAGCACCAAGGGTCAGGGGGCAAGTGGCAGGACTGGTCAGGCACCATCTGGGCACTGGGTAGGTGCGGAAGTGCCCGTTGCAGCCGGTCTCTGCATGTGGGGTGCACTCATCACATCAGGGCAGGGCCCCGAGCTCCTTCCAGGGTCCCCACACAGGCTTCCTGCAGCTGCCGTCAGTCCCGGTCAGGCAGGTGGAGCCTGTGCGCCCCGACCCAGACCCTTCCCCACAGAACCTGTGGGGGCTCCTTAGCTGCCCGAAGCCCCTGCAGGGGTAGCTCATTCAGAAACAGAGCTGCCCAGATCTGAGCCCTGTCGGGGCCCTCGCGGGAGATGCAGCAGACGCCACTGTGTGTGTGTCTCCCAGGACTGGAGGCCTCCTCAGCTAGGACCGCTCCAGAGAAGAACTGTCAGGGTCTGGAGGCACAGGCGGCCTCTGCTTCCTAGTCCTTTAAGCTGACTACAGTCATCACGGTGTTGCTGTGTGGTAGGTGACACACCAGCACAGAGGCAGGGCGGAGGGGCCGCCTCACGCTGTTCCTCTGAAGAGCATGCACACACATGCACACTTACCCTCAAACACACGTGCATGTGCGCACACAACTCCCACAGAGGGACCTGCACACCACACAGGCACACACTCTCACACACACGTCAACACCCACACAACCCACATGCCACTCACAAACATACAGGCACACAAGCACACCCACACAGGCTGGCGTGCACCCACGCTCCATCCCATCTGACACGAGGACACACAGGCACACACACCCACACAGGCTGGCGTGTACGCATGCTCCATCCCATCTGACACAAGGACACACAGGCACACACACCCACACAGGCTGGCGTGCACACACCCTCCATCCCATCCAACACGCAGGCATATGGGCACACACACCCGCACAGGCCAGCGTGCACCCACACTTCATTGCATCTGACATGCATACATACGAGCATGCCCACACAGGTCGGCACGCACCCACGCTCCATCCCACCCGACACGCAGGCACACGGGCACACTCAAGGAAGGAAGTGGCACAAAAGTCAGACGTGAAACGTGGGTTTGGCTCTGGCTCCGTGGTCTGGTGGAAGCTGACGTTGAGCCAGGAGCCCTTTGGGGTGGTCGGGCTGTGGATGTTTATGCTCCAAAACGTTACGTGCAAATGGATATGGCCCAACACCGGTCCCAAGTGGACTCACGAGGCTAAGTCAGTATAGAAACACACAGAGGTTTAATGTTTAATGTTGACTTTCTTTGGTTGAATGATGGGAGGCCTCTCTGCTCAGCCAGGAGCACTGAGGGCAGAAAGTTCATGAGGGGCTGGAGGGGCCAGGCAGAGCAGCCTCACCCCGGGATCCAGGACACAGAAGGGGGCCACACGCTCAGGTGTCCCTCTACCCCCATCTAGGGTGAGAAAAACACACGGGGATGTTATTAACCAGCCTCACAAAGAACCAACGATGCCAAGACTGTATTTTTGTGTGGACAGTTCTGCACCTACAGTGTGTACACAGCACAGCGTGGGGATTCGGGTTCACACCAGCTACGGAAGCAGGTGAAAAGGTGAGGCGGAGGCAGAGCTGCCTGGCAGTCATCTGGTGGCCCGTCTGGTTGACCTGTAAGGACACACGGGGTTTGCTGGGAGGAGCACACTGTGGGTTGCAGCGTCGCGGTCAAGTTTACCAACACCCCGGGAAGTGGGGCTCATACTCACATACTGAGTGCCTCCAGAGAGCCCTTCCACTGAGCAGGTGCCGGGAACACTCCCCAACACCCTTCTTCGCGGAGGTGCACGTTAGGGAGGCTCTGCGCCTGGTGAGACCTGCCGACCGGATAGCAGAGTGCACCCACGAGTCTGCTGACATTGACGTTTGCAGGGTGAAACACTCTCCAATGAAAACCCAGTGTGTGGGCGGCTGGAAAACACACCGCTACGTGTATGCACACATGTGCATGGCAGGTGCATGCGTGTGTTAACTATGTGTGCCCACGTGTATGTGTGTGACACGCACGTGTGTGTGTGCATGTATGCAATATGCACGTTTGTGTGTGTATGTGACATGCACGTTTGCGTGCATGTGTATGCATGTGATATGCACATGTGTTTGTGTGTGCACGTGTATGTGTGTGATATGCACGTTTGTGTGTGTGTGATATGCACGTGTTTGTGTGTATGCATGTGTATATGTGTGATATGCACGTTTGTGTGTGTGCATGTGTGTGTGATATGCACATGTGTTTGTGTGCGTGTGTGTGTGTGGGTGAACACGTGTCACAGACAAGGAGGAGGGAGGGAAGGAAAACTGTGTACAGTTTCACACCCACGGCCCTCTGGACTCCCTTCCACCAAGGGACGGGCCACTTGCTTTCACAGAAGGCTTGTTGTCATCCACATCTGTCCTTTGAGTCAGGGCTTGGTGCCCAGATGTTCATGGAGATGAGAAAAAGGGAAAGGAATTTTGTCCATGAGAATGTCCCGTCTGCCAGCCCCTCTTCTTTTTGGAATAAACCTTGTTGCCAAGTGCCTATACTGGAGTGGAATCCAGTCCCAACGGTGGCTGGTTTTGGAAGTCGAATCTTCACTAACGGATGTCTGGGCATCTTCCCAAGGCTTGGGCCCCTGAGAGCACCCCATTGGCCCTCTGAAGCCGACAGCCATCCCCAAAGTCCAGAGCGCGGCTGCAGCCCGCAGCATCCGTGGTGCTCTCAGCCCTGCAGGGCTGGGGCTGTGACAAGGACAAGGTTGACAGGGGACACTGAGTGGGCAGAGGTGTGCAGGGGTCCCGTGAAGCTGCAGGGGTGGCTCAGACACACGACAGCAGTGGGTCCCAAGGGTTCTGCCCAGGGTGAGAATGCTGGGGACAGACCTGCCACCACCACCCCTGCAGCAGAACGCAAGACACACACATTGAACACTGGGAAAGGTCAGGGCAGCCCCCTGCTGCGATCTCGGCCCCGCCTGGCCACACCAGGGGAAGCCAGGACTCCGTGGATGGCATCTCGGGCAGGGCCACGCTGGGGTCTGGGTGGGTCCTTTGATGGAAGCCCCTGCTCTGCCTCTGGGGCGCCCCAGGACTGGAGGCCACAGGACAGAAACCAGATGACCTTGTGCAGGGAGGAGCACGTGGAACTGGGATAAAAGGAGTGGGCGTGGCCCAGAGCTTTTCCCCGCTGAGGTCTTTCACAAGGAAGGGGCAGGGGTGTGAACTGCTTCTGAAAGGTGGGGTCACTTTGGTGCCCCCAGTGACCTCATGTGGCAGATGGGCCCCCCACTCTGCTCTGAAGCTCCTCCAGGAACTGTGTCCCCTGCTCCGCCTACACAGTAGTTTCATTTTTCCAGGGTCCTGTTCGGATGTTGCCGGTCCCATCGGTGCCAAACGGCAGGTCTTCTAGCAAGTTACCCTTGGGCAGCCCGTTCTGGCTGGGGCCACCAAAGGGCAGGGACTGTGTCCTCCGCAGCATCTCCAGGTGACCAGGCCCAAGCGCTGCCTCCCTGCCCGGCCGCGTGGGGCAGCTGTAGAGGGCAGGACTCCCATCGCTGCCCTCAGGCTGGCTGACCATGGGGAAGGGGTCACCCTGGGCGCAGCAGGCCAGCGTGTGTGCCCCTGCCGGGCCATCCAGAGAGCTGGGGGGGCTGTCTGTGCGCGAGCTTTGGGGGCTGCCGTCCAGGCTGGACGGGATGTGGTAAGCGTACTCGGGCTCCTCTGCTGGGTGCCGGCTAAAGTAGGGCGGCTTAGTTCTGCCCTGAAGGCACCCGTGCAGGTGGGGGTCGTGCCCGAAGGCACCCTCCTCCTGCGCGTGCATGTGTGCCTCGTCCGCCATCAGTGGCTCGCCGTGCATCTTGGCGCAGCACGGGGTGGCTGGGGACAGACAACTGGCGTGGCCCTGTGCGGCCTGCAGGTTGGTCATCTTGCAGGGTCCCGGTGGGTGCGGGAAGCCCTGTGGCTGGCCGAGGCCCGGCGAATGCAGGCAGGCGGCACGGCCCAGCGCGGCCCCGTTGGCATCGAGCGCGGAGTGGGCATCCCTGCGGGGTGGGCAGCATGCCCACCAGCACTGCCACACGTCCTCACGCTTGGCGCAGTGGTGGATGAGCACGAAGAGCCCCAGTGTCACGCAGAAGGCGCCGTACAGGCAGCTGAAGACCATGTCCAGGAAGTGGCCCTGGGACACCGCCAGCGCCCCAAAGGCCCACGTGGCCGTGAACAGGAACAGCGTGAAGGCGGCAGCGCGCAGCTGTGCCTGGAAAGAGTGCTCGTTCTGGAGCACCGAGGCGCCAGGGGCATCGCGTGCGGGTGGGGTGCCAGGCCTGATCCCACGGCTGCCCTCGGGCGTGGCCAGCCGCCGCTGCTCCTCGGGCTGTGCGCGCATCTCGTACCTGCGCCCTGGGTGGCGCCGCAGCTGCACGTAGGTGCCCAGGAAGTACACGCAGGTGACCAGGGCAATGACGGCGGCTGGGCCGTAGAAGGCGCCCAGGCTAGGCTCCCAGGCCATCCAGCAGCTGTGGGGAGACGCACGTCAGCGTCAGCTGGGCCAGCACGGCCAGGACTCAGGACTCAGGACTCCTCCTGCAGAGCAAAGGGCCCCGCACCCGCCCGGACCAGCAAGTGGCTTTGCACAACTGCGGCCTGGGGGCCTTGGGCGCTTCTAGAGTCGCTGACAGTGTGGATGGGAACGAGACCCTATTGGCCCTACCAGCTTGGGAGGTCGAGGAGCCAGGAAAGTGTCCCAGGTGTGGGCGGAGGTGGAGCCGGGTGGGGTGCCAGGTGCAGGGTGGGCCTGGGTGGGCAGGAGCAAGGACAGAGCCGGGTGGGTGGGGCCGGTGTGGGGTGGGTGGGGCCAGGAAGAGGCAGAGCTAGGTGGGCGGGGCTGAGCAGAGGGCAGCGCTGGATGGGTGGGGCAAGGCAGAGGGTGGAGCCGGGTGGGCATGGCCGGCGTGAGGTGGGCGGGGTCAGGTGGAGGTGGAGGTGGAGCCGGGTGGGCGGGGCCAGGCGGAGGGCAGGCGGGCGGGCCATCCTGGGGCCGCAGAAGGAACTGAGGGCCTGAATCAGGGGTTCCAGGCTGGCTCTGGGCACCGATGGCGGGACGGCTGGGTTCGTTCTACTCTATGGGGTTTCCCCTCTCAGCTGAGCTCCATGCTGCTGCCAAATCGCTATTTGTCCCCAGGCCCCTCCCATAGAAGGCTAACCAGGCCTGACTCATCCAGAGGCAAAGATTAGGTTGGGGTCCCTGGGAGAGAAGGGGACACTGTGCACTCCTCGGGGGCGCGAGCTGGGAGGGGCGCAGCTCTGGGCGAGCCCCAGGTCCAGGCCCAGGCCTTGCTGCTTTGTCCTGGTCTCCCCCACTGCAGGTGTCCGGGAGGGACCTCGGGCAGAGCCCACCCGCTGCTCCCAGCTCCCAGCTCTGGGCGCCCGGTACTCACTATGCCGCGTCCTCGTCCTCTGTCCCGTAATTCCTGATGTTCGTGGCAGCCGTGACCCCACAGATGATAAAGGGGACCCCTCCACTGACGAGGTAAAACCTGCCGGAGAGGAAGGCGCTGACCCCCTTGCAGACGCTGCCTGCATCTTCCGGGGACACGCTGTCCCTCCCCCACTCCGCGGGGCAAGGGAGAGAGGCGGGCGCGGGCGGAGCAGGAGGGGACCAAGACTCCCGACCCCCGACCGCCGACCTAGCAGCCTGTGCCGGCCTCGCCTGGCCTCCCGCGGGCCTCTGCGCCTGGAGAGAGCCCTGGCCAGGTCCCGGAGCAGGTGGGCCCCGGGAGAGCTCTGTTAGCTGCTGATTTCTCTGCAGCTGCAGGGAGCCCCTGGCTGCAGGCGGGACCGCTCCCCGGGGCGGCGTGGGGTCACACAGGGAGCTGCATGTCCCACTGAGTCTCCAGGTCATGGCCCCTCCCCAGGGGTAGTGCGCGTGGCCAGTGACCCGTGGTGCCCCGCTTAGCCTCGGGGAAGAGGTGCAGAGGGCGGAAGTGTCTGCTCCCTGTCAGACCCAGGAACCCTGCCTTGGAGGGGCAGTCTCATCCTGACAGGTGCGGCCTAAGCCCAGGGCAGGGGCTGACCTTCCCCTCTGCAGGGCCTGGCAATCGTGCTGAGGGCACCCAGGGGTCCATGCATGATGCTGTGTGTCCCGGACCAGGTGCATTTGCTCACCGCCTCCAGCCCCTGGCCTGACCCTGGCTGCCGGCCCTATGGAGCATGCGTGACCTAGGGGCCGGCTCAGAGACCATCCCCCATGGGTGCTGTCTCCCCGGCTGCTGGGAACACCCAGGTCGGCCACGGACCCCTGCCCCACGTGTTCAGTGGGCTCCAAGGTGCAGGGGTGGGAGGGGTGGCCCTGGGTCTGGTAGTTCTCGGGGACCCCCTAGGAAACCTGTGCTTCCCAGACTCTATATCCCAAGATTTCCTTCAGAAATAAAGATGAAATAAAGACACTTTCTGATAAAAATAAAACTAAGAGCACTTGCCATGTATGGACCTGTATTTCAGGAAATGCTAGCTGAAATTATTCAGGGTGGAGGGGTAGTGGACCCTTCCACAGGCACCGCACCTGTGGAAAACCCTAACCAGACCTGCACGGTAGGCCTTGGGCTGGGGGTCCATGCTGTGGACTTCATCAGAACAGCAGGGAGCCCCTGGGCTGCTTGGGGGAACTTGGACTGTCCGGAAGGAAGGAGGACACCAGAAACGCTGAGGGATAAATAGAAAAGCTTTGTCTCCCCCTTCTTAATTTCCTCCCTCTTGCAATGACTGTTTCAAGAAAGAACTTGAGCACCGCCTTGTGTAGGGTACGTGGGGATGGTGCTGTGCCCAGCATCTGTGGGAGGAAAGGTGGGAGGCAGGAAACAGTCCTATACAGTTGCAAGTTTTCTATAAATGTGTTATATGAAGAGAACAATTTTACTCTACATAGGATGTGGAAAGGTTGTGGATTTTAATCCCTTAGAGCAACCATACGAAACTAGGTAAAAACTAGGCTGGATGCGGTGGCTCACGCCTGTAACCCCAACACTTTGGGAGGCCAAGGTGGGTGGATCACGAGGTCAGGAGATTCAGACCATTCTGGCTAACACGGTGAAACCTCGTCTCTACTAAAAATGCAAAAAATTAGCTGGGTGTGGTGGCGGGTGACTGTACTCCCAGCTACTAGGGAGGCTGAGGCAGGAGAATGGCGTGAACCCGGGGGGCAGAGGTTGCAGTGAGCCGAGATCGCACCACTGCACTCCAGCCTGGGCGACAGAGTGAGACTCCGTCTCAAACAAACAAACAAAAAAACTAATAGATACATTAAAACGAAATTTTAAAAAATGTTAAAATAATCCAAAAGAAGGAAGTAAAGGAGAAATGGAAGAATTCCAAAGAACAAAACAATCACTTAAAGTGGTAAAAACAGAAAACAAAGAGTAAAATGTAGACTAAATCCAACCAAATCAAAATTCCAATTAATTTTAGCAAGCTAAAAGCTCCAATCCAAAGGCAGAGATTATCAGGGTAGATAGTAAGCTCCTGGAACATGGTGACTAGAATAGAAACACTGAATAGAAGACACAAGTAGGTTGAAAGTAACTGGATGGAAAAAGCCATGCAATGCCAACTGTGAGATTAAGAGAGCTACAGCGGTTACACCGATGCCAGGCAAAGTCGATGATAAGACAGTGAGATAGAGGGGCCCATGGGATGCAGAAGTGTCCGGGATGGACCCACGGCGCACAGTTGTGGTGCAGGACGGACCCACGGCGCACAGTTGTGGTGCAGGACGGACCCACGGCGCACAGTTGTGGTGCAGGACAGACACACGGTGCACAGTTGTGGTGCAGGACGGACACACGGCGCACAGTTGTGGTGCAGGACAGACCCACGGCGCACAGTTGTGGTGCAGGACAGACCAGAGACAGTCCTTTGATTTTCTGAGAAGACATCCAACCACCCCAGTGGATGGGAAGCAGGAGAAACCTGCCCGACGCTGTCACCCAGTCAGTCTGGCGGTTTGTTCCTGCCGAGCGGGGCGGGGGCCCGGGAGAAATAAAGACCAATGTCTCTCTGAAGGTGAAGACAGGGAGGAGTGAGCCGCACATGACTTTGGCAAAGAGTTGGCTGTGAAGCCCACAGGTGGCAAAACAGGACATGGAGTGGGAAAGCAGACCCAACTTCTTATAGAGGCCACGGGCACCCGGCCGGGACAGTCCCATCCAGAGCTTGTTCTAGCAGGGCCTGGGCTCAGCTGTCCACACCCGGCCGGCCTGTGATGTCAGCACGGGCACCTCTGCTCTGCTCCCACAGTCAATGGTGGCACAGAAAGCCCCCCAGGGTCCTGCTGCTGCCAGGCACAGGGATCCCCTAGACCCCGCTCTGGACACACAGGAGGCCACTGTCTCCGAGCCAGCCCTCCACCCTCTGCAGGAGATGGAGCTACAGGTTCTGGCCTTGAAGTCCCCTTTGGCATCCTCAGCAGGCACAGCTGTGACAGGGATAGCTCAGGGCGCACTTTGTGCAGCAAGGCCAGCCCGCCACCCTCCTTTGTGGCCCGTGGCCCCAGTTACCCACAAGGAGCCGGCAAGAAGGCCTGCAGCAGTGGCCTCTGCGCGTCCAAGGCTGGATGATGGAGCAGCTGACGTGTCCCAGAGGCCCTGCCTGGGTCTGGCCAGACGATGCAGCACCGTGAGCTCCCCTGCCTTCCTGTGGCTGCAGGTCTTTTCCTGAGGACCCCAGTGTCCTGCAGCGGGCGTGGAGAAGCTGCTGGCAGCTGCTCAGAGGACACGCCGCCCACTGCAGCCTGTGGGAGGGTCTGTCTGTGCCCGGCCGGCCGTCTCCAAGCTGCCTGCCCGGCCCTGCCTGCCAGGACCACCGGCTCCGGGCTCCGTCCCGGCGCGCAGCGCAGGTCGGCCGGCAGAGGGCGCTGGAGGCCGCCGCTTTTCTCGCCGCCGCCGCTGGGCAGTGACTGCCGTGGACTCGGCTGGGGCTGGGGCGGGGCGGGGCTGGGGCTGGGGCGGGGCGGGGGGCTCTGCTGGGTCCAGCATCCACCAACCACCAACCGACGTGGGCCGCTCACAACCGCCTCAGCCCACCTGTGTCCGGGGAGTGGTTCCTGCCCATCTGGCAGCTGGGAACACCCTCTCCTATGGCTCCGAGCCCCAGTCAGGGTGGGGGTCCAGCTTGTCCTCCCCCTCTGGGCGCTGACGCATCTGTCACTCAAGCGTCGTATTCTGTTACCTAGAATCCCATCTAAACCCCAGGTGGACTCTGGGCGTCGAGGAATGTCCAGCCACCCCTCTGTGCCCAGGTCCCAGCATCGGGACAGTGGCTCGCCATGCCAGGCCACTCACTGGAACATCTCCGGGTTACATGATTTCCCGGGCTCAGGCCAACGCCTGCGGTAGATGAAGGTTTCTAGAAAGGGAGGGCAGATCTGAATCTCGATGAAATCCTAATGGCTTCCCCTTGGGAGCTGTGAACCTGACCCAGAGGTGTCCAGAGGAGCAAAGCGGGAGCTGACTTAAGGCAGAGCACATTGCTCAGAGGCCGGGGAGGGTGGCCTGGCTGGGGAGGGTGCAGAGCTGAGGAGGGTGCAGAGCCTGAGAGGGTGGCCTGGCCAGGGAGGGTGCAGAGCTGGGGAGGGTGGCCTGGCCGGGGAGGCTGCAGAGCCCGGGACCAGCCCTGAGTGCACCGCCACGTGACCCAGGGCCAAGTGAGGGAGGAGTGACTATCAGTGCCGGGGCAGGTAGATGAGCGTTGCACAGGAGAACAGGAGCTCCGTCCTATGTCGACTGAATAACGCCCCCAGATATCCATGTTCTCTTCCCTGAAACCAGTGAAGGTTTCACCTCACACGTCAAGAGGGACATTGCAGGTGCGGTTAAATGAGCGATGGTGAAGGGCGGAGACTGTCCTGGGTTGTTTGGCTGGACTGACAACATCACCGGGGTCCTCTTAAGAGGGAGGGCAGAGATCCCAGTGGAGAGAAGATGCAGGGCTGCTGGCTTTCAGGGTGGAGGAGGCCCCAAGCCCAGGAGTGATGGTGGCTGAGGCAGCCCCAGAAGGTGCCGGGGGAGGGAGGCAGCCCTGCCCACACCTCGGTATCGGTCCAGCGGGGCCCATGTTGGACTTACGGCTCTCGACTGTCGGATGATCCCCCTGAGTTGCTTTATACACTGAGCTTGTGGTGCGGCCCCAGCGGTGCGTGAACCCTGGCCACTCACAGCTACAGGATGGATATGCTGCTGCTCACGGGGGGTGACTGGGGAGCCTCGGGGAGGAGCCATGGTGCGAATGTGGCATGAGGATGGGTGCCTTAAACCATCCACAGAAGCACGTGCCCCGCCTGGGTGCTGCCGGCTCTGTGATCCCTCCTGACACACTCGCCCGCTGCTGATTGGAGCTGATGGTCAGAATCAGCGCACGCTGGGACATGGGGAAACGGAGCAAGGATTCAGACCATGGGTGTCGTCCCGCCACGGCTCGGTTCCCGCCATGGCTGACACTTCACACCTCTTCCCAGGTGCAGTGGCACCATCAAAGCCCGAGCGAAAAGGTCCCGGACCCAGGTGCCACCCAGGACAGCCCCTCTGAGACCAACACTGCATCTCTGGGCTCAGGCGGGCGGCACTGCCTCTGCCTCCATGCTGCACCTCTCCTTACACCACATGCATGCTCACATGTGCACACACATTTGCTTGCATGACACTTCCATGCATACATGCCCCCCCACTGGAACACACATACCACATGCACACTGGCACACAAGCACACACACACACACTGGCACACATCACACACACAAGCACACATACTCACGAATGCACACTCACATGTACACTGGCACACACGCACACATCACATGCACAGGCACACACATTCACATACAATGGCACACACACGCACATTCACACACACACAGGCACACATGCACAATGGCATACACCACATGCACAGGCACACGCACAGGCACATACCACATGCACAGGCACACACATGCACACACACTCATGCACACTGGCACACACCACATGCACAGGCACACACGTACACACATCGGCACACTGGCACACATGCACACTCACACACACACTCATGCACAGGCGCACACACGTGCACACTGGCACACACCATATGCACAGGCACACACGTACATACATGCACACACACACACTGGCACACACCACGCACACACACACTCACACACACACTGGCACACTCTACATGCATAGGCCCTCCACACGCACAGGCACTCACACACGCACAGGCACTCACACATGCACAGGCACTCACACATGCACAGGTGCACCTGGGCTTTGCAGGTCCTGCGTTTTTCACAGGTGAAGGCTGTGGGAACCCAGCGTTGAGCGAGTCCATCAGGGCCACTTTTCCAACAACATGTGTTCATTTGATGTCTCTGTGTCATATTTTGGTAATTCTCTAAATATTTCACATTTTACCGCTATTACTATGTCTGTCATGGTGAGCTGTGATCAGTCATCTTTGAGGTTTCCGTGGTAGCTGTCTTGGGGCACCACAAACCACGCCCGTGTAAGACGGTGAACTTAGTGGGTAAATGTCCTGTGTGATCTGGTTGCTCCACGGGTTGGCTGTTCCCCATCTCCCTCCTATTCCCTGAGTCACAAAAATATTGAAATTAGGCCAATTAATAACCCTACAATGGCCTCTAAGTGTTCAGATGAAAGGAACAGTTGGACGTCTCTTGCTTTATTTATAAAGCTAGAAATCATTACGCTTAGTGAAGAAGGCATGTCGAAACAGAGATAGGCCAAAAGCTCGGCCTCTTGTGACAAACAGCCACGTTGTGAATGCAAAGGAAAAGTATTGAAGAAAATTGCTTCCAGCAAACACATGAATGATAAGAAAGTGAAACAACCTCATGGCTGATGTGGAGCAAGTTTTAATGGTCTGGATGGAAGATCAAACCAGACACAACATTCCCTCAAGCCAAAGCCTCATCTAGAGCAAGACCCTAACTCTCTTTAACCCTCTGACGGCCGAGAGAGGTGCAGCAGGAAAAACGCTCCAAGTTAGCAGAGGTTGGTTCATGAAGTTTAAGGACAGAAACCATCTTCATAACATAAAAGTGCAGGGTGAAACAGTAAGTGTTGATGGAGAAGCTATAGCAAGTTCTCCAGAAGATCTGGCCAGGATAGCGATGAGGGAGGTTGCACTAAACAAGAGTGATTTTTCTTTTTTTGAGACAGGGTCTTGCTCTGTCACCCAGGCTGGAGTGCCGTGGCGTGATCTCGGCTTACTGCAAGCTCCACCTCCCAGGTTCAAGTGATTCTCTTGCCTCAGCCTCCCCGGGAGCTGGGATTACAGGTGCCCACCACCACGCCTGGCTAATTTTTTGTGTTTTTTTTTTGTCCAGACTGGGCTTTGCTGTCTTGGCCAGGCTCGTCTCGAACTCCTGACCTCAGGTGATCTGCCTGCCTCGGCCTCCCAAAGTGCTGGGATGACAGGCATGAGCCACAGCGCTTAGCCTAAACAAGAGATTTACAACACAGATGAAACAGCCTTCTACTGGAAGAGATGCCTTCTAGGACCCTCACAGCTAGAGAGGAGACCGTGCCTGGCTTCCAAGCTTCCAAGCACAGGCGGACGCTCTTGCTAGGGGCTAACGCGGCCGGGGACTTTGAGTTGAAGCCAATCCTCATTCACCATTCTGAAAATCCCGGGGCCGTTAAGAATGATACTCAATCTACTCTGCCTGTGCTCTGTAAGAGGACGACAAAGCCTGGTGTCAGCACATCTGTTCACAGCACGGTCTGCTGAATATTTAAAGCCCACTGTTGAGACCTATTGCTCAAAAAGATTCTTTGCAAAATATTGCTGCTAGTTGACACTGCTCCTGGCCACCCAAGAATTAGAAGTGCAGCCTGAAGATGGCACTGCATTGCTACAGTCTCGTGGTAAAACGTAACCAAAGAGGAGCTGCGTCTTATGAATGAACAAAGAAAGAGGTTTCTTGGGATCAGTCTGCTCCTGGTGAAGATGCCGTGGACGCTACTGAAATGACAACAAAGGATTGAGAATATTTCATACACTATGTTGACAAAGCCGTGGCAGAGTTTGAGAGGATGACTCCAGTTTTGAAAGGAGTTCTACTGTGGGTAAAATGCATCAAACAGCACTTCGTGCTACAGAGAACTCTTTTGTGAAAGGAAAAATCAATGTGGCAAACATCATTGTTGTCTTATTTTAAGAAATTGCCACAGCCACTCCAGCCTTCAGCCCCCACCACCCTGGTCAGCCCCAGCGGTCCACATCGAGGCGGGACCCTCTGCCTGCAGGGAGATTACGACTTGCGGAAGTCACTAGCATTTTTTTTTAGCAATAAAGAACCAGCGGCTGTATGGTCTGCGAAGGCCTCAGGTCATGGTCATGGCCTCCTCTGCCACACCCGCCTCAGTTTACGTTTAGCTGAAGTTTCACCGGTGCTGTGACTTGAGCTGTGCTCCATGTGCGGCGTTTCGTGGGTGTGTGTGCAAGTGTGATGTGAGTGCGTGAGTGCATGAGTGTGCGCATCGCAGGCAATGCAAGGTATGTAGTGAGTGCGTAATGCATGCAGGTTTGGCGCACGCAGCAGTGTGTGTATGTGTGTAGTGAGTGTGAGTGCATGCAAGTACTAAGGTGATGTGTGGGCAGTGCAATTCTGCAAAGACCAGCAGGATGATGTTATCCGACGTTAACGCGAGCGCAAGCAAGATAGCATGTGGTGATGCGGAGTGCCGCGAGTGCGGCAAAGATCCGCGTTAACGCACATGGCATGTGGTGAGTGAGCGTTAATGGCGGTCTGGCATCGGCAAGCAGTCCATTTTTGCAGGTCTGGAGGAGCGCACGGCGTCTGAACGCGCATCCATGAAAGCAGCAGCATGGAGCGCACGGCGAACGAACGACGCGCGCCAGTACGCCAGCGCAAGTGACGATGCTATCGTGCATATCCGATATGTTAACATCCGCCAAGAGCGCATGCGGTATTGCGGCGTGATGCGCGATCGGATTACCAGATTAATGCGTTGGCGCGGTGGCATGTGGTGGCGAACGTACGGTCATCCCCTGATACTAATCCGCTATCCCAGCGGCATGATCGATACACCGGCTGGTCTGAGTGTGCACATGTGCAGTGCAAGTGTGTGTATATGTGTGGTGAATGTGAGTGCATGTAAGTGCCTGAGTATGCATGTGTTCAGTGTGTGTGTATGTGGTGTGAGTGTGAGTGCATGTAAGTGCCTGGGTGTGCACGTGTGCAGTGCAAGTGTGTGTGTGGTGTGTGTGTGAGTGCATGTGATGTAACTGCATGAGTGTATGTGCACATGTATGCAATGCATGTGTGTGGTGTGTGAGTGCATGTGTGTGTGATGTGTGTGCACACTGAAGAGATGGTACAGGTTCAGTTCCAAACACTGCAATAAAGTGAATCATACACAGTTTTTGGTTTCCCAGTGCACATGATATGGTTTGGCTCTGTGTCCTCACCCAAATCTCATCTCAGACTGTGATCCCGTAATCCCCATGTGTTGAGGGCAGGACCTGGTGGGAGGTGGTTGGATCAGGAGGTGGCTTCCCTCATGTTGTTCTCATGATATTGAGTGAATTCTCACGAGACTGAAGGTTTTATAGGAGTCTCTTCCCCCTTTGCTCTTCCCTTCTCTCATCCTGTCTCCTTGTGAAGAAGGTGCTGCTTCTCCTTCCCCTTCCACCATGACTGTAAGTTTCCTGAGGCCTCCCAGCCATGTGGAACTGTGAGTCAATTAAACCTCTTTCCTTTATAAATTACCCACTCTTGGGTACTTCTTTATAGCAGTGTGACAGTGGACTAATACAACACATAAAAGTTGTATTGACACTGTACTGTAGCTGACTAAGTGCGATAGCAATTATGCCTACAGAAACAACGTACATACCTTAACTTAAAAATCCTGTGGGCACTGTTACCTGAGGCCTCCGTGGACCATACAGCCGCTGGTCCTCAAGGGGTTTTGCTCTCTAATGAAAAGGAAGTTTGGGAAATGAGGCAGGAAGAGGCTGGTGGGGCCGCAGTTCCTGGAGACGGTGAGACCAGAGAATCATCTGGAAGCTGGTGCCAGTGCTGACTGGGGGCAGTGGTGTCAGCCTGGGGACACGTCCAGCTCCCCACAGGGCTCACCTGGCTGGCCTGATCAGCTGGTTCATTCCCTCCCAGGCTCCACCGTCAAACACAGCTTTACCAGTCAACTGGCCACAGCCCTACCTGCTGTCCCGGACAGGACAGGAGGATGACCAGCGTGTGGGCAAAGGGACGGGTGGGGATGATTGCTGCCTGGCCACTGGTCGGAGCTGGCAACTAGGGTGACAGGGGAGCTGGGCCTGGCAGGGACTCCTCCCAGGATCCCAGAATGAAGTCACCAGATTGCAAGTGGCCTTGCAGCCAGTCTCGTGTCTCTAAGTCACTGCTGGCTGCCCGTTATTTCAACCACTGAGGCCACGTGTGCAGAACCCAGAGATACATGCGACTCGGCTGAGGTTAGGGACACAGTCGATCCCCTTCTCCAGGCCCATTCCAGATGCTGAGCTGACCCTTGCCAATCTCCTCTCGACTGTCCATGGCCTGAGCTCCAGGGGTAAGACCAGGGAGCACCAGCCCTGAGCAGGTGCCTGGGCTAGTGAGGGCCTGATCCTGGGGCCTCCCAGCCCAGGCAATCTCTCGGGCCGTACCCTGGCTGCGTTCACAGTGCACGGGACCTCCCAGGGGGCAGGTCTGGTGTGGCCACACTGAGCGCTTGGCCTCTGTGGGGCTCCAGGCTGGATGCACCGTCAGTTGGCTGCTCCGTGGGTGTTTGCTGGGCACCCTGGGCACTCACTCAGGCCAGGCTTTGGGCAGGTGCCTGCTCTGTGTGCACAGTTCTCGGGTCTCGGACCCAGGCAGTGGGCAGGGGTGGACTCTGGGTGCTGCCTTTATGCCTTGGACTGTGTCCCTCTGTCCACTCGCAGGAGGGCAGCCAGCAGTCCTCACTCTGGACCAGACAGCATGTGACTCTCAGCTCCTGCCGGGCACTGACCCCTCACTTGGGGTGCTCTGACACTGGCGTCCGGCTGGCTCATACCTTCACCTTCCCCCTTCTGACTGTGCCTCCACGAGAGCACCTGCGACTGAGCCCTGGACCCCACTACAGAGAGCATGACCGACCGAGGCCACCTTCCACAAGCTGCTCCAGTGACTGGATGGGGACAGTGATGGTGAAAAGCATCCCCACCACCCTCTACCCTCCCCGTCCTCTGTCCCGAACCAGGGGTCAGACCTGCATCTGTCTGCTGACACTATCCTGGCGTTCCTCATTCGCCTTGGGTTCCCAGAGGAGCCTCTGCTCCAGGGGCCTGCCCATCCCTGGCCTGACTCGGAACTGACCAGAGGGTGGGGTCTGATGGGCAGGAGAGGATGCAGGAAAGAAAGAGGCGTGGCCAACAGGAAGGAAGCCTGGGGTTCCATCGGCGGTGTCCCCACCACAGAGGAAGGGGGCCCTCCTTAGGCTGCCCCATATTTCTGGTTGGGTGTCGGAGGCTCTTCATCATGAGAGGGCTGAGGGCTGCCACAGCGGAGGGAGAGGACGCCTGTGGGGGGTTGGGTGTGCTGAGGGGCGGCTGGGGGCGGCCTTGGGTGTGGTCTGGGTGGGAGGAGGGTTTGGGCAGGGCCAGGGGACGCCCACCAGACAGGGACTGAGGGAGCTGGAGTGGCCGTGGTGGCCCTGAAGGGACCGTGTGTGGCAGCAGGGGGCGGGGGGCACTGACAAAGCCTGGACCATGTAGGAGCTGAGAGCTTTGGGATCCCCCAAAGGCCGAAGGACTGTGCAAGGCGACAGCTGGGCTTCTAGGAGCGTTTTCACCACATTTCATTACTGTGTCTTTCACCCAATTCACACTCGTCCAGCATGGCCTTGCGCTGGGCAGCGGCCCAGGGTAGGGCGGCAGGGGGCCTGGGCTCCACCAGGAGTGCCCCTGCAGAGCGGCATGGGTGGGCCAGGCATGCATCTAGCCCTGGGCTTGACCTGGAGCCCATGGAAGGTGAGGAGGGGAGGGGAGGAGTCGAGGGAGGGAGAGGGGAAAGCGGAGGGAAAGGAGGGAGGGAAAAGGGGAGGGGTGAGAGGGAGGGATAAGGTAGGGAGAGGGTCTTGCTGGGTGGATGCTGGAGCAGAGCGCCAGCTCTCCCCTGGGGCAGGGTCTCTGGAAGGCAGGGAGGGGTTGGGGGCTGTAGTACACCAGGACCTGGCAGTGGTGTCTCGGGGCTGGGTCTGATGTGTGGCCCTGGCAGCTCAGAGGATGAGGGGACATGGCCATCTTGAGGACAGTGAGGGCTGAAGACTTGCAGCCCACGTGTCCAGGGTCCCAGCAGTGGGTGGTTCGAGGGGCCCGGGAGGGATGACAGCGCCATGAGCCGGTCCTTGGCTGTGCTGAGTCCTCACAGTGCCCGTGGGGTCCTGGGCTCCTTCCCGGGGAGCCACCTGTGATTATTCATTTCCCCCCGTCTTCAAGGAGGCGGCTGACCAGCACTGCAAACCCTTCTGCCAAGCATGGGCCAGGCCTGGGGGCCACCCTTCTCAGGGTACCCCCGATCCACCATGTCCTTTGGGGTCAGGCCTCTAGGCTGAGTCCAGCTGTGGCCTCATGAGGACCGTTCTTTGGCCAGATCCAGAGCCCGGCTTTCGCGGGCACAGAGGCCTTGTCGGTTTCCCTTTACTCTGGGGTTGCCTCCTCCCTGTGCCTGCCCATGCCTGCTGCTGACCACTGGGCAGAGCCTGTGTGCCACTGCCCTGCCGGAGATGATGTGGAGGACCCCAGCCTGTGCCAGCCCCGCCCAGGGGAAGGCTGAGGGGTGAGGAGGGCTCAGGAGCTGGGGGTGGACTCGGGACAGCCCCATTCAGGCGATGGGTGAGGCCCAGGTGCACGTTGAAGTTTGACCACTGAGCCCTTCCAGAACCCCTCGATGAAGCCCCCCAGGCTCCTAGCCGCCTCTCCACGGGAAGCGTGTCCCCAGGACAGCAGCGCTGCCCCACCAGCCAGTCACACTCATAGAGGTTGTGGCCCCCGGGGGCCTTCGATGCGCCGAGGTCATTTGTCACAGGAAAGACGGTGGATTCCAGGTGTGGACCTGAGGCTGGCGCCGCCCAGGAGCAGAAGGAGCCAAGGAAATCGCATGTGCAGACGCGGCCTCGGGGAGCGGGCAGTGCAGGGGCGGGTAGCAGATACCTCAGGAGACAGCCCTGGCACCCTCACCTCCCTGGGACACAGGACCCCTCTGTGAGATCGTGGTCCCTGGCCCGGTTAGCATTCTGAGTTAACTGTGACTTCTGAATTCAGAGAAATCAGGTTGAAAATTCCTGCTAGGATCCAAGAGCTATTTACGTCCATTTGTCTAAGTATCTCTGGAAAGTCACAGGCGAGCCTCAGAAGTGCATCCTGGGCTCCTCTGCATTCGATCACCGCTGAGGATGGATGGAGGAGGACGCCGTGGGCACCAGGAGGAAGGCAGGTTGGCAAGACAGCAGTCAGGTGGAGAAGGACAGCTCCACTGTCCCAGGCACCAGCCGTGCCCTGCAGATGGCACCACGATGCCCAGCTCCAGACACGAGCCGAGGATGCTTCATGACTGACAAGATGCTTTGAACGCCATAGCACTGTCGCTATGTCCACTCGTAGTGGGTACCCACGGATGGGTCTGCAGGATCACTTGTGCTGTGAAGAGCACCTGTGTTCCAGGATGTCAGGCCACGTGTGGCCTCGAGGGGCCACCACTGGACCCAGGCATCAGTGGCGGTGTGTCCTGCTCTGCCCTCGAAGCTCCAGTGTCCTCTGCTCCTGCTCAGGGGAGCTAAGCGGCTGGCACTGGGCTTGGTGCTACTCCTGGGGGTGGAGAAGGGGTTGTGCCACGTGGCCCCTCCTCCCATCCTCAACCAACGCTGCTGTCAGCAGACAACAGGACCAGCAGGAGGGGGAGGTACTCACGGTGTCTACAGAGTCAGGGGGCCGCCAAAGTGTGAGATGCCAGGTCCTGGTGGCCCGGCCAGCACTCTGGGCGAGCCTCCGTGCCTCTGGGGCCTCGGTTTCCCCATCTGTAAAGCTTAGGGCTGGACTAGAGGGTCAGCTGGAAGGCCCGAGCCCTTCCTGGCCTGACGTCCAAGCGTCCACAGGGAGATGCGAAAGGGAGGGAGGGCTGCTTCGCAGAGACCTCAGAGCTGCTCCCTCCAGGGCTTTCCCGGCACAAAGTTCCCTCGGCTGCCTCCCACCCACCCCCATCCTTGCCCTCTCCGTGTGAACCCACATTCTTAGAAGTGGCAGGCGCCAGGTTGCTCACTGGCCTGTGACCTCTGCCCGCCCTTAGGCAGCTCATCCTGAGGACTGGCCTCGGGCACGCATTCCAGATGGAACAGGAGGGAGTGGACGCTTCCCACTGGCCATTCCCAGGGCCCCAGAGCCCAAGGGCCTCAGCCCTGTGGGGTCCAAGCCAGGCCCAGTGCGTGGCCACGGTCAGGTCCCAAGCCCAAGGCAGTCTCCAGAGTTTGCCCTGTGGCCTAGAGGGGGTTCCTGGCTGAGAGTCCCAGGAAAGCACTCATCCATGCAGTGGGGACGAGCGTCCCTCTGTGGCTGGCCAGCACCGGGGAGGCTGCGAGGCGGGTAAAGATGGGAGCAGGTGTCCTCAGCAAGCCGGGCTGTGACACAGAATCCAAGTGTCTTGGTGCCAGTGGAATTCCAAACCGACACAGCCCACAGACCTCAAATAACCGACACAGCCCACAGACCTCAAATAACCGACACAGCCCACAGACCTCAAATAACCGACACAGCCCACAGACCTCAAATAACCGACACAGCCCTCAGACCTCAAATAACCGACATGGCCCTCGGACCTCAAATAACCGACATGGCCCTCGGACCTCAAATAACCCCCCTCAGACCTCAAACAACCCACACAGCCCTCAGACCTCAAACAACCGACACAGCCCTCAGACCTCAAACAACCGACACAGCCCTCAGACCTCAAATAACCGACACGGCCCTCGGACCTCAAATAACCCACACAACTTACAGGCTTCAAATAGCAGACACAGCCCACAGACCTCAAATAGCAGACACAGCCCACAGACCTCAAATAACCGACACAGCTTGGTGCACTTGACCAGAAAGGGTGGCCAGATTGCAAAATTAGGATGTAATTACTCTTTGCTGAATGGGGAATTAGCCCCCGAGCACCTGTGAAATCATAAAAGTTCTGCTTGTTTCTGGAGTGGCTTCCCTTTGGCTGGCAGTGGGAGCAGAAAATGTGGAAAGTTCAGTCTATTTAGAGGCCCTTCCTCAAAGTGGGCTGGCCAGCAGGATTAGGAGGGAGGTGCCCGTGGTGGGTAGGTGGTCTGGAGGGATTAGGAGGGAGGTGCCCATGGCAGGCAGGTTGTCTGGTGGGATTAGGAGGGGAGGTGCCCATGGTCGGCAAGTGGTATGGAGGGATTAAGAGAAGCGGCACCCATGGCGGGCAGGTGGCCAGCGAGATTAGGAGGGGAGGTGCCCATGGCAGGCATGTGGCTTGGCAGGATTAGGAGGGGAGGTGCCCGTGGTGGGCAGGAGGCCCAGCCTACCCAAAACCTCCCCAGTTCAGCCACATTTCCACTTAAAGGATGCAGAAACAACCCTTCAGTGGGCTCTGCTCACATCCGAGCAGGTGCTTGGGGACCGGGGATCACTGAATTATCCAGCAGCACCTGCGTCCAGGGCCCCAGGCAGACATCACTCTGTGGCAAAGGGACTGGGCAGAAAACTAAAGACAAGGAAGGGGAAGTGGCTGAATAGAGGTCAAAACGGAATTCCGGAAAATAACAAATCTGGATTGTGAGATCTGGGTGTAGAGGAAGCAGGCTAATCGTTCAGACACGGGCATCAGGCTGCTGGCTCCTGTTTTGTGTAGAAAGGATCAGCTCAGGGTACATCATATTTGCTCTTATTCTTTTTCTTCCAGTATTTCTTTATATTTCTTACCGAATCTCTCTCTCAGCCTTTCTTTCTTCTCACCCATATAGTTAGAAACGGCGGATCCAAGAAGCTTCTCTCTGAACATTCGACCCTGTGCAGCCCGGTGTTGCTCTGCAGAAGGGCCAGCTCTGGGGCCGTGGCAGGGGCCTGGATCAGTGGCTTTCAACACATTCCCCCCGTCCCTGCCTGATAAGGCTGCTCTACAGGGATGCAGGGTGCAGGATGTAGCACTATAGCAGTCTGGGCTGTTTGCACGAACCTTGGGACTGATGGCGGCACCTGCCTTCCCGCCGGAGTGTGAGGATCCGTAGCTGTGGCCAGTGGAGCTGGCAGAGCACACAGGAGTGACCCGTCCCAGCAAGAACCCAGAGCTTGAGCCTGAGCGGCCTCCTGGGCAGAAGTGCGGGGCGCACTTTGCTGCGTTTTGCTGCTGGAGGAAGGAGCAGGCTCTGTGTGGGTCCTCCCCACCTGCCGTCTCCCAGGAGAACTTTGGAGTCTCGGTCTCTGCCGGATGCCTTTTCCCTCGCTGACCCTGTGGTGGATCCTTCTGTGGAGACAAACCACACCCAGAAACGCCGCCACTGCTGAGTCCTGGGTCCTTCCAGCCCCTCCCTGAGTGTGCAGAGGCTGTGGGGCCTGACACCGCTTGACGGGCAGTGTGCTGCTCACCCACGCGTCAGAACAAATACGAAACTGATTGCTTTCCATCGACACATCCAGCCCAGCTGAGCATGGAGGGAATTTCACACGTATCTGCTACATCCCTGCCGTTTGTCTCTGGTTTCAACATTTAACCAGGAGGGGCTGGATGCCAAGCCTGGAGAACACGAAGCAGAAGGGACCTTCCCGTCATTGTCATCTAGGGGAGGAGAGGTCAGGGGACAGTTGCTCTGCAATAGTGGGTGGGCACCAGGCAGAGGGTCAGGGGTCTCACTTAAGAGGAAGCTGAGGTGCAGGGAGGAGACTGGAGTGGAGATGGGAGGTGCCCGTCCCACTGGAGGGACTGACCCTCAGTGCCCAAAGGGCAGGCGAGGCCAGGAAGGGGCAGATAGGAAGGCTCTGAGCCAGAGCTGAGCAGCAATGGGGGGTCTGGGGGGTGGTCGTGGGGGCAGGCAGTCAGGCTTCCAGCTGGGGAGAAAAAGTATCCAGGTGGTGTGGAGGTGGCAGAGCAGGAGGCTGAGAAAAGGGCATGGAGGCCCGCTGGGGTCAGGGCAGTCCACAGAGCAGGAAAAATGAGGTCCAGGGAGTGGGGCTGGGAGAGGAGGAGGGACAGGAGAGGTGGGGAAGACTCCTGGGCCTGGAGGTGTGGCCTCATCTGGGAAAGCAGGTAGAGAGTTTGGCACAATGTCCAGCACCCAGACACGAATGTTGGGACAGCAGTGCCGGCTGCTGAGCTGCAAAGACATTGGGGGCATGGAGCTGGTTCCATGGAGGACGAGAGGTGAGGAGGTGGAGCTGGTTCCATGGAGGCTATGAGGGGAGGGGGTGGGGCTGGGGCCATGGAGGACATGAGGGGAAGGGTGGAGCTGGGACCAAACGGAGCTGGTTCCCTTGTGGGACTGAGGGAGGAGTGGAGCTGGGGCCACATGCACACAGTGTTGAGCTGTCTTGGGATATCTGAGGGAGGCAACAGGAGGCTGTGGCAAATGTGTGTGGTGGTCAGGACTGGTGTGCAGACTGCAAATGGTGTTTTTGGGACAGAGTATTGCAACAGAGTCTAGTGTCTAGAATCTTGAGAGTATTGGGAGGTGACAGTGGCCACCATGTTGGTCGAAGGTGAGGGTGCTTGAATCCGAGGAGGCACCACTGCGAGGGCTTGGGTGGCTGAGCCAGTGCCTCTGTGGGCCTGGGGGGTCCTGTGTCCAACACCTCTGTCTCCTCCCAGCCAAGCTGCTTCCTTCTCCCCTTCTGGCATCCCTCCCTACTTCCTTCTCCACGGAGTCACCCTAGCCCCACTTAGCAGTGCCAAGAGTCCATGGACTCCTTGGTTGAGGCTGCATCTGTCCTTCCCCTAAACTCCCTCCTGCAAGGCTGAGGGTGGCACTTCTGTTGGCTGAAGGCTCATGCCAGGTTCTGTGTGGTTTCTCACCCACAGGAGGCCCCAAGGCAGAGCTCTGGGGCCAGGAAACAGACTCACACTCAACCTACAACCACACTTGCACTGAAGACACCAGCAGGGCAGCAGGCCTTGCACACTCCCAGGTGTGCTCAGAAAGGTCTGTGTGACGTCTGGTCCAGGCCTAACCTTGAGGCACTCCCTGGCCCCTCATGCCCACACCCGCTCCACTCCTCACACATGGAGAAAGGGAAGAAGGCTGGCCTGGCCAGGGCAGGCCACACAGCAGGATGTGCAGGGTCACCCACTCCCTCCCACCCCTCTGCTGTACCCAAATCACAAGGAAGAAATGAAACAATGTTTTCATCATTGTAATGAAGATCTCCTTACAGAGACAAGCTCCCCAAAGCCATGCTGCTTTGATTGAGCGGGGATTCCCTTCATTCAGCTTGACACTAACAGTTGCAGCACAATTTTAGGGTGTTTTTTTCCCTGACTATCTAGACATCTGTGAGAATTAAACAGCATACTTTTAAACAACCAGTGGGCCAGAGAAGAAATCACAAGGAAAAGTAGAAGTGACACTGTGGAGATAAGTGAAACAAAATACCCCACAAGATAACTCAGGGATGCAGGAAAAGCAGCACACAGAGGAAAATTCATAGCCATGAACATCCACCTAAGAAAAAGAAGCTCAAGTCAACCATCTGATTTTACACCATAAGAAACCTGAAAAGAGAAGAGCAAGCTAAATCCAACGCTAATGGAAGAAAAGAAGTAATAAAGATCAGAGTGGAGATAAATAATATAGACAACAGAAAAATGAAGACCATCAATGAAACTCAAACTGACTCTTTAAACAGATCAAGAAAATTGGCAAACCTTTAGCTAGACTGACAAGTTAAAAAAAGAGAGAATCACATTGTATTGGAAGTTGTAGCCAGCACAATTAGGCAAGAAAAAAATATAAAGCCCTCCAGACTGTAAGGGAAGAAGTAGAACTATCCCTGTGTACAGATGACGTGATAATTATATACACAGGAAATACTAAAGAATTAACAAAACACTAACTAGAGCCAATAAAGGAACTCAGCAAAGCTGTAGGACACAAGGTTGGCACACAGAAATCAGTTGTGTTTTGTTCACAAGCAAATGAACAATCCAAAAAGAAAATTAAGAAAAGAATCCCATTTATAATAACATCAAGAGAATAAAATCCTTGGGAGAAAATTCAGCCAAGGAGGTGCAAGATGTGTGCACTGGAAATTTCCTCCGCAAAGCTTTGCTGGAAGAAATTACAGAGTTAAACAAAAGGAAACACGTCCTGTGCTCACGGTTGGAAGACGTAGTGCTTCTTAACACGGCCTTCAGATGTAGCTGTGACTCCAGTGACGCTCAGAGCTGGCGTGGCCCCGATAAACACTGCCCAGGAGCCCGTGATGGCCACTCTGAGCCGCGGGGGTGAGACTGTGTGCAGAGACATGACCTGCCACGTAATCTGAGTGTCTTTGGCCTTGACGGCCTTCCCCCAGGAAGCGTGCTGCACATTCTGTGGGACGTCCATCCAGTCGCCCAGGCCTCACCTCAACAGGATCTGGGATGGGTGTCTGCCACGGTGCCCCCGATGTGGGGAAGCCAGCATCTGGTGGCTGGTGCCCTTCCTGGGGGCTCTCCAGTCCCCTGTGCCCTGAGGCCAGGCTGTGCCCACCCTGTGCACCCTCCTTGGCCCAGAGCCGCTGTGCTGGGGACGCCCACAGGGATCCGTGTGGGTGGATGGAGATGACCAGATCCTGGCATGGCAGGAGCTGAGGAGAGCAGAGGGACCCATCCTGGTGGGGCTGCTGGGCAGGGGCCCAGGCAGGGCCGCAGCTCGGGCCTGGAAAAGGGTCTCCAAAGGTTCCTAGGAGCTGGGGCCTGCGTGTGACTCATTCAGTCGGCAGGGGCCTCACCGGCTGCGATGCTGCTGGAATTTGGAGAAAACGCTGTGTGAATGGAGGGGAGCGATGGGCCTGGGACCAAAGCAGGGAAGCTGCAGCCAGCAAGGGCTCCAGCGCCCCCCAAATCCAAGGCACCCTCCTTGGGCTCCAGTCCTGCCGCCCTCGCCCTGGTGTGGGCTTCAGACCACACACCCGTCAGGCCACTGCCCCTCCGCAGGCCCAGGGCGGTTCTGAGGGCCTGACTGTGCAGTGCCTCCTAACTGGGGTGGCAGAGGGTGCCCCCAAATCTCTCCACACAGGCCCACATGCGTGGGGGGCTCATCCTGGGACCAAGGGGAGATGAGATCAGGTGAATCACCATCTAGAAAGTGGCAGAATCCTGCGCAGAGCCCAGGCTTGTGTTGTCATAATAACAAGGGCCACACCCCTGCGTGAGGGGAGAGGTGGACGGTGGCTGTGACCTTGGCCATGGGGCCCCTGCTGTGCCACACAAGCTTCTGGCTTCTCGCTGCTGGGCCTCCCTGGACTGGCCCCTCCACTTCTTGACCTCACCCTGACCAGAGGGCAGATTCCTGCCCACGGAGTCCAACCCCTGCAGAGTTGGGGGTCTTGGGGGGTGTCCGCCTCCTCTGCCGACCAGGCTGTCTTGTGGAGAGGGGAGGTCCCACGCAGAGGTGTGAAATGCTCACGGACACCAGTGCGGCAACATTTGACGTGGCTGTATCTTCCCTGGACTTTGAAGGTTTGGTTTAAACGAAGTCAAGCAGAGGCGGCCGCTGCACGTGGCAAACCCTGGCTGTGGGCCTTCAGGATGGCGAGGGCTTTCTCAAAACGTCGGCAGCTCCAGGAGCGTCCTCTGAGTTCACACAGCCACTTCCCGGGGACGGCCGTTTTCTCGTTACTTCTCGTTAACACTTGCAGAGCTGGGCCGGTGGTGGGCGGGCGCACACGGCTCCTTCATGCGCAGCAGCTGAGACTCAGCCCCTGTCCATGTGAGTGGGAGCTGGCGGTGCCGCCCCGTCCCGGCGGGGGGTCAGGCAGGGAGTGGTGTGGGTCTTCTTTTCAGAGGTCAGGATGGGAACAGCCAGAGAGGGTGTGGGCAACATGCTGCCTGGAGAGGTGTCCACACCCTTCCCTCCCAGACTGCAAGATTCTTGGAACTCAGGAACCAAATTTCTGTTGGCGGTGATAATGTGTAGGCCAGGGAATGGGGCTGGGGAGGCAGGGCCGCTGGGAAGGGCCTCTCTGATGAGGAGGTTTCCTGGTGGAGGAGGGGGAGGTGAGAAGAGGCTCTGGGCCAGGGCCTGGAAGGCTGATCGTGAGCCCCTCTGGGATGTGGGGAGAAAGGCTCCGCTCCAGCCTGCTGGTCTCCCTGAGGAGGTGATGCCCAGTCTCCCAGCACAGTCTCCCAGCAGCCCCAGGCCCGGCCACGGAGAGGGCAGGCCCTCAGCGAAGTCCAAGCTAATACCGCCCACCACTCCCGAGTCTGCACCTGCCTCAAGGGTGCACAGGCCGAGCCCTAACCAGGCACCTGGGGAGTGGCTGGGGAGACAGAGTGACCAGGCAGGCCAGTAACCAAGGAACACAGCTGGAACACGGCACCGTGTGGACTCCCCCTGCCATAATGTCAAGACCTTTCTGTACAGAGGAAGGGGGCCCAGAGGGCAGGGGGTGGAGGATGGAGGTCTCCAGGCAGCCCCAGGAGGAACAGCAGTCGCCTCAGCGCCGTGGCCGCAAGCAGGGCCTTGCCGTCGCTGGGCCCGCCGGTCAGTGCCGAACCCCGGGCCTGCTGGCCCCCCAGCACCTGGACAGACGCACGGCTCTGTGGCGCGCACTGGCAGACGGCGGACAGAAGAGTGCCGGGGTGCTCCACGGCTGCCAGCCTGGTCTTCAAAACCAGGCAGCTCTTCCATCAATTACAGATGAGGAAATGCATTTTGAGAGTGATTTATAAACCCAGGGGACTTGGGGCCTCCCTGGCAGGAGAGGCAAGATAATGAAACCCTACCTCCCCAGCCCCCACCAGCGGCAGAAGCACCACCCAGCCCTGGTTGCTAAGTGGCAACGTGTCTGCGTGGATCTGAAAATCAACCAGCGTCAGAAAATGCTCCGGGTGGAAGGTGAGCCCTGTTTACCGAGACAACACAGGACGTGGCTCTATCTGCCTTGAAATGAATTCTTCAGACGGTTTTGGACGGGACAGTGCCAGACAGCCCTTCCGAGGAAGCAGGTGTCCCTGCACCAGCAGGAACCACATCTCACACGCAACTGGACAAACGTCCTCCAAGACCCCCAGGGACCGCCGGCCTCAGAGCAGCCTCTGGCAGGGGTGCCTCACACAGGGCGCTGCTCCGGGCAAACCGAGGGTGCCCAAGGCAGGCTTTCAGGGAGCCTCAGGGAACCCCAGAGGATGGGCCAGGTAGGCACCCAAGGCCTCGAGGCCACACTCTGAGCCTGGCTGTTGCCGACTGAGCGTTTGGAATTCAGTCTCAGTTCAGAAAAGGAAACACCAAAGGCGCTGGAACTCCCTGGCGAGCCCCGCGGCCCGGTCACGGCTGCGGCCAGACCCCTGTCTAAAGCAGCTGTCCGGGCTCCCTGACCCGGCTTTTTCCTGCTGGTGCAGAGGAGCTTCTGCCACCGCCCAGACGTGGACGCCTGGGTTTCCCTGGCTCTGGACTGAGGGAGGGAGGGAGAGAGGGAGAGAGGGAGGTCTGCGCCCATGCCATCATGGGCTGTTTCCACCCCTAGGCAGGCCCATGGTTCCCACCAAGGCCACGGTGAATTCCCAGCCTGGGGATGGATGGGGACCAAGAGCTGGTGTAGGCCGCAGGTGGGGGCGAGTGTCCCATCCCAGCACCCGGGCCTCACACAACAGAGATGGGGAGGTGCTGGGAACTGGGGGACCACACCTGCCTCCTGGTCCGAAAGGCCCAGGCCAGGGCCACCTTGAAATGAGTGCCTGAGCATGTGAGGTTTCCCCCACCAACAGTCAGCTGCCTGATGTTACAGAGACCATGAAGCCGAAGCCAAAACCACCCAGAGCCCATTTCCCCGGCGTGGCTGCCCTGCGGGGCACAGAGGGTGTCGTGCCAGCAATTCTGCAGCACCGGAGGCTCGTCCAGCCCCAGCACATGCCAGCCCCAGACCAGCTGGGCTCCAGCCGCAGATGTGGAGGGCAGGGCACCGCCTGCCTCAGACCCCACCCGGGACCCTCCACCCTCTGGGCCCCCTCCGCCTCACCCCCAGGGACCGTCGCCCCTCCCCTCCAGCACACTGCCCCACCCCCAGCTCCTTCGCCTGCTCTCCACCCTCCCTGGGAACACTGACCCTCCCCCACGGACCGGATCGTCCTCAGGCCTTGGTGGCCTGGCGAGGAGGTTTGCCAAGACCCAGAAGGCGCATGCAGTGTCCAGGGCCCAGGTGGCAGGGCCTCGCGCCCATGTGCACTCAGTACCTGAGTAGGGGCTGCCTGGGGTACGGCGGCTGATCTGCGTCCAGGCACAGAGGGGCCTTCTTGGTCACCTGCTTGTAGATGTTCCTGGCGGTCACTCCTATCCACAGCATGGTGGACAGCGTGGAATAGTGCAGCACGATGCCCACCTGTGGGGGAGCAGCGGTCAGCCAGGCCCTCGGTGGGCACCCACCCCCCAAAGCCCAGCAGCCCCGGCCCGGGCTTGCGGCTTCAAGAATGAGAGCAGCAGGCAGCCAGGAGCGTCTGTATCCCAGGGCAGACGGCGGCCACCCCGCAGCCGCCCGGGAGTCACAGGGAGATGCCGAGCTGCAGAGACCCTGGAACGGCTCGACTTTGCTCCCCTTCCGCACAGAGACGGGAGCAGGGAGTCTGTGGGGACCAATGGTTCTGTGCACTCACACGCCCCTGCATGCACAACCCACTGTGGTCCCTGTGGCCCAGGCACGGGACCCTGTGAGCTGCAGACCAACGTCCCCTGAGCTCAGACCTGGACAGGTGTCCACCAAGGGAGAGGAGGTGAAGTCCTCCGGGGGTCATGCCAGGATGCTCTTACTGTGAATAGGATGAGCCCCCCATGGGGACGCATTCGTGTGACCCTGCAGGTCGCCGTTCCTCATTGCTATGGAGACTTCCTGCGTTAGTTGATTACCAGGGCCACACTGCTACCTTTGGAGTAATAACCTGACATTTTGAAATGACAGGTAAAATACTGCTATAATTGGAAAGGACATAAATGTTTAAGGAATATAGAGATTCGCCGCATAAAGCTAACGTCGCACCATTATGATGATTTATCAAATCCAGAGCTCCATTTTCACTTCTGAGGAGGCTCTGCAATAATTGATGAGAATGCTGTGGGGTGGGCTGGAAAGACCGGACGGCCGCGTTTGTAGTTTCAGATGAGCTCCCTGCGTGCCGCTGGCGGCAGGAGACACAGCAGGCCCCGGGGGCGCCACCCTTTCTCCTGGCCTGGCGAGTCCCATCCCCGTGCCCAGGCCTCGTGCAGCCTGGTGGAGACAGGGAGGCCTGGAAACCGGGGCACCATGTGGAGGAGCGGGGCAGAGGCCCCGCAGCTGGGCCTCGGGTTCTTTCTTTGAAGGAAGCAGCCGCGGGGCTGTCATTGTCACTGCCTGGGGCGCTGAGGAGGATGGCAGAGCCGGCCCTGCCCCTTGTCTGTCTGGGCTGAGCCTCACCCAGGCTGTGTGCATTTGGGGATCATGAGAAGGTATAAGCGGCAGAGCTCGGAGTTCCAGACACTGACTTCAGGCTGGACAGGTGGGGAGGCTGCAGGGAAGCCAATCGGGGTCCCACAGTGCTCCACGGCCGGCCCACCCCGCCAGATCCAGGGCCAGCGCCTGTCTCTGTTGACGATGTCACTCAGCCTGCGAACGGGCTTGTGGCCATCTCTCTGTTGCCATAGCAACCGTCCGTCCTCTCCAGCCATCCAGAGCCTGGGACCAGGCTTCACTCAGTGCTGGGCTGTGGCCCTGGTGGGCGGGGCAGGTGGGCAGGAAGATGGGTGTGACAAGCGTGAGGCGGGCGGGGGGGCAGGCGGACCGGGCACCACTGGCGCACGTGTGGGCAGGTCGGGCTCCAAGTCTAGTTTTTACTAGACCCTCAGGTCTTCTTCCTCCAGCCGGTGGTGGCTGAATTTTCCTCCTTACCCAGAGGCTGCGAATGTGGAACCGGCCTGGCCTCAGTGTTAGATCAGTGAGAAAGCTTCTGTTCACGTGGCAGAGCACAGGGGAAGACAGTGCATCGGGGGCTTGGAGAACGTTGCCTTGTGAGCTTCCCGAGTGGTTCTGGGACTGCAGCCACTGCGGCCCCTGCCTCCGCTTCCCCAGCCTGGCATCACGCGTCCGGCAGGCATCTCCCACCCCCGGCTGCTCCCACGGTTCGTCTTCCACACTTGCTTCCTGTCCTGGAATGCGGCTCCACAGTGAGCCATGTGGGCTTGTCTCTGGCAGTGCCCTAGTGCCCAGAGCATGGCCTGGCACCTCATAGGCCCTCAGCACGTTTGCTGAGTGAGCGGGTGAGTGGACCGTGCTCCCTGGGAGATCAGGATGGCATCTGGAGACAGGCCACAGTCTTTTCCGCTGATTTCCTCCTGAGGACTGCAGCCTTAACAAGATATCATTCAAGACTGCAACCCTCCAGAACCTTCCAGACCTGCCCGCCGCAGCCCCAACACCCCAGCATCCGCCCCAAGCTGTCGCCACAGGCCTGGGCCCCGGGAGCTCCATCCAGGCAGGCGGTGGCAGGTGCTCCCGAAGTCGCGGGCAGGGTTTGCCGAGGGCCCTTGGCTGGTGGTGGTGGGGGGCCACCTGCGGATCCAGCAGGCTCTGTCCCAGTGTGTGGCGTGCTTGGTGGCGAAGGCGAAGTGCAGACGTGACGGTGATGGCCTCTCGCAGGCACTTACAGGCGGGACATCAGTGGCGTTTCCCAGGCACTTGCTGTGGTTGTTTCCAGCGTATCAGAGGAACGATTAAGGAGGCAGGAGGTGCATCCGACCTCAGCCACCTTCAGGTGCGTGCCAACGACTCCTCTGCCCGGGGCCATGCTGGGCTCGGCCTCGGGGCAGGCTGGCATGATGTGCGGTCACACAGACAGGGCATCTCCTCTGCATGCCGGACGCCAGGGCCCTGTGTTTGTGAGAGCGCCTGCCCAGCCCGTCCCAGCCTGGCACATGGAAGTGTGGTGCTGGGAAGGAAGGAAGCCCGTGGCCGCTGCAGGTAGGTACGGGAGCCTAGGGGGAGTCGGGGGGGTTCTGTGCACTCTGCCCGGATTCTCCCCAGACACCCCTGTGGAGCAGCCCCTGTGGGAGTCTTGACCACTGCTGTCTGCAGGTGCACGTCAGTGCCAGGTACTACAGGAGGGTCCTAGAAACCACAGGGCAGATCCCTGGCAAGTTGCCCTGCTGTCCATGGCAAACCCCTGGCTGTGTCTGGGCCCTGGACGTGACTGTACGGGGCTGTGGGGCTGCTGAAGTGAGGTGGCCACCGGGACTGGGCTGGGTGTGCAGGAAGGAGCCGCCCCAGAGCTGTGGCTGCAGAGGCTCCGGGCAGGTCCTCTCCTTGGCCATGAGCCACAGCCCAAAGGGGATGAGGACGGGGCTTAGTGTTGATGTGAGGGTCTCTACAATGAGCTCTGCCAGGAACTGAGTGTGAGCTACACGTCCCCCCTTTTAAACCAAGGTCAGGCTGGGCCCCTAGAAGTGAGAAGCCCTCCTGTGTGCTTCAAGTCTCCAGCTCTCCCTGCGACGGGGGAGGAGGGTTTCCCGAGTGACATTTGTTTGGCTTCCAGGGGTCTGTGTAGAGGATGCACTTGCCCTCCTGGGGACTCAGGCAGCGGCACCTGCAGGTTCCTCCCTTGACCGGAGCGTGTGTCCCTCCTCGAGCTGCCCCACCACTTTCTCCGGGAGGGGCAGGCTGTGTCCCTGCTCCCAGGGAGTGCGCCCTTTGGGGACGGTAAATGTTAGCGCAGGCCTGGAGGGGGCCGCCTGGTGGACTCAACCCTGGGGTCAAACGTGGGGCACACGGGCCTCGCACGGCGTGAAGCCAAGATGCCGACACACCGGGGCCCAACCCCTTCCGGGAAATAGCTGAGCCAATGCTGGAGTATTATTCAGTAAACAAGACAATGCTCCACACTTCCCCTCTGGTAGGAGCCAGCGAAGGCGCCCCGGCACTCACCGCCTGGCACAGGATGGGGTACTTGGTGCGGTTGATGCCGCCGGCAAACACCGTGAAGGTCAGGGCCGCGTGGAAGCAGAAGTTCAGGAGCGTGTGCCGGCCCCGGCGACTGATGCGGATGGCGCTGTGGGGCAGGAAGGAGGTTTCATGTTAGCAGCGGCTCTGCACAGGGAGGTTTGGAAGGGCCCCCCTGGTGCGTAGGCTCTGTCCCCTGCACGGAGAGGCGTGGAAGGGGCCCCCTGGGGCGCAGGCTCTGTCCCTGGGAACTCCGGGCTCTCTGTGGAGTCAGGGCAGCTGTCTGAGGACCCGGTCAGGGGAGAGCAGACAGGCTGCCTGAGTCTGCCCTGAGTGGTGGCCACTGGAAAGTTCTGCCTTACGTCACCCTGGCACACTGAGGCTGAAAGGGGTTTGCAGAAGCTTGAGCAACCTGATCTCTTGGCGGATGAAGACACTGAGGCCCTGAGACTCCAGGACTCGGCCACACACTGTCTCAGAGACAGAGGCCGCGGGTGTCCCTCGGAGCAGGCGTCAGGCACATCAGGATGAGACTGTGATTAGACTGGCTCAGCATGACCCCGGCCATAGCCTGGGGCTGAGCCCGCCGTGCCCGCCTGTGGCTGTGACCCTCTCCATGACCACCACCATGTCTGGGGCCTGACTCATCCAGGCTGTGGCCAGCACAGGTATGGCTGCACGGCAGCCACTGTGACTCTAGCTATGGCCTCGCCTCAGCCTGTCCCTGTAATCACAGCCACTCTGGTCTAAATGTATTTTATCCCACCCGACAGTTGGTAGGACGGCACTAACCACCAAGCTGATGGTATTCGGAAGCGGGGGCCTCTGGGCAGAGCCATTGTGATGGGATCAAGGACCTCGAGAAAGAGGCCCCGAGAGGGCTTCAGCCCCCACAGGCAGGGACACAGGCAGTGGGCGCTGTCCGTGGGCCTGGAGCTGGGACAGAGGGGGCGGGCACCAGGCAGGGACACAGGCAGTGGGCGCCGTCCGTGAGCCTGGAGCCAGCCCTCTCCAGACTCTCCAGACACAGCGTCACAGGTGCCTTGATCTGGGACCTTGGCCTCCAGAACTGAGAAGTCAAGTTTCTACCGTCGATGAACCATCAAGGCCCCCGTGTTCTGCCACAGCAGAGATGACAGTTTCGGACCTGCCCAAGCCTCTTCCTGTGATCACAGCCTTGTGTGCGCCCAAGTCTCCGATGAGACTGTGGCCCTGGACGCATCCAAGCTCTGTCCGTGACCAAGGCGACCTTAGCCTCAGACATACCTGAACCCCCGCCCATGGCTGGCTGTGGACATGCCCACCCTGACTGCGGCTGGACCCCCTCATATTCTCGGTGCCTCTCCCAGGCTCTGCCGGCCATAGTGACCACCCAGGGGGACCTGAGCTTCTCAGGGCTGCACCCACTTCTGGAAGAACTTATTTCACCCAGTTAAGGACACAGGGGATGCCGTCAAGAAGACCCTGACGGAGGCCTGAGTGGACGGGCGTGACTCCCCCGAGCTCCAGCCACCCTTCGGCTGTGTGGTGGGCACCAGGCTGCCGAGCAAGTCTGAGCTGGCTGGAGACCTGAGTTGTACCTTCAGGGACTTCTTGCTACATGAGGGGGCAGCGACATTGCCCTTCAGGGACTTGCCTTTGAAGGTAAGAACAGGTTTCTCGGGCACAGTGGGCGCCCTTGCCCATGCCAGGCTCACCTCTGGTGCACGATGTAGGTGATGACGGAGGCCAGGAGGCAGAGCAGCATGACCGCCGTGCACGCGTACACCACGGGGTGCAGGAACTCCCCTGGGTAGCGGGGCAGGGAGAGCACTGTCTTCAGATCCTGAGGAGAAAGCAAAGCAGACGTGCGTGACTGACCTGGAGGGGTCTGTGGGTGGTGCTGTCCCTTGGGCATCCCCTTGGGGCTCGGCTTCCCCTGCAGCCGCTCCAGGCATTTTTGTGTGGGGTCTCAGGGAAAGGGGCTGCCTGGGGCAGGACAGTCAGGCTGCGTCTGTGGATTCTCAGGGAGTGCACGGGAGGGGCCTCATGTGGCCACCAAGCGACGTCTGTCCTCGCTTTCCAGCGGCTCTGCTGGCCAAAGGCATCCTTGTGTGGCTCTGAGGCCAGGTCCTGAGACGGTGTTTCGGCCGACTGATGCCTGCCTCCAGCCTCCTCTCTTCTCATGGCCTGGGGGTGGCTGGGTGGGGTCTGGATGGGCCTTAAGAGAGGCAGGGAAACCTATGGGATGGCCCCCAGCCGCACCGGGAGCCCCACACTCATTGAAACCCTGCTTGTCAACATCTCCCGGGAGGATCCTATAGGAGCTTCTGTGAGATGCAGAAAGAGTGGAGGCCGTTGGGCACCAATTCCACCTGCTTCACTGCCCAAGAAGAGGGTTCAGGGTCAGAGTTCAAAGGGGAATGTGTGTTCTCTGTGGCAGAGTAGACTGGGGGAAAATCGCCCCAGCTGGAAAGGCTTGGAGCTGATGGGGTTTCATCTTTCCTTCATCAGGTGAGCGAGGTGAGCTCACCAGGGAATCACAGAGGTGTGTACAGGCCGGGGAGGGGGCCTCGGGGCACCAGAGTCCAGAAACACACGTGTACAGGCCCGGGACGGGGGCCTCGGGGCACTAGAGTCCAGAAACACGCGTGTACAGGCCCGGGACGGGGGCCTTGGGGCACCAGCCTGCACTCAACTCTGTCTCAGGCTTCCAGCCTCCAGACTGTGGGAAACACGTCTGCCTCAGGGCCCCAGTGTGTGGTGTTTCGTTGTGAACGTCAGGCAGGCGAGTGTGCCCCGCGGAGTGGGTGCCATGTTCCTGTAACAACCCTGTGGGTGGGTGCCAGCAGGGGTGAGGGCTGCAGCCACCTGGCCCCTCCCCAGCCCCCTGGTAATCGCTGCACCTGTGCCAGGCTCTGGCAGCTCTGACCATGTTGTGGGTGCTGCCCTGGGCATCGGGGCAGGAGGAGGCAGCCGGCTGGGCCTCTGGGATGGCCCCAGCTGAGTGAGGCGGGAAGTGGAGAGGGACCCTCCTGTGCCTGAAGGGCCATGGGTGGAGGCAGTGTCACCTGTGTCAGGACGCAGGCAGCCAGTGGCCCGAGAGCTCCTGCTTCCCTCCTGAGGCCACACTTCTTGTCCGTCCAGCCAGGACGAGGCCCTGGCTGGCTATAGAGTGTCCACCATAGACAGAGGGCGCTCTGGGGAGCCACGGGACTGGCTGACAAAGTCCGAAATAGGGCCCCTGTCCCAGGGTTCGAGCAGCACTGGCCAGGTGGGCACTGGAGGGGCCCTGCATCCTGGGAGGAGGAGCCTGGACCTGTGCGAGGGCGAAGGCACCTGGGAGAGGAGCGGGTGTCGGTGTGAGGCCACGGAGCTGGAGTGACGGCAGATACTTTGCTTTCTGGGGAGTGTTTAGAATCTGCCCATTTCTTCCTGGACACCGGGACCCCACAGAGAGAGAGCACCCTGTGGTTCAGGCTCGGCTCTGAGGCCCACCCTGGACAGAGGCCCCTGAGGGTTTTCGGGAGGGTCAGGGCCCAGGAGAGCCCCACCCTCACTCAGCCGCTCTGTAAAGAGGTGAACTGGGCGGGCCTCTGTCCGGATTCTCCTGAGTGCCCCAGAGCCTGAAGCGTCAGTTGCCTCCTGCGACAGCTGTGGGGTGAGTGTCCGGTCCGTGCTCCAGCTGGGGCTGCTGCTTCCCCAGAGAGCCCAGGGACAGCCCGGCCAGCTGTGGACGCTCTCCCACACCCCTCCTTGGTGTTCTGGCTGCTGGAGCACTCGCCATTGGGAGGCGATGCATGGGGGCCCTCACGTGGCTCGGGCAGTGCCGGGCCGGTTGTCCCACGTTTGCTGGTTTAGTAGGCGCCAGCTTCCTGCCACTTGCAAACAGCTCCAAAGTCACAGAAAAGCACGTTTTCCCGGCCACATCCCGACATCAGGTTGTCCAGTGAGTTCTCTGCTCCTGGGAGGTGGGGAATACCCCATGTGGGTAGAAGAAGTGAAGGTTTAACAGGGCGCGAGTGACGCCCGAGATTCTTGTCCCCGGGATTCTTTCACGAGAGTCAATGGCTTTTCCTCCATGACGTTGACCCAGGGTCTAAAATAAACGTGAACACTCTACACAGTTCCCACGAGCTGCTGTTGCAAACCCAGATCCATGAGAGAAGCCCAGAGAGTGGGGTCCACTCAGTGTCCAGCCCTCTCCGAGTCTAACCAGGACTCCGTGAGTTGCCTGGAACCAGGACTTCATTCTCATCTGTGTGCTGAATATCCTGGGGTGGTCTGCCCGGGCCCTCACACGTCCCCCCATGGCCTTCCTGGGGCTGCTGTGGCCGCCTCGCACCTTCCTGCAGGGTTCAGACTCCTGCTCAGCTGCAGGGGTGGGGGCGGGGGGTGGAGCCATGGTAGACGGAGGCGCAGATGGCAGCCGGGAAAGTGTGTGCCCTGATGTGTGGTGCCTGCGAGCCACGTCCTGTCCCGCTGCCTCCGTCCCCAGGGCCAGAAGGAGACTTTAGCCTCCCGTCTGCGGCTTTTCGTCACAGCACAAACCCGTTTGTGTTAAGCCCAGTCAGAGCTGCTTTTCATGCAGGAGGCAAACACAGCAGAGCGTGAGTCCAAGGTGCGGCTGCGCTGGGAGGACGCCGCCCAAGCTCCAGTGACAGCCGGGGCCGTGCCGCCTGGCGTGGGGCTTCTCGTCTGAAGGCCAAGCTGTGAAGCTTCACATGGACTGAGGTGGCAAGGGCAGCTGTGGACTCCCGGAGCTGCCACGTGAGCTGGAGGCCTGGGCCACGGTCCTCACTTGTGCAATGATCCGTGGGTCAACAAAATGTTTTATAAGAAACAGACATGTGATTTGCTTTGGTTTCTTTTTTTTCTTTTCTTTTTTCCAAATTATAGTTATCAACAGTGCCTTTCTATATTTTCAGAGATGACATTTAAAATTCCAAGTGGGTCACGCGCAGTGGAGACGTGTGTTGTCTTTTAAAGTTTGCACATGCACGGGTTCCTCTTTGCAAGTGTTCCCAGGGCCTGATGGTCTGATCTGTGGCTGAACAGAGCCTGGCTGACAGGGGTGGGCTGATCAGTCCCCGTGAGGCCACAGAAGCAGAGCTCCTGGACCCTCGGCACGGAAAGCAGCCGGGCTCCTGGGGGGTGAAGAACGCCGGCTCAGAGGACCCAAGGGGGCTGGGGAGGGGCGGATGAAGGTGACCCCGACCTTCTTGGCCCAGATGTAATGGCTGGAATGCCAGCTTGGTTCTGTGCCTGCAGCATGGCCCAGGTTGCTCTGGAAGCCGCCCAGAGATGTGTCTGCTTCCCCTGGGGAAGGCTGGCTTCCATCTCCCATCCACCGGCCTCGGAGCCAACAGTCCCGCCAGCGTGTGAGCCCGGCGTGCGGGGGACTCGTGTTCTGGCTTATTTGTGTCTCCTCTTTCTTGAGTCATAACTTCCTCCTCTGTTTCCTCATTTTCACTGGAGGTCTCCTCCTTGGTGTGTTCTGCAAATCAAGTGGGTCAGGGTGTTAAAGACAAAAATAAAGGAGGAAAGATGAGAAGAAAGCAGTCAGTCAAGTTACGTGTGAATTTTCTGATAAAAACAACCTTTCTGCAGCAGCGAGAGGTGGGAAAGTGACCTCTTCAAACCTGGGGAACGCCAGTGGCCTGAAGGAATCTTCCTTCCCGCGGGTGAGGCGTCGGGGGCCGGGTCCGCAGCTCCGACTGACTGAGGAACCTTCTTCCCTGCATGGTGAGGCGTCCGGGGCCGGGTCTGCAGCTCCGACTGACTGAGGAACCTTCCTCCCGGAGGGTGACGCGTCCGGGCCGGGTCTGCAGCTCCGACTGACTGAGGAACCTTCTTCCCTGCATGGTGAGGCGTCCGGGCCGGGTCCGCAGCTCCGACTGGCTGAGGAACCTTCCTTCCCGCGGGTGAGGCTTCCGGGGCCGGGTCCGCAGCTCCGACTGACTGAGGAACCTTCCTCCCGGAGGGTGAGGCTTCCGGGCCGGGTCCGCAGCTCCGACTGACTGAGGAACCTTCTTCCCTGCATGGTGAGGCTTCGAGGCCGGGTCCTAGCTCGACTTGACTGAGAACCTTCCTCCCGGAGGTGGCAGCGTCCAGGCGAGGTCGCAGCTCCGACTGACTGAGGAACCTCCTTTCGCTGGTGAGGCTTCCGGGCGGGTCGCGCTCCGACTGACTGAGGAACACTGCTTTCAGCGGGTGAGGCTTCGGGGCGGAGTCCGCGCTCGACTGACTGAGGAGCCTTCCTCCCGGAGGTGAGGGCTTCGGGGCCGGGTCCGCGCTCCCGACTGGCTGAGGGCTCCTCCCGGAGGGTGAGGCTTCGGGGCCAGTCCGCAGCTCCGACTGACAGAGGAACCTTCCTCCCGGAGGCAGAACTGCGGGGCCGGGTCCGCGCTCCGACTGGCTGAGAACCTCCTTCCCTGCATGGTGAAGACGTCCCGGGCCGGGTCCGCCAGCTCATTGGCTGAGGAAGGAACACATATCCTCCTAGGTGCTTCGAGTCCTCCTCCTTCTCCTTCCAGGTTCAAGCTCTTCCTTCCTTCTTTCCTTCCTTCCTCCCTCCCTCCCTCCTTCCCTCTTTCTCCTTCTTCATTCAGGTGCTTCTTCCTGGTTCTTCCTGGTTCTCTTTCTTCTTTTTTCGGGTTCTCTCTGTTTTACTTCCTGGTTCTGTGCCAACAAAGATTGATTTCCTGAGAGCCTGATGTATTCCCTCATCTGCCTTTAAAATAATAACTGCCTCTACGGATCTGTCGACTTTTCACGGATGTGTTCCAGGGGAAAGGCAGAAGGTAGAGGAGAACACAGATGACCTGTAGTCGGCATTACGTTTGTAAGGTGTGTTATGATTTTCTTCTTGGAGGGGTAGATGGGCTAGTGAAGTTTTGAAGAGATTTGGAAAAAAATGTGTTAAAATATCATAGACGCCTTCTTTCTAGACTGGTAGTTACTTGTTTAAAGTTCTTAATTTTCGGGAAGATGTGAGGTGGGATGAGAAGCTTTCCATCCATGAGATGAAGAAAGTAGACTGTAGCCATTTTTAGTAATTTAGATATTAGACTAAAAAGCAGCCAGCTAGAAAGAACTCGGTACGGCTCTGAAATGTTCGTAAATGTGACCGACCATCGTTACGCTCTGTGACAGGCCCCTCCCATCTCCTGAACGGCCATTCCTGGCAGAGGCGGTGGGGTGAAACTGCAGCAGAGATAAACCCACCACAGGCAGGCTCACGTACTTCCTAATAGCTCAGCGCTCCGACACTCCCACAACCCGCCTGTGGGCCAGCACCTGATCCTGGTTCCCTTCAGGGTGGACTTTGCACGGGCCTGGCCTCGGGGAGCAGCTGCAGGCTCCTCCTCAGTCTCGGCTGCTGAGACTCGCCTTCCTGGGGGCACCGCCAGGAGCCTGGCCTTGACCTTGAGCCTGTCACCCTCCAGTGGGAGGTCTTCACCCTTCAGCTACCTGCCTCGTCTCCTTGGCGGTTTCGAAGGCACCTGTCCTTTCAGAAGGTGGGAAATGAAGTGCTAGACTCGAGGGGCTCCCCACACACCAGGTCTCTCGGGTCCCCCAGCCCAAGCTGGAGCAGGTCAGCCTTGGCCTCTCACTCAATTCAGGCACTGGGAACCCGCAGGATGCAGCAAACAGTGCCTCTGATGACCAAGAGTTATCCCTGAATTGAGAGCCGGAAGGGGCTCTGTCCAGTCTCCTTTGAGAGCCTCCACCCTAATCACAGAAAGCCGGCGGCTCTCAGGTGACCACAAAGGACACAGATGCTGACCAGCAGTGGTGCCACCAGCATGGGGCTGAGCACTGAGAGAGGGTGAGCTCATGCCACCAGCTGCACCTAAATATTGCAATTGTGGAATGGTAGCTACAAAGATCCGGACGGGCGATCATGCCACCCTGGAATACCGCCAGACATGCGCCACCCGTCCTGGGGCCACCGCTAATGGGATCCGCGCCATTGACCTGACCGCCTCGCCGATACGTACCATCCACGGCAAACCACCGCTGCGCCGATACGCCGCAAACCCTCCTGACCACCGCTTTCGCCATTCCGTAATCTTGCGTCCATTGATGCCCTCGCCATTACTCGCCCGTCCGCCGGTCACCGCTGTCTCCAGTACGCCGCCGACCCTGTCACTTTCTGCCAGTACGCCGCCGATCCGCGTGACCGCCTGCGCAATTACCGCCTGAATGCCAGCGACCACGCTGCGCCAATTACCTGCGTCCCGATCCCGACCGACCGCCTCACGCTGTTACCCGCCGCCACCAGACCATGACCGACCGCCTTCGATGCCAGCTATCCTGACGACCACGCTCGCCAACCGCCGCCCGATCCCTAAGAGACCGCCCTCACGCCAGTGTATCCTTCCCTTCCATCCCTTCCACTACCATCCACCACCCCATCCACCATCCACCACCAGCCCCTAACCACACCAGCCCACACCACCCCATCCCACAAAAACCACCCTACACCAGCCACACCACCCAACCCTACAACCACACTACACCAGCCACACCACACACCACACCACATCAGTCATGCCAATCTTATTATTCTGTTTAATTTCTGGCCACAAACAGTGTTACCAGGAGAGCGAGAGTCTGTGCTGAGTGTGAAGCCACCAGACTCACATCCTCTGAGGGAAATGGTCCCAGGGAAGGCAAAAGCTCTGCAGCTGTATCTAATTCCGAAGACTGACGGTTGGCTTTCCGCGAGAACAACTGTTCTCCGGGTTAAGTGTCAGGACTGCAGGTTACAGGGTGCAAAGGGACACCTATTCCATTTCGCAGCCTGCTGGAACTTAAGTCCTGACGGCACCCCTTGCGGAGACAGAGGCAAGTTCATGTTTGCTTTTGCTTGTTAACAGTGGTGACGGAGACACAGCTTGCAGGAGGTGCCCCAGCTTTAACCACTGGACATGTGGCCTGCAGGTCCTCCAGAGGGGAGCCAACTGTCCATCCTGTAGAGCACCATGGGCCGACAAACCAGCCTTTTGGGAGGACGGCCTGGCCCAGCCAACCTGCTGGACAGCAGCTCAGAATCCAGGGCTGGCTCATGCCTTTGTGCACGACCAGGAGCGGTGCCACCAAAGACTCTGACCCGTGACCTGTGCCCTATGCCCTTACACTTGGGAGCTCAGCAGTCAACTTGCCCCTGGCAGGGGTCAGGAGTCCCCCAGAGCGCAGCAATGGGACAGGCAGAGTCAGGGCCACCCTGCCCTGGCCACGGCCTCCAGGCTTCCTTCCCAAGACCCCACGGCCATGGGGTGAGCCTGCCCCGGTATCTACACTGTGAACTTGGAGACACATGCAGAAAAGTGCTGTACCAGATTGATGTAGCACAGGAGGGCAACACCACACACTTTCTGTCCCTTTCAGAGATTCTCTCAGGTGCAAATGTTACTTGTTGTGAATAAAAACCCAGTGAGCGGCTGAAATGCCACACTCTCCCCCACCTGCAGAAGCCCTTCTCCATTCACTGTCCTCTGTCAATGACAGCTTTCCATTTTGCAAATAAGGGCCTGAATTTGAGGCTGAAAAGCCACAGATTCTGCCAACTGGGAGGCCTGGGGCTGGGCTGGGTGTGGCACCTGTGGGACAACAGCAATGGTTCCTGAGGCTGGTGGGAGCCCGGGGGTGGGCAGGAGCCCTGGGACCAGCCTGCTGCCCCCTGAGGTGCTGCCGGTGCTGGACACGCAACCTTGTCAGGTGTCTGAAAGGTAAGTGCGGAGGCCTCAGCCAGCCTCAGGGTGAAGCAGCCGCTGGAAGATGATACTGAATGTTGGCAAAGGCATCGCTCTTGCTTGGACATTTTGAATGGAACAAGAAGAAAATGAACAAGTGACTCAGACGGATGGCTCCTTACACAGTGAACACTGGGTCTGCTCCGAGGCACGCCAGCCGGCGTCTGTGGCAGCCGCACATTCTGGGGCCATCGGCATTCTCTGCACGTGCCCTGGGTCCCCACCGCCTGTCAGCTGCCCCTTACCAGCACACACAATGCATTGTGCACTCAGCTGTCAGCCCTTCCGGAGCCCAGACCTTCAGCAACTGCAGCAAAAGCTTGCTGGAGCCTCAGGGAGGGACTCAGGATGGGTCCCGCTTGCCGCTCCAGCCAGCTGCCAGCCACGAGCCCCTTCCCGGTGAAACACCCTTCCCGTGCCTGTCGTGTGTGCAGCCGCCTTCTCTCTGCCACAGCCTCCACTGAAGCCCACCTACGTCTGTCCCCACTGCCTTTCACCAACTTTCTGATGGGAAGGGGCTGGCATGGTGGTGTGGGGGAGGCCTGGTGACCAGGCTGGAGGGGCCTGGGGTGGCAGGGACCTCAGCCCAGGCACAGACCGGGTTTTCACAGCACACGGATGCCGGCTCTGTGGGAGGGACGTCACCTCCATTGATTAAATGATTCGACATTGCTGTATGCCTGCAACTCATTAGTATGACCAGCACCCAGCCACCGGGAGCAGAGGCGCCAAGACATGGGCCTGTCCCCGGCCCCCACCCCATAGAGCCTCCCACCCCGGCACTGAGCCCGGACGGAAGCCCGGTCACCAGCTCACCACTCCACAACTTTTCCAGCCTGGGAGTCCCTGAACGGGTGGCGGCCCCCCCAGCGGCCCAGCCCCAGCTGCAGGACCCCCGCGACCCCCGTACTCACCATGAGCGCTGCAAAGTTACCGAAGCGTGAGCGCCGCGGGAGGAGGCGTCCGGGGGAGGCGATCAGGTCGCGCCCTGCTCCCCGCCAGCCTCCATGGCCTCCGGAAGGTCAAAGTCCCAGACGGCGGCCAGGAGGTCGCGCTCCCGGGCCCCGGGCCTCAGGGTGACCGTGGCGGGGCGGGCGCAGTCCCGGAGCTGCTCCCATCTGCGAAGACAGCGGCGGTCAGCGGGGCAGGAGGAGGGTCCCCGCGAAGGGCAGCTCGTAGCCCCGACCCCGCCGGCGAGCAGCCGCGGCGCCTGTCGCTCCCTCCCCTCCGCGGGCGGCGTGGGGGCTGCGCCTGGGGCTGGTGGAGGCGGTGCCGGTGGGGACCGGGGGGAGGCGGGGGGCTCGGACCGAACGTGCCAGCGGCAGATGCGTCTCCTTCTCCATGTTTAAAAATCAATCTGCGCCCCACTCCCGGCTCCGGAGCCAAACTCAACGATCTCGGGCTGCACAAAGCCAGAGGCGCGCGAGGCGTTTGCACCCGGAACGGGCACCGAGTGACCCGCCCGCCCCAGCCCGGCCGCGGCGCCTGCTCTGCCTGGATGTGGCTCGAGCTGCGGCCGGGCGCGCGGGGCGGGGGCCCTGGATTATCCGCTGCTCCTCCCGCCCCAGCGGAGCCGAAAGTTACTCGGAGCCTCTTTCCCCGCGGCCGGCGTCACCCCGGGGCGGGAGCGTTTCTGCCGAGCCACGGCCCCGCGCGTCCCTCCCGCCGCCCAGACCCGCGCCCAGACCCTCTGGTCCTTCCCACCTGCTGTGGCCTAAGCGGCTGCCGGGGCGGCCGGGCCGCGCTCCTGGAGACGGACGCGCTGCGCTCCCCCCGCCGGGGACCCGCTCTCCATCCGCGAGGGCAGCGGCCGAGCTGGGAGCGAGTTATCAACAGATTGCGGGGCTGCGGCGCCGGCCGGTGAGTCACAGCCCCGCGCACGGGCGGCCCCAGCCCGGCCAGCAGCGCCGCCGCCTCTGCGAGTAGCTCCCTCGGCGACAGGGGGGACCCAGGGCCGGAGGCAGGCGCGTAACCATGGGGACCGGGGCGGGCGATGGCGGCGGGCGGGCTCCTGCCGCAGGGTGGGGATGGCTCTTCCAGCCGGGCGGCCGCCGTCACACTGCAGAGCGCATTTAAAGAGACACCCGGCTCCGCGCTCGCGCCCCAGCACCAGACCCTCGCCTGAAAACGCCGGGGGGCGGACTGCACGACCCTGTGTTATTCCCAAAGGAGATCTCCATCCGTGGAGAAGCTGCAAGAACAGAAATATACACAAGAAAATGGATTTGGACGGAATTTTCCATCCTTTATTAACATTCTCGAGTCCAGATATGCCAGAACCGAGGTGCACCTGTCGTGAACCCGTCTGAGTGTGAGTCAGCAGGGCAGACGCAGCTGGTGTAGACAGACAGGGCCCGTGGCTGTGCTGAAAGCGTCCCTGTCCCTCCACCCCAACCCTCCTGCATCCTAGGCCACAGAGCCGGGCACCCAGAGCCAAGGTGAGTGTGGAGGCTGGGGTGCCAGGGGCCGAACAGCCCAGCCTCCCACCCGCAGCAAGGTGTGGGTTCTGTGCACAGCCCACAGGCCCCTATCCTGCCCCCAGGGGCCTCCTACCCCACAAGGTGGGTCCAAGTCCACTCCAGTTTTCGTCACAAGATCAGTTTTCTGGGGTACGTGCTGGCCTGGTGGCAGCCTCAGCAAGAGTCTCAGGAACTGCCCTCGGTGTGCCATTCCTCCTCCACCTGTTCCGTCCTTGGCCCTGGGTGACCCCACACCCCCTCCACCTGTTCCCTCCTTGGCCCTGGGTGACCTCACACCCCCTCCACTCATTCCCTCCTTGGCCCTGGGTGACCCCACTCCCCCTCCACCTGTTCTGTCCTTGGCCTCCACCCTTGCATGGCTGCTTCTGCCCCAGGTTCTCTGACACTGGCACCTGTTCAGGGGATCCCCAGGCCCTGCTGCCATGGATTTTGAGGGGCCTGAAGGATGTACTAGTGGGGGGTTGTCATGAAGACTCACAGAGGTAGAATTAGATGCAGGGGTGACAGCATTCCGCTTCCCTTAGGGCCCCACTGCCCCATCTAGCTGGTGTCCCCAGAGCCCCTCTGTGGGGACAGTATGATGGGCCCTGAACTCTAGCTGAGGGACACAGGGTCCAGGCAGGCAGTGGTCCAGTTCCCAGCTGGAGACACTCCAGGCACCCCAGACCCTGGCCGCCCTGACTCCCTGGACACTGTTCCCCTTGGAGCCTCAGAGCCCCCTGGTATCCCCTGGGTGATGGTCCTGGACAAGAGGGCTGGGAAGGGGCCGGCTGCAAGGGGCCCCTTGCGAGGGGTCTCCATGGGCTCTGTCCTGACATCTTACTCCTGCACCCAGCAGCTCCCACCACAGAGACTGCTCCAGGTGAGGGGTACCAAGTTGAGCACAGGTCAACCTGTCTTCCCGGGGGGCTCCTGGCACATCACGGTTGGGGCCCAGAGGAGGCCCCAGCTGGTGTGGGGGCCCTGGCTTGTTTCTTTCCCTGCACACGGACTCGAGCCCTGCCCTGAGTCCCATGGGGGCTTTGCGGGGGAACTGCTCGAAGGTGCTGTGGGGGCAGAGGGAGGTGGTGGAGCCAGCCAGGCTCTGGGAGGCCCTAGAGAAGCTCCCACTACCCCTCTCAGTCCCAGCTGGTTTTGGGCCCTGGGCTGGGCCCCCACAAGCTCCAAAGGGAAAGATTGTCCAAGGGAAAGCCCTGAAGGCCGCTGGTATCTGGGTAGGACACACAGAAGGTTACTAGGTGCTGTGGGGGCCCTGGGGTCCGGCACTTGAGGCAGACAGGCCCACTGGCTTGTGAATGTCCCCCTGCCCTTGCATGTGGTGGTTGGGACCCAGGAGGGCTGCCCCCCATTCCACACCCAGTGCTAACCCGGGTGAAGGAGAGGGATCCCAGGGGAGCTGGCACTGCCACATGTCCCAGAGCTGCCCTAGGGGAGAGTCTGTGGGGCCCAGTCTTGTGAGGGGTGGGGGTGCCGGACGTCTCCTGCCCACTCACAGCTGCCCCCCTGGGACCCTCCCCCGCTGCTCTGCCAGCCCCTTCCTGGAGCTGCCCTTGGAAGGCACCTGCTTCAGGCCTCATCTCTGGGGTGGTGCTGGGGACCAGGCGCTGTCTCCTGAACAGTCCCACATGGTGGCCCTGATGGCACGCCTGTGGATGGGGAAACTGAGGCACAGAGAGTCTCGTGCCACCCTGGAGGATCATGCAGGCCTCTGGGTGGCATTCAGAAAGTGAGCTGGCGGCCATCTGCCCTGCAGCCAGGGGACGTCAGCACTTGCCCTGTCCCCAGATGTCACGGCCCCCGGCTCCCAGCCCCCGGCCCTCGGCCCTCTCTCTGCTGGCTGTTCATCAGCAAAGCCTCTACTTTCCGGACTGCAGGGTTGGCCGTGGCACTGGCTGGCCACAGGGCCCACCTTTCCAGTCCCGGCCAGAGGGAAGCGTCTTGTCCATGTTGCAGGCACACGGGTGAGGTGCCGCCTGCCTTCCTGACTCTTACCTCCCCAATAGAGGAAAACAAAAGAAAAAAGATAGAAAAGACCAGGAAATGGAAATAAGGCAAAGAAGAATGAAATTTAAAACCCTAACAAACCCAAACAATGCTATTTCAAAATGTAAGTCCATGACGAGTCTCGTGGTGAAAAAGATGGAATTCCTAGCCAGGAAAACACCCCATGCTTGCCCCGTGGGTGTAGGTGCTCACCACGGCAGAGTCTATTTACGTGTTTATTAAGGTGTCTCACCAGGTATCGCCTGGATTCCACCAGAGTTGCAGAGCCGGAGGATACGTTCCTGTTTCCATGATGCATAGTTACATAGGTGAAGAGCTTTACTGCGAGGACTAGAGGAATCGAGGAGTCGGCTCACTCCATGAGGGACGCACACAGGAGCTGCTGTTGCTGCCTCAGGCGTGATTCCTTCCTCTTCAGGGAGGCTCAGCTCCCCGCTGCAGCCAGGTGGGCCCACGCAGGCCTCCTTGGCCTATAGCGCAGACAGCCAAGTGCTGGTCATGGTCACCGCGTCTACACCACCCCTTTCTCAGCAGCAACTCCACGAGTGCTCGATGGAAAACTGCGGACAGCAGCCTTGCCAAGCGGACGCCCAGGGCCGGCCACTGCAGCCCCTCCAGCTGCGTCCTTCATCAGGGCAGCCTCCTCCCGGCTTCAGCACTGCGGGTAGCACACCAGCGAGGGGTGTGCCACGAAGCATCACCCACGGACGTGCCACGAAGGGTTGTTCTTCTTTCGACTTTTTCTGATGGTTTAAAACTGTGAGAACACGCAGCTCACAGTCCACACGGAAGCAGGCACGTGGCTCCTGCCTCACTGTGGGAGGAAAGATGTTCTCAGAAGAAATGGCTGAGTTTGCAGAGGGTTTTGCGGAGGGCCAGGCAGTCTGAACGCAGCCCAGCGGGCCTTGGTGGAGATGGGGCTGGCACGGCGGGGGCAGTTCTTCCTGATACAAATCCTAACGCCTTCAACACTGACCTTCCAAAGAAGCAGCTGCTGGACGTTGCTCTGACAGCACGGAGAACCCCACTTTTGAGGCGACTCTCGAGGGCTTTGTCATTTATTTGGCATCCGAGGCCCCAGCTCACAGGGTCTCGGGTGCACGGGACCCTCCAGCCCTTCCCACTGCTCTGCGATTCTGCCTACCTCCCGGAAAGGTCAGTTTGGGGTTCCATTAACTGGGGAACCTGGCCCCATTCACTGGGGAGGCCACTCGGACCTCCTCCGAAATGCTGGGGCCGTGGCCGAAACCTTGCCTCCTCCCAGGAGCCTTCGGCCCTCTTAGTAGTGGATGTGGGCTTCCTCCCTCTGAGGGGATCCTGGTGGACACAAGATGTGGGGCGCCCGTGGGTGGCCACCTGCTCCTGCCGCAGTCCCACCTCAGGGCCTGAGCTGCAGCTACTGCCTCTGCAGGGAAGGAACAATGGGGGCTGGGCCCACCCCTACCCAGAGAGTGGGCCGTGTTGCCTGCAAGGCCTCAGCCAGGGGACCACGCGTCTCCACATCTTGTGGCTTTGGGATCTGCAGGCTGTTTGTGGGAGAGCAGGAAACAGTCCCAGGGATGACGCTGCCTCAGGCAGGGTAACAGAGCTGGAGGTCAGGCCGACGCAGGAGGCTTAGGATGGTGATGGGTACCTTCCCTCGCCAGGGGTGAGCCCCCAGCCCTGCCTTCCCTCGCCGGGGGTGAGCCCCTCCCCAGCCCCGTCCTCCCTCGCCAGGGGTGAGCCCCCAGCCCCGTCCTCCCTCGCCAGGGGTGAGCCCCTCCCCAGCCCCGCGTTTGGAGGGCCGTGACTGCTGGGGACTCGCGTGCGGAGCTCGCTGTCATCACTGAACTCTGGAGCAACAATGGCCTCATGTCACTGGTGTCTCGGGCAGGACCTGCCTCTTTTTGGAACACTTTTGAGAGTGTTCGTTTCCAGCCATTTGGTGGGGACTCTGAGAGCCTGAACTTAGAAGCCCACCGAGAGAGGAAATGGCGGCCTCCGGGGGTGGGAAGCCTGGCCGCCGAGCGCGGGACCCAGGGCCACCGTCCTCCCGAGACAGCGCGCAGCAGCCGCCACTCACCCAGCGGAATTAAAAACGGCTCTCTGGTTGCCACGGCAACCAGCCGTCTCCCCCCAGCGTCAATTTGAATTTGTGCAGACCATTCCTAGCCAAGATTCAAGCCAACAGATTCGTGCTTACCCTGAGGTGAAGCCTCGTTTGAGAACCAAATAATAAAATTAACAAACCTAAAATCTTCTCGCTGCTGCCTCTTTACTAAGCACTCAGCAGAGCCCCCGAGAGCACGCAGGGCAAGCACAGTCTCCCTCGGAGGCAGGAGGCCCTGGGGAACCTCACATGGCTCCACTGACCACCACGTGTGGCGAACAGGCCCTTTGGCGCTTGTGGGTCCCCTGCAGAATGAGCCCCTCTGGTGGGTTTTATGTTGGAAGGCCTCACTGCACAGGGCCTGCGTCCAAGGTGCCTCGGCCAGGTCTCTGTGTCCAGTGCAAGGCCCTGGCACACGCATCCAGGCTTGCAGGGTTCCATCAGCCTGTACTGTGGGGCGGACTCTGAGGGTCAGGGTTCCGGCTGTGTGAAGGGTGTGCTCTGTCTCAGCATCCTATGCCCACCTCAGGCCAAGGCTGTGGGGTCTCATAGGCCTCTACCCGCTGGGCCTCAGGTACCTTCTCCTCCTCGGAAAAGGCATAAAGGCCTCCCCTCTCCAAGCTGTGAACCTTGGTTTTGCTGAAGGCTTGTGGAGAGTATTGAAAGAAGGCAGGAGGAGGCTCTGAGTGGGTGTTCCTGGGAAGGGAGGCCCTATGCAGAACCCCGATCCTACAAGGTCCTGGGGTCCCTGGTGTGGCCTGGGGCCCCCACAGCTCCTGTTGGCTCCTGCCGGTGGCCCTGGTGGAGTCACGTGGCCTCCTCGCTCACTGAACCCACCCAGGACCCAGGCAGAGAGCACCGGGGGCAGTCTGGGATCCGGTGGGGAGGGCTGGATGGTTGTGGGATTCTGCTCATTCTGCAGGCCAGGGGAGCCACGCAGGTGTCAGGGGTGGGAGGTGTGAGGGGCAGGTGTGCACTTGGCTGTTGGGGCAACGGCTGTGCTGCAGCTTTGCTCACATTCTGGGGTGGCCTTGGTCACACACTGGGGGTGGCCTTGCTCACACACTGGGGGCGGCATGCCCTCACCCGTTCTCCCCACGGCCCCACAGGCCCCACCCCAGACATGGCTTTCTGACGTCCTCAGCTGCGTGTTGATGGATAAAACCTCTGCAGCCCAGGAGCTCCCCTGGCCTCTGTCTGGACACTTGAGTTGGCGAAGGGAGTGGATGTGACCAGGCCACAGTAGTTGGGAACCCACAGTGTCCCTGCCTGCCAGTGGCTGTGCCAGGGACAAAATCCTCGCGTAGAGCTGCATCCAAGCACGGCCCCTGCTGCCGGCTGCCTGGTGCCTGGGTTTGGTTGTAGCGCCTGGTGCTGCCGAGGAAGCTCTGTCTCCAGGGGGTCCTGCCAGAGGGCGTGTTGATAATGAGAACATAGCTTCTGTGGGTGGATGACCTCGGGGGGCCCACCAGCACGCAGCATGCCCTCCTGGTGCTCTCCTCCACCCCGACGGCCCTGGACTCACAAGGGCAGCCCTGGTGAGGCCCGAGCCCTCTACAAGGAGTTGGGGTTCAGCAGACCAAGGAGGGCTTCCCATCGGTGCACCCCAAGCACTGTGGCTGCTCCAGGCAGGCTCAGGAGTGTTTGGCGTGAGTCTCTGTTCACCCCTCCCAGGGCTGACACGCGGCCTGGGCACCCGGCCACAGACGTGGGGTGAGGACGCTTCCTATGAACTGCCGCAGAAACCGTCACACGCAGCCTGGAACCGTAATGAGGGCTCATCACAGGGAGCGATGGGAGACACCACAGAGCCGCGGGGCCGACCTTACCAGCAACACGCACGCGCTCCTGCCCCTTAACGTCCACAAAGTCGGACAACGAAGCCCACAGCCACCAGACACCACCTTCGCCAAGATGCGGGAGCACGCTGAGACCCCCGATTTCACGCGGATGATTCCTTGTGGGCTCAGAAGTTAACATGGGTCCTCGGGAAGCTTTGTAAACATGGGGCTTTTACATCCAGGTCTGCGGCTCCGGCTTCCCTGTGTCAGAGCGGTGCTGCCCGCCCAGCAGGCTCCAGGACCATCTACCCTGATCTCAACGTGGGACGTGTCTGCGGCTCTGGTTTCCCTGTGTCAGAGCCGCGCGTCTGGCCCAGCTGGCTCCTGGGTCTACCCTGATCTCAACGTGGGGTAAAGACTGAAACAGAAACAGCCAAGTGTCCAGATGGTTTTACATTTTAGAGACAATTCCAGTTTCCAGACCTGAATAATCAGCCACACGACCTGCTTTTCACAACAGCCTCCAGCCCTGGGGGCCGGGAGCCACCTCTGGTCCCTCCAGGGCCGAGTCCACCGCTGGGGTCTTCCCAGGAGTGGGGGTGACTCTGGGGTGTTTCTTGGCCCCGTCCCTGCTCTGTTGGGGCTGGGACGCCGTCCCCTTCCGGCCAGCCGTCCCTGGGCCGTGGTCACAGGAAGGACGGGGGCCCAGCCCCCACCGCGGCCCTCTGGATCCTGCTTAGGCAAAAGGGCAGGTCCGGTGAGGAGGAAGCAGGTGGCCCCACAATACTGTCCCTGAACCACCAAGGAAGGACCAAGCATGCTTTCCCTCCCAACCACACCTTCGCCTGCCTCCGGCTCACCCCCGGGCCGCACTGTCCTGACATTCGTGAAGCCCTCCCCGCCTCACCCACAGCCCTGGCGTGTCTTCGAGGGTTAGCCCAGGCGCTGTCCCCGGGGCGTCTGGCCTGGAGGACTCTGAACAGGCCCGTGGTGCAGCCAGCCCCTCCCTGGGGACCAGAGCCGGCCGCAGCTTGGGAGCTGTCCCTGGTGCTCCCCGGAGTAGGCCTGGTCCCTGCAGTCCTGCCCACCTGATGGCCCAGCCTTTGTCCAGCTCAAGCCCCGGCCCTTCCGTGGGACCTGCTCCGTCTGACCGCACCTGCTGCCTGGTGCCGCCTGGCCCTGCCTGGCTCGGCCGCGCTCCCCTCCACGGCTGGCCCAGCTGCCTTAGCCTGGCTCCTGCCAAGGCTCTGGCAACTGGGCCAAAGCAATTTTACCAAATTAGATGTGGTCGGAAGCAAGTCGTTCCACCTGGCAATTTTGTTAAAATAATTATTTGTTTGAAAATTAATATTCCCAAGTCGCTGGTTTTTCTAGGATTAGCAATTTTGGCACACTGTGGGGCAGTTTTTCAGTTCTTTATGTCTTGAGACATTGCTTTCTCTCCTTTCAAAATATCTTTGAGCCTAAAAATAATCTTTTTATTTAAAAATTTCTAATAATCTTTGAGCCAGTGATTCCTGCTTTGAGCTGTTGGTAATAGCCGAAGCCCAGAACAAGCTAATACCAGAAGCGGGGGTCGGTTGCAGGGACTCAGGCCCTCCGTGGGGACCTCTCCCCGCGTTGTGGAAGGGAGAGAAGCCGGTGACTCGCAGAGCGGTGGACAGATGGTTGCAGCGCGTGCTCGGGGTCTTGAGGGCATTCGTCAGAGCCTCACAAGCCCGTCTCCCCAAACAAGGCTCCCGTGCAAGCAGCGAGTGGACCTTCCCGGACTGGGCTGGGTGGGGGGCACTGCTGGGAGGCTCTGCCCTCAGGAATTGCTCTGGGGGGTGATAAGCACTTGAACCAACTGCATCCGTGGGTAGTGGCTGGTGCCACAGAGACAGGGAGACTGGGCCAGGGGCCCTGGGGGCTGGTGATGAGATGGCAGCTCCATCTGGGCTGGGCCACGGCAGCAGAGACACCCTCCCTGGAAGATGCGGAGACTTTGGGAACCACATCGTCACCCGGGAGGCAGGGGAACCCCCAGGGCCTGAGGCACGGGCACCGGCACACGCGGCCACAGAGCCCGGCTCCTAAAGGTGCCACCTGGAAGCAAACAGCCCTGCTGACAAGCGGTTGGTGTCAGGCGCATCCTCCCCAGAAGCTGGCATGTTTGTGTATTTTGGAAGTCTATGAATACTAAAATCCTCATTAATTTCAAAACACAGTTCACAAACTCCAAATATTTGACCAGTGCGTCCATATGCTCAGCCATCTTCACAGCCAGAGCAGCTGGTGGGAGACTCAGAGGATGAGGCGTGAGGTGGAGGCAGAGCCGGAGGCAAAGGCCTGTCCACGGTGCCCAGTTTCACCTGCCCTGCAAGGGCTGTGGGCTTGAGGACCCGGAGGGGTGAGCGAGGTGCAGGGACATGGCTGAGAGGGCGTGAGGCATCCCCGTGTCCCTCAGATGTGGTGGATCCTGCTCAGATCCTGCCCCTGGCCCGCAGCCCACGCACCCAGCATTGCCTCGTCCTCCTCCTGGACCCCGTGGCCTGCTGTGCCTGCATCTGCAGGATCTGCGCTGTGGGGGGCCTGCTCCTGTCTGCCCCTCACCTGCCCCATGCCCTGAGGGTGCCCGGGGTGGGGGAAGAAGGGTCCAAGGCTGCCTGGCACGTCAGGAATGGTGTCCAGGCCAGGTCCAGACCTCTGGCCTGTGATGCTGGGGGAGCAAGGGGCGGGCACAGCCCTTGATGGAGAAAAGGCTGCATCTTCCCATGTGGGCCACTCCCCAGAGGACCCTACCTGCGGCCCCATGGATGCCAGGGGCCCCGGGGCCCCCCACTGGGGCATGAGGAGCCAGCATTGCACTCACCTCATCACACAGCGCAACCCTGTCACTCCTAAACTACGGATAGAACAAGCCTTCCTCATCCGCAGGTTAAAAAAAGATTCCTGACACAGCAATTTTCTCCAAATGCATTTTGGACACAGCCAGATCCACTAAGCTGGCCTTTCAAATGGACTTTAAAATTCCTCCCCCAAATCTCCGCCCTCCCTTTTCACTCCTCAAAGAGCCAGTAGGTTTAGAGGCGGCTCCCCACGCTGGTCGTGCCACGCCCAGGACACCCTGAGGGCCACAGGACCCAGGTAGCAGGTGTGTGGCCAGCAGGGAGGACACACAGACCAGGCCCCAGCCTCCTGCCAGCCCTGCCGCCCGTGGGCCGCCTCAGCCCCAGCTGCTTCCTGGACCAGACCTGAGCGTCCACTCTTCCCAGGGCAAGGCTGCAGAGAAACGTGCTCGATGTCTGGTCCGTGGGTGCTGTCTTCCTGACCGAGGGCGCCCACATATGATTCCACATGACTCCAGCTTGCCTGCCAGGTAGACAGGGACTGTGACCGCTCCAGGCTGGGCCTGTTCCTCCCTCCATGTGGCTTGGCGTGGCCTGGGGCGGCCCTGCGACCGCCACTCTGCCCTCTCCTACCTGCCCGGTAAGGGTGCTCACCCGGAGAAAACGGCTGGTTCCTGTGTGGACTTGGGGCTCCCTGACTGGGCTGTGCTGTGTGGGAGGTGCAGGAGCTGTGTGCTCTGCAGTTTACACGGAAGCCTCAGCAGGGCTGGACATGTTGCTGTCGGTCAAGCCTCGGCACAGAGGTCAGCCGCTGGACCTCTGCAGGGGCTGCCGTGGGCTACAGAGCTCAGGGCCTGTGGCTATTCCCTGCTGTGACCACAGGCCAGGGCTGGGGCCTGAGGCTTCTGCTGTGGCCTGTGAAGAGCGGTAGCCTCTGCTCCACCCCCAGGGAACTCCTGACAGAGGTTGGAGGGGAGGGTCCCAAGGGGCGACTGCTTCTGAGTGCATGGCCGGGCCCTAGGGCTGTGTCACTGTCCTCACACCAACCCCCATCTTCACCCTGAGCCAAGGTCCCCACGGGCTGCCAGCACCTGTGGTTCCCAACCCACTCCTCACTCCAACGTGAGTCCCCAGGCCTGGCGGCTGCCATGTTTCCTAGGCTTGTTCAAGCAATATGCCACAGAGGCACTGAGTAAGCCCAGTCTCAGTGGAAGACATCACACTTGGCAAACCTTCTGTGTGGTCTTAAAGCAGCATCAGCCTCTCCCCTCTGTATAGATTCCGGGCCCTGGGTGGCACTGACAGAGATGTCCCAGCTGGAGAGGGAAGGGTGTACTAGGCCGGGTCTGACATTTCAGCACTGAGAAATCCAGGTCATGCTTGCCGCATCAGGCCTGGAACCTGGTTTACTTGACCACAGGATCATGGACTAGCATGGGGACCATCGACATGGTGGGAGCCAAAGGCGTGTAATTTACAGGAGAATCACGCACTGGAGCTGGGTGTAGTATGTCAAACAGGGACCACTTTTAGATCTGCCAGGTGGAGCCATGGCAATCGGGACCACGAACGCCATCGGAGGTTGTGCTGGCCAGTAGACAGACCACTTAGACCAAGCCAGCGGCGCCCGCCAGGGAATCATCAGAAAAGGTGCAAAAGGGAAGGAGACGAGGATTTGGCCTTCCAACCTCTGGCAGTTGGTCAGTGATATGCAACAGTCATTGTAGAAGAGACTCCATCGCTTTCCTGAGTAACAAAATCTCCAGACAGCTGCAAACTTATAAGACACACGGGGGCTGGGTGTGGTGGCTCACGCCTGTAATCCCAGCACTTTGGGAGGCCGAGGCAAGAGGATCTCTAGAGCTCAGGAGTTCGAGACCAGCCTGGGCAACATGGCAAAACCCCATCTCCATCACAAATACAAAAACTAGCTGAGTGTGGTAGTGTGTGCCTGTAATCCCAGCTACTCAGGAGGCTGAGGCGGGAGGATCACCTGAGCCCGGGAGGTTGAGGCTGCAGTGAGCTGAGATCAGGCGACTGTACTCCAGCCAGGGCAACAGAATGAGACCTGGTCTCTTAAAAAAAGGAAAAAAAAAAAAAAAAAAAGACAGGGGGCCACAAGACTCTGTAAACAACACCATGGGCGACACCGCTGAGTCCACAGGTGGAACTTCAGTGGGAGGATGCTGGCGTCTCTTCAGCAAAGAGCACTCGGGGAGACAAAGGTGGCTGGCGGAGGCCGGCAGGCCCAGATGGAGGGCGGGACATGAGCCAGCCACACCTGGGGCCTGTGCTGGTCCTGGTTTTACAAATAAACTGTACAAAGAAAACCCAGAAAATGGAAACCTAGACTTAATACTTGATCAAACAGGAATTTTATTGCTAATTTTTGAAGAGTTCATAGCCGTTGTATTTTAGCGATGCACACTGGATGCACACTGGATATTTCGTCGGTGATACAATCTTGGGGATTCACTTCAAAATCATCTGCGTGAGGACAGGGAGGCATCAGTGAGATGAGGGCGGCCGTGGGGACGGCAGTGTCACTGCCTCATGACACCCTTTCTGCCACTTTACCCACACACCGTGCACACGTTTGCACACACATCGCCCTTTTATCAGGACTTGCAGGGGGACCTTTGTACAAAGGCCTGCATGGGGTGTGGGTAAAGGCCCCGCCGTCGGCCTCGGCGACTCCTGTGTAACTGGGACCTCCAGGGAGACCTGGGCTCTGGCATCCACTTGTCCTTGAGGCCGTAAGGCCACCTGGGGCCACTGGGCCAGCGTTGTAGCATCAGCCCTGATCCCAGAAGGCAATGGGGGCTCCTGCTGCCTGGGGTCCTCACCAGCCTGGAGCCTCCGGCCGTGGGCCCACTCACCAAGCTCACAGCCTGGCCCTGGGGGCTCGCGGACCCCCAGCAGCGCTGGAGACCCAGCTCCAGCGTTTCCTCACAGACGAGCATGGCAGCTCTGGGACTCGGCTTGCGTGCACTGGGCGGTGGGGTGCCGGGTGGGTGAGAGGATTGCAAGACGGAGGTAAAAATAACCCTGTTCTCAGAAGCAATTTCCCCAAACGAGTCGGCGGCCTCTGGTTATTTGTTGCCTAGGAAAGTCGGGAACAAATAAAGACGCCCTGTTTTCTGAGCAGCTGCCTTCCCATCTGCATGGCCGCTGGGCTCGCCTCTGAGCAGGTCAATAAATCCAGGTCCCAAGAATCCTGAGGGGCGCCCAGGGTGGTGAGGGTGCCGCTCTGGAAGGGGTGGGAACAGTTAAGTGGGTCACGCCCACTTAACTTTAAAGACTGCGTTACGGGAGAAACAGACTCAGACAGATGATATTAAATTGGAAATGAAATTTAAAAGCTTGATGTGTGAATTTTGTGAATGTGCTACTTACAGTTCTTCGGTTCTCAGCAAGGTAGAATACACCCATGAATACACCTGTGGACACACCCGTGGATACACCTGTGGACACACCTGTGGACACACCCGTGGACACACCCGTGGATACTCCCGTGGATACAACCGTGCCAGCTTGGCACTTGGCATCCAACTGGCGCTCCAATGACGGGGCAAATCAGGCAGGGCCAGGCAGCCCCCCAGGCAGGACAGACCCTGAGGGCCCCAGGCAGGACAGACCTTGGGGCCCCTGCCTGGACCCGCCCTCCGGCCGGACCTCCTGTGGTGAGTGCAGGTTCGTCAGCACCTGTGGCAGCTCCAGGGCCTCCTGGTCACAGCCTCGGGCTCCCGGGGGCACCTTTCATCCTGGGGGATAAACTGCTTTTGTCTGGCCAGACTCCATCCACCCTGAGCCGACTCTTCCTCCAGTGAAGAGGCTCCCGGTGTCCTTGGTCACCAGGACCCTCAGGCCCTTCCCCAGGCAGATGTCCCACCTGTGGGCAGCCCTCTGGAGTCCAGGCTTCTGCCCGTTCCTCTGCAGGAATCTCCGGCATTCCCCTTCCAGGCTGTGGTCCGGGAGGATGTTCTCAGGCCCACGGTGCTGCCCGGGCCGCACTCTCCCCACGGCTGCCCATCTCCTGGAAGGGCGTCCTCTGCAGGCCCCGGCACCACCAGCCTCACCTGAGTCCCTGCCTGGACGGTGTTGCCACCGGCAGGCACCCACGCGGGTGGAGACAGGAAGCCCAGGACGAGCCTGTCTCTGGGAACAGCCACTTCTCAAGACCCTCGTCCATGAGGACACCTCCCATCCTGAGGTGCCTGGAGGCATGTGGCGTCTGGCAGGGGCATCTACTGCCCAGAGAGCAGCTGTGGAGCTTCTCCTTCTCCAGGGCCAAGGCCAGGCCTGGGTCGCCCTGCCCTGTGCTCCACCCCACGGCTTCCCGAGGCCCCCAGGGCTGCCCTCCCTCTGCCAGTGGTCCAGAGCCCACTTAGACCCCCCAGCTGGGAGGCCACGTCTTGGGGAAGGAGTGTGTGGCTGGACGCTGTCAGCCACAGCCAGCCTGTGACCCTGAGCAATAGCAGCAGTTGGGTTAAGGAATCTGCTGTGCCTGGCCCCGGGGTGAGAGTCGGTTGGCTCATTTTAAAGTCATTGGTTCATGACATCCACTGAGGGCTCAGGGTGTGTGAGGCTGGGGGCCACAGGCTACTGAGTCTGACCCTGGGGGAGCAGCAGCACAGTGGGGAGGCCCGACGGGGAGAGAAAGGGAGGGAGGGAGGGAGGGAGGGAGGGTAAGGGAGAGAAGAAGGGAGAGAGACGGACGGAGGGAGAAGAGGGAAAGAAAGAGAGGGAGAGAGGGAGGGAGAGCAGGAGGGACACAGCTCTGTGCTGGAACCCCCTGAGCTCCCTCACTCTCTCCTTCCTGGCTGGAGGCTTCTTGGTGTGAGTTAACCTCGGAAGGGCCTCTGCACATGGGTTTTGGGGCTTGGGTCCTGGGGGAAGCTGCCACAGATCCCAGCAGCACCTTTGCTCTGGGAAGGCTAACGTTGATGAGGGCCTCGGTTGGCCTGTCCGTCCAACTGTGCTGGGTGTGGCCCCCGGCTCTCCGGCCCTGGCTGTCAGGTGACTGTGGCATACAGCCCCCTCGGCAGGGTGCACTGTGCGCCATCTGTGCCTAGCGGTGATGGACGTTGCCCAGACAAGCATATCGGGATTCCAGCCGCGAGTGGTTCCCATGACCTTGCATCTGCCTGGCATGTGCCCCTTCCTGGGTCTGCTGTACCCCCTGAGAGGCTGGGGTGTCTCCACTCAGATCAGAGATTGCAGAGCAATGGAGGAATTGATCTCTGAAATTGCTCCTTAAGCCTTCTAATAGGTCACCAGCCTGTGTAGATGGGCAAAGTCACACGGAGGATGTGAGCCGGGTGGGCGGCCCCTGAGGAGAGACAGGCACAGAAATAGCTGTGGCTCAAGTCACTAGGGACAGGCGCTCACCTGAGGCAAAGGAAGGGAGGAGCAATCAGGTAGGGCTTCCTGGAGGAAGTGGCTTTGAAAGATGAATAGGAACCAGTGGAGAGGACAGAAGTCATGGGAAGGGCCCAGGGCAGAGCGACGAGGAAGGCCGGCGAGTCTGTGAGTGGTGAGGGCCTCAGGGCCAGCTCCTCTGAGCCTCAAAGGCCAGCGGGCAGAAATAGAGAGAGAAATGAGGTCAGAAGAGCTTCTGGTCAGGCGCAGGGCCTCACACCTGTGATCCCGGCACTGTGGGTGGCAGAGGTGGAGATCATTTGAGTCCAGGAGTTCAGACCAGCCTGGCAACATAGCAAGACCCCATGCTTGGCAGCATAGTAAAGATAGAAAAGATTCACCAGGCATTGCTCTGCTCCACTTGATTAGCAGCTACCCGAGGCTGAGGCAGGAGGGTCTCTTGAGCCCAGAGGTTGAGGCTCCAGGTGAGCTGTGACGCCTCCCACTGTACTTCCGGGCCCGGGCCACAGTGAGATCCTGTCTCTAGAAGAACAAAAGCTGAGCTCTCAAAGATTCCCCAGCACAGGGCGAGCTGCTGGTAGAGAGGAGCCTGGGGCTGCGGGGAGGCCTCCTCCGCACAGGGAGGTCAAACGTCGCTGGGTGTGGCTTCTCTGTCACCTCTGTCCCCTGACTCAGCACCCCAGGGCCCCCTGACTGCACTCTATGGCTCCCCTGATTCTGCACTCCCAGGACCCTGACTTCTATACCCCAGGGCATCCTGACTCTGCACCCCATGGCCCCCCAGAGACCCCCGACCCACCAGGGACCCCTGACTCTGCAGCCCACGCCCCCCGATTCTGGGCACCTACTGCCTCCCCCGACTCTGCACCCCAGGGCCCTGACTCTGCACCCCACGGCCCTCACTCTGCACCCCAGGCTCCCTGACTGCACCCAGTGTCCCCGACTCTGCACTCCCACGCCTCCTGACTCTTGCATCCCATGGCCCCCTGGCTCTGCACCCTACAGCCCCCCTGTCTTCCCAGCCTGCTCCTGGGCTGGGGAGAGGGGCGAGGTTCCTCACACTGCTCCGGGAAAACGTGGACGTCCTCTGTAAACACAACAGAACGCCAAGTACATCTCCCAGTGTTTAGAAAACGCCAGCTGCCTTCCTGGCCACGAACTGAACGAAGTACCGATAA